>NW_026137805.1:1200000-1800000 GCF_019393585.1 Leptopilina boulardi | reverse complement strand
AAAAAAATTTTTTTTTTCGTTTAGCAATTTTCATTACAATAAATATTGTGAACATTAATCCGAATTTGAAAGAGAGAAAATTTTGCAGTTGACATTTTTTTTATCGTTGATTTTATTTTTATTCAATATTTGTAAAAATTAATATAGCAGAGATGGAATATATATATATATATAGACGTTATTGAGAAAACATATTTGCTTTTGTAAAAAATTCATCATCTGTTCGAATAGTAGAGAAAAAAAATTGAAATTATTTCAACCAATATACTGCTATTACAAATATTTGTTATTTTTTTGTTTTGTTTTAATACAGTTTGAAAATGTATAACTCAATTTCTCACAATAGGTGTAAAAATATTTTTCAAATATTTTTTTTTAAAAAACTTTTTCAAAAAATATTGTCAAACATCAGCAAACACTAAAATTAATAAGTAAGTTTTTTTAAATAAGAAATTATTTACAGTCAACAGTATTTAATTTCAATTTCTTTTGTTTTACAACCTACAGTCTAATATGTGGCGTGAGTCGACCATTCTTGATTTGGTCGTTGAAGGGGTTAAATGTGTGTCAATGATCCTTGTCTCAAGACATAATAAGATTATAGTTGCAGTTAAAAAAAATTCATAGATGAATTTCTGAGCTATGATTCATTAAGACATAATTAGATAATAATCACAGTTAAAAAATGTTCTTGGGTGAATTTCTGAGCTACTACTATTCATCAAAACATGATTTGATTGTAGTTATATCTAAAAAAAAAAAATTCGTCAACAATATCTTGAAAAATGGTTCTTTTGAACCCATATAGATCTATATACTTTTTCTACTTTCACACACATTTATGGCAAAATGTAATGGATGAAAAATTTAAAGAATGTGACATTCATTTATCGTTGGCAGTGGGTGGAAAGAATAGGTCACGAGAACATTGAAGTTAGAGGATCATCCATCCTGGGGAAAGTTTTGTTGTCACACGTGTACGTGCCAAATGTAAGATTCGCCGTTTTGATATAATGTACCGACGCGTTCAGCTTTAAGGGGATGACACCTCGTTAGAGTGAAGTCCCAGGAGTCCCTTGCAGTCTGACAAAACGTCGTCGATTATTCAGATGTTAGGTCATCCAATTTGTATGGCCCCTGGATAAGGGTCTACGTTATATATCCCCCCACACCTTTGGGATATCATTATATTATATATTTTTCTAAGTATATATAAAAATACATATTTTTTTATTTATATTTTGTGAATTCAATTTCATCTTCTATTGTTGAATAAATTAAATTTTTATAATACACACACACTCAGTGAAAAGATTATGAATTTTTAATTGTCTTAGGGAAATTTTACTTTTGTAACCCGATTATATATACAAACTTGACGTCAGTTGGGAAAACATGGTTAACAATCCATTTTAGTGGCTGTGGTTTCGGGAATTTCTAGTTTGCAACTAATAACGCTAAAGTTTATTGAAAGTTTCAATATTACTATAATTATGCCAAAAAGGAGAGGGAAACCCTTGAGCTTGAAGAATTTTAATAGAAAGTTTTGTGATAGCAATAACAACATCTAGATTAGATATATTAATGTCAGTCAACTATTTAGTTAATGTAAATTTTTTTATATATAGATTTTTATTTTGAAAATGAGAAAAATTTTCATCAAAATTTATTTCTTTAATATTATCATTTGGGCAAAATGGTAGCAGTTACTCGCGTGAACACTCTCAAATTTACATTGTTTGCCACATTTACCCGAATCCACGTATCGCAAAATAATTGCACTGCACTCAATTGGCCGCGTGACTCTGTTGTGCGCGAATACACACAGATAGTGGTAATGTGAACGCTAGGCCTTAATACATGTGACGCTAGCCGGCGTGGAAAATGATTGGGTTGAATCACTGATTCAGGTGGAATTGTGCGACAGAGATTGTCATACACAAACCGCAATGACGGTTCCGGTATAACGTCAATTAGAGAGGAGTAACATTTTGCGAGGCATGCTCTGGAAAAACCCTTTTTAGATAATGTGCGGTAAACCTCATGTCAAATAAAATGACGTCATTTTCAAAATTTAATGCAAATAAACCGCATCCCGTGAAAATGAATTTCAAATTCACGAACAAATATCATTTCTTTTATAAAAATTCATATTGTGGTTGTTTTAAATAAAAAATTTATAATTAACAATTATGAATTACATGTCTCTAATCCTAAAATCTCTTTAATGTTCTGATTCTATAGTTTTTTTACGTTTCGTTTGGTGTTGGAAGCAATAGTACAAGATGCTGTAAGATTTGCTTTTTCGCTTTCTTTCTTCTCATTCCGTGAGATTAATCGTGTCTAGTGGCATAGCTTTGTTTCTGCCTGCAGTAAATTTAATAGGACGTGAACGGAAGAGTGCTGGCGTAAACGGCAGTCTTGAAATTGCGACGTAATACCGTTGCAATTGCAGAAAAGATCTTCAAAGATCGCGGTCATAAAAGATGTAGCGCGTGATATTGTTTTTCACTTTTGCGAGAATCTATATAGTTTCGAGGTGTTCACTCAATGATAACGCAAAACAGAATTTCCACTAGAAAAGAAAATGGATTTCAGAAGGAAGTAGGATTTCCATCAGAAGACAAAACGGAAATATAAACTAGAATTTGCAAATAGTAAAATATTATACTTTAGATTTTTTAATAAAATAACCTAACAATGTTTCGACGAATCAGAAATTCACCTAAAAATATTTTTTCTAAGTCCGAAACTGATTCCAGAAAATTTTATGTTATGTCGAATTAGTTTGAGTTTCTAAGTCCGAAACTGATTCCAGAAAATTTCATGCCTTATAAGATTTCATGATCTTAGTCATGATAAATTTTGCTTATTCTAAGAACTGCAATGAGGAATGTTTAGTAATTGACTGCCAAGGGAAGAAAGTGGATGATCATTGGGTAAGGTTAGGCGACGAGATGTTTAAGTCGACAACATTGAATACTAGAAATTCTGAGAATTACCAGATCGTTCTCAATATCAGAATTTCTCTTTCTAGAAGTCAGTTCTACTTATAATCTAAAAAAAGGAAAATTTTTTAATGTGAATAGTTATACATAATCAATCTTTTAGTCAAGTTTTCCTAAAAAGAAAAAACAAATTAAATTGTAAATTTCAACTTAGTCGCCACGTATAAGTAAACTTGAAAATATTTACCTTTTAAAACTTAAACTTTTTTTGGTAGGGGATGGGTTGAAAACTTCTTTCAAACATTATCCGATTAATTACTCTGGGCTCTCTTTCGCGCTCAAGTTCAGGTCAAACATCGTATAGACGACTTCTTAAAATATTCACGTCATTTTAAAATCTTCTATATCACCCTCTCGTTATTTATGAATCCCTCATCGCAAGAAACTTTCAAGTCTCTTGAAAAAGTTTCTATATAATGGTTGGAGAGAAATTAAAAGAGAAAATTTAATATTTATTAATAAAAGGAATTTAGTGTGTGTGTTTGTGTATGTGTTAGAGACAGAGGCAAGTAAATCGTTTGTATGATATATCTCGGTCGACATGACCCACACGTGTCTCACATCAAGCAACGATCCAAGGCAAATCACTGTCTGTATCCACAATAGCAGATGTATCCGAGCGTATAGAGGACGATCTATACAGTTTACAATCGTGGTTATATAGAGAGCGCAGTAGGCAGTTCATACACACTGCGTATGTGTCTGTGGGGCAATACAAGCTAATGAAGATGTTTGTCAATAGTGGCGCTTTACTCCCGAAACTAACTCTGTGAGCCGTATCCATTGGATAGATAGATAATACCAACATTTTCCCAATATACCCCAAAGTATCTCCAAGTCTTGCTTCGTTACGGTTAATAACCATTTATAACTGAATCGAGCTTGCAAATCTTGGGTGTTTATGACTCCACGATGCACCTAGTGGTGTTGTTGTCTCTCAGTGAATTTATAACGAAATGCGTACTATGCATACACACACTTTGCCTCGAATCCAAATTGCCGCTTGTCGAGTGCTTTTATGTCAGTTGAGAATACATCAAGACGCAGCAACGAAATGATTCATAATATTTCAAGTGAACTCTCGGCTTCCTTCCAAGGTGCTCTCTGTTTCTCTCTCTTCCTCTCTCTCTTTCTCTCCTCAGAATTGTGTTCCCGAAGAGATGGTATTAGTGAAATGATTTTGTGTTGCCTTATGAGTTTGTAAAGTGAGCTAGTTAACGTTGTTACCAAACCTTTGAGGAAGAGAGAGAGAGAGCAACGTATTCAACGTTGGGATAGTATTGAAACTCCACTTCAACTATGAAATAGAGTTTAAGCCGCATAAGAAAGGTATCAAGCGCAGCACACCAAACTCACTCTCTATATATATGGTGAGAGAGAAACACACCAAAGCAAACTTTAAGCTCCAGCAGATTTTTCCTCTTCAAAAAACATCAACGTTGAAAGCTCTATTCCTTGTCGGAGCGTGTTTATAAATAAGCTCCGTCTCCTCTTTCTCTTTCATTCGCATCAATCTTGCATCATTCAGTCGGTGAAATCTGTCTATTGAATTTGACTTGCAAATTATTATTATTCGTTTCAAGTTTATATAAATATCGAATAATTTCGACAAGTCGTTGTATCAGGTTTGGTTCTATCAAGACTTTATTTAAAAATTATTAATTCTCATTATTTTCTTTAAATTCAGGTGAGAGATATTCAATATTCATTAAAATTCTTTTAACAATGACACATGTTCACTTTGTCATCTGTCGCCGGAGAAAACCACTGAGATCAATATATAAACTCTGACCCTGTGCACTATATGTGAGAGCATATTGTCTAAATGCATAAATAATTACCGTCGACTCGTTAATCACACCGATACTGACAAATCTCGTTTTAGCTGATTGATCAAAACGACTGATGTTTGTATCCGAAAATTAGTCATCATAAGCACATGTGCACTCATTTTTCACACACAATTGTTTGCCGTGCTTCGACACTTAACAAATCAATTTTCTAATTTCCCTATGGAATTTTGAAAAAAAAATTTCATGCTAAATCATAAATAATTAAAAAATTTTAATTAGGAATAACCAGATTAGAAAAGCAATTAGAATTAATTCTTATTAATTAATTAAGTAAAATTAATTAATTTTTAATTTTCACGATGCAATTTTGAAGAAAAAAAATGTTTCATACTAGATCATGAATAATTAAAAAATTTTAATTAGGAATAACCAAGTTACAGCAGAATGAGCATCCTTTTTTGATTCGGCTCGCGCACGCTGTTAACATTTCAGTTTTCTAAGTCCGAAACTGATTCCAGAAAATTTTATGTTATGTCGAATTACGTTGAGTTTAGTAATTGACTGCCAAGGGAAGAAAGTGGATGATCATTGGGATAGGTTAGGCGACGGGATGTTTAAGTCGACAACATTGAATACTAGAAAATCTTAGAATTATATGATCGATCTCAATATCAGAATTTCTCTTTTAACTTCGATTGCAAAACAGCTAAAAAAATTATTTCTTTAAAGTTCACGGCGTTGAATTTTTGTTTTTACAGCTCTCTCTCTCTTTTTTTTTATCCAGGCGGGGTTAAAATATAAAGTAAGTTTTTCCAAGTTTCCGCACACCGAGCATACTTTTTTTTGGTTCGGCGCGCGCACGCTGTAAACATTTCAGTTGCTGCTGCTACTATGCTACACTCGCGCGTAAACAAACTCTTTCTAGCTCGATGAAAATTTAGATCGCATACGTAACGCACTAATCGTGATTACATGGCGCAGTAGGCACACATACATAGCTTCCAAGCTACAGGTTTCTAGCCGATAAATCTGTAGCCTCATTCCCTTACTGCAGATATACTTATGTACCAGTGCGATCATCAATTTTAAAGTTACGTACAAAGTAAAGTTTATTCTGCTAGTAGCGAGCGGATTAAGGATAGAGAGAAAGAGGATGAGTAAGAAGAACAGAGGCAGGAAGTTCCCCTCCCCTCTTCTTAGGTAAAAGGGTGGGAGGTACAAAGTCAAAAAGAGGGGGAAGGTAGAGAAAGATAGAGAGAGAAATAAATAGAGAGAAGAGAAAGAGGGTCGACTATTGTGAAGTTGTTGAATCTAGTGGGTTAGAGACTTGCAGGAGCTTTAGAGAAGGATGGTTAGAGAAACCGAGAGACGAGAAATGTATAGAACAAGAGAGACAGAGAGAGATAGGGGAGGGAGGAAAAAGAGAGAAAGTTTTCCTGGAAAGAGAGAGAGAGAGAAATGAAAGTAAAGGGCAGTACACAGGGTTATGTCTCATGCATAGTTCACTGCCTCGTAGATATATCTTTCTGACCAGCAATGTAGAATCATATATACATATATATTCGCTTTTTCTACGACGAAAATTCAAACACACATACACATACATTTTCAAATATGTGTGAAAAATACAAAAATACTTGTACTAATATATACACACTGAGTCGAGAGTATTCTGTAATTTAAAACGTAAAGGAATTTTCATGTAAAATTCTTCTTCACTGACAAATTAGTGTACTTATATCACTACTAATTATTTTTTAAGTGTTTCACAATGAGAACAAAAGAAAATTATTGTTCCCACTCGAAATAATACTTTCCAAAGGGACATCAACCCACTCTCCCTCTCCCAACGGAATTGAATTTTTCATCAAGAATTCCTTTGTGCAGCAAGCATATATATTCCAATAAAACTCTATTAATTAGCATCTATTTTTTCTCAAAGTAAACCCATTTTGTAAATAAGGATATTGTAACCCTTTTTTTAAATTCAAATGAATTATTTTGTACTATGTTGTGGGTGAGAAATAAAATCTTGTGAAAAATAATTAACATTTCATTTTCATAATTCAAAATGTTTTTCGATAATGACATTCATAAAATTATAGCTATACGCCTTTTGCGTTTTATTGGAGAAAGTGTAATTTTATGTGTGAAAAGAGAAGGATTATACCTCTTGAATTTTTTACAGCCATATTGAAATGGTTCCTGAAAATTGTACGCACGACGTGATTTGTCTTATTCAATAATCTTGATCTGAATTCTCTAGATATCTTCAAGAACTATTTTTTCCTCATCTCTCTTGCAAATTCGAATAAAACTCGTTTGTAACGTGAATTGCAAAGATTAAAATACCTTCAATTATTTTTCGCCTGAAGAAAAAAAAGAGAGAACATAAATTTAAATAATAAAAAAATAATTAGCTATATGACCCCTTCTCAAAAAAAAATTCAATAGTTCTTATTTCAATTTGAAAATGTAAATAATTCCATCAACGGGCAATCAAGTCAAGTCTCATAAAAAATGAGAAAAATTGCCAATCTGGTTTGCTTAATCATTGAAAAAATAAATAGTAATTGAAACTTTGCTTGCGCGCTTACCAAAGTGAGAAAATTGCTCGGTCACGGTTATGTTGGCGTAAACGGGAAGAAAATGAAGGCAGGAAGTGTGCGAAAGAAAAAAGTTGATGGAATGGAGACGCGCGCGCGAGGGCAGCAGCAGCAGAGGGTTAAATTTTATTCGCCTAGCGCCCTGAAGCAGATTGCTTCTTGGCAATGGCAAAGTGTATTAAAAAAATGCAAAATAAATGAAGAGACGAAACTTTTCACCTGTTAGTTGGTTCTAATTCGAAAGCAGGCAAAAAATTATTCAAAAAGCTGTGATATATATTTTTTTCGACAAAATTTCTAAATTATATTAAATATTAATATAAAATGAAGTCTTTACATAATGTAGATATTTATGTAAACATGTTTTGAATTCCTGATGCCAAGGTGGTTTACCAAATTAGCTTTCAAAGGCCGAAACAACTGTTAATCCAGTTAGCGTATCTATTTGTCGATACAAAACAAACATACATATATGCCATACATGAAATCCGTGCGAGATTTCGAGTGGATGTAGGGAATCCAGCACATTGCCACTAATATAGTTTCCATTCGCCGAATTAGTTAGCGTGTACCCTATCCGGTCGCTCCATTAGACTTTACGTTGAATGCGTCCAACGTCATTAAACTTACAACAAAATTGAGAGCTTCCCGCAGCTTTGCTCAATTGTTTTGGGTTTTTTTGGAATTTGTTTAAAATCCGAGCTTATTATTCTGTAAATAGATTATGTGATATTGTACATTTTTTTATTGATTGATGATATGTCAAATTACTTTAAGTTTCTAAGTCCGAAACTGATTCCAGAAAATTTTATTCTGCCGAAGTACTTTGAGTTTCTAAGTCCGAAACTGATTCCAGAAAATTTCATGCTATGTCGAAGTACTTTGAGTTTCTAAGTCCGAAACTGATTCCAGAAAATTTTATTCTGTCGAATTACTTACAGTTTCTAAGCCCGAAACTGATTCCAGAAAATTTCATGCCTTATAAGATTCCATGGTCTTAGGCATAATAAATTTTGCCTATCCTAAGAACTGCAATGAGGAATGTTAAGTAATTGTCTTCCAAGGGAAGAAAGTGGATGATCATTGGGAGAGGTTAGGCGACGGGATGTTTAAGTCGACAACACACATACACACATGTGATAAAGGGCGCAAAGGTCAACGGCAACAATGCTTAACCCTGTTTCTTGTAAGCTTTTGTATTTTGAAGTTAACGTGTCGCGCATCAGCCCTGGCACTTAAGGTCCTCGAAAGACAAAAGCCTCTGGGAAAGTACTCCTAACAGTTAAGGGTGTCGCCAGCACCGACGCGACGACAACGTCCTAAAAACAATGGGACGTTGCGTTTTAAACGCGTCATTGAAAGTTTTCCATTATCTCGTTTATTCGCGTTCGCGTCTTGGAATATCTTTCAGATGTAAAGCGCGCCCAGTGAACAAGCAGTAGCAGCAGGTACTTAACAAGTCTGAGTAGAAACATTGATTTTTCTACTACATACAATTTTTTTTCACTAAAAAAGAAAATAAATTGTAATTTATTTTCTCAATAAAATTTTTTTATATGAATTTAAAAAATTACAATTAATCGAAAATGATTAAGTTAAAAGAATTTTATTGTAATGGAATACCATTTGCAATGTAATGGGATGCAATGGAACGAAATGTAATTTAATGTAATTAAAATCGAATAAATGGAGTGGGTATAGAAATTGGGTGCACACAAACTTATTAATGAAGTAAAAGCACTTGCTCATTCATATACAGGGATGAGTAAATTGACAGAGTCGAATTAATTTCGAGTTACTGGAAGAAACGTCGAGATTTTCTCACTTTGAGAGTGAATGTGAAAAAAAGTGACTGAAAATGAAATTAATCGACAAACATATCGAATAGAGGTATGTATATATATAGGCGACAGGTAACATATGGATCGCATCGATCTTCTTTAGAAAAGTAAATAGTGTGAGCACGCACCTATTTCTATGACGTACAAGCCACACGATGCTGACCAAACTAATTTCTTAATAGTCTCGAATAGTGCAAACACTCGTATTTACTCCGACACGCTTGACTTGGAAAATCGATTTCTTATCGTATACTAAAACGTCCAATAAAACCATAAAATTAATTGAATACGGGGGGACAAATTATATTGTTAGAAAATTGGAATTTAATTTGGTAATATTTTGAAGAAATAATTGTTATGCTTTAGTAAAATATTTGTTTAACAAAAATTTTTAAAAACCTATCACCAAATTAATTGTTGCCAAACCACCTCGTAGCGCTTAAGCATCATTTATTTATTTTTAAAATAATTTTTTTGCCAGTATATCTCAAAATACATTTTGTGAGAACTATGCTAAATCTACATTATAGTCTAAATCTAATGGCAAAATGTACTAGAATAGTCATGGATTCAAGAGTATAATGCAGTGGGCTGTTTAGTCGCGATATGGCTATTAGATTGATAATGGTTGTACTATATATATGGATTGAACATCCAACAGATAAGTAGTGTGCTCAATGCTCATGCAATGCGAGCACTAAATGTAATTGCTTGTAAATGACGTATCATGACAGTGTGCCTCTGACCCCGAGAGGTCATACAAATTCAACTAGCTTGTAGCTTGCAACTCCTTCAATTTCGATATGGATGAACGTGGTCCCCGGTGAGATATAAAATGTTCGATATATAGATGCTATACCTACTCTTTGAAAAGTGCAATAAGTTGTGCCTCTATTTTTTCCCCCATTTTTCTCACTCTTGACTTCAAAAAAAAAAAAAAGAATTCATTCCCCCAAGGTGTATATATATATGTGAGAAAAATGCGTTTAGAATAGTTTGATACAAAAAAATTAAAAATAATGCTTAAAAAATTGCTTTACTAGTTAATGTTAAATATTTTGAAAAAATTATTTTTAATTAATTTTTATATATCTTGCATCTAAATTTAATCTTAGTTGGCTTTTATATAAGATTCGTAAAAATATTCGATGAAATACCAAATTATTTTTAGTGATTAAGTCCGAAATCGATTCCAGAAAATTTTTTTTTATGGCTTATCCCTCCTGGCACATATGTTACTTTCGTGATCGTTCCTCTTTGGAAAATAGAGATTAGAATCTAGAAAACAAAAAATAGAAATTAAAATTTGTAAAATAAAAAGTAGGAAGTGATTTTTGACATTTTTCATAAAGTGGTAAAAGTTATTTCTATCATTTTTAAGGGTTTATATATTTCTAATATAAAATTTCCTTTCATCATTTCCTTTCGCTACTTGGATATGATTTTGGTTAAAGGTAACTTCCTCTCTCGTAAGTACATTTTCCTCGTTCTCCCGTCTTTTGCCCTCTGATGTATTTGTATTGACGTGCAATGAATCGAGCTAGCGCGAGATGCACTTCGATTCTCCCTGCAAAGAATGTATATGTATGTATATTTGTATATATATATATATATAGACTGCCATGCATTTTGAGCGTGTTTGCCCGAGTACGATGCGACATAAAGTTTACGAGCTGCAGCTTCCCGCTCGTAATGGGTCCGCAATATGTTGCGAACGGAACAGCCTGGACCATGTTATTTTCTACGGACACGCAGAGCGCGTCAACGTCGAAAATGCGGCACAACGCCTCCTCATATTGCGAATGAGTGCGACCGCGCGAAATGGAATATAAAATGTGTGAGAGGAAATTATTTATAAAGATGTAGTTTTGCTGCATGCTATTTCCCCCTTTTACCTCATTGCCTACTAATCTCTTCTCATTCTCGTAAAGGACACTTCGTTAAAAATCCCCTTTCAAAAATTACAAATTATTAAATTGACCTGCAACTTTAGTAAATTATTGTCTTGTACAACAGTAATAAACAAAAAATTTAAATATAAAAAAAATCAATGAAAAATTCTAAATTTCAATCACCAATATTTTTTTAAATTTTAATTTAATTGAATTAAAAGTTTTGATATTTTCTAACCCCCATACAGGTAAAAATTTATTAAAGTTTCACGTAAATTTAATAAAAATAATAATTAATTTAAAAATTATAAACGCCACTTTTAAAAAATAATTCGTTTTTTGTTCTTTTCATTCTTTTTAGTCACTCACAGCTGGAGGCGGATTTTCTCAAGGATCAGCACAAATTGAGAAACTAATATTGACGTAGGTTGCGCAGCTTTAATGGATGATTCTCAGAAAAATATTGAAGAATAAATGGTTGCGGAGAGAAAGGAAACTATTATACTTAAAATTGGTTCGAAGGATTTGTTCAAAAAAGAGAGAGAATATCAAAAAACGTACTTGCAGTGTTTACAGACTGTCGATTAAGTAACTTTTCACAATTTTTACTTCTCATATAATGTCTCTTATCAAAAATTATTTTTTATAACTTTAATTAATACGTTTTTAAAAAAGTGAGAAAAATTTTAAAAACAAAAAAAAGTCCGCAACCGATTACAGAAAATTTCTAATGTGTCTCATGAGACAGGTTTACGTTTCAGAATTATTAATATCTGTGAGACAAAAATTATTTTAAAAAACATAAAAGTACACTGTCATTCCGTATACGCCCCCGAGCGTGATTTCGCCTAAACTCAACACTGTTATATGTTTGCTTTGCACTGAGTTACAAGCAACAAGGACTAGAAGGAAAGCAGCTGCAATGTTCATCTATGTCATTTCGGTAGGTGACCTACTTTAAGGGCTGTTTCACTAATTACTCTCATTTAATCGCAGAATTTCTGTGTTGCGGTATGTCAACATTTCAGTCAGAGATATTGGACTTGTCCGTTTTGTGATTAGGTAGTCATGTTCGATGCAATTCTGGCCACAGGATCCTTGAAACCGTCATTACCCATCACGGAGTTGAGCCACCGGAGGCCAATGCAATACTAATTACCTGCGAGAGACAGAAATCACTAATCTAAACTGCCATCTACTAAATCAGGTAATCAGCTGTCTTGCGATTCACCAACACTGGGCTTTAAGCTTACAAATAGAAACTGCCTTTGACCCTCAATCATGAACAGAAAAAAAAATTATAATCAATTTGTCGTTTGTCAAAAGCATTTTGATTCCCTTGATATTTAATTTTTATCTAATTATTTATAATTTTAAATAAAACCGTGAAACGTAAATCTGTTTCATTATACATAAGAATTGGTTTCGAAATTTATGATTCAAATTCTGCCAATTAGAGATGATACCAAATATCTGAAAAAATTCATTTCTATATTATTCTATTATTTTTGACTTTATTTATTTTCCTTCTTCTAGGTGAATTAGTTAAATCATCCACAATTTGAGGAGTATCTCATTGGAATTAGAGACACGACGACCCTACGTAGTTGTAGGCAATTGTCTGTAAATGATGGATGTCTCGTAGGAAGATGAGCGACCAGAGGCAACGTGTATATATGGGTGAGCTGGGATCAAATGACAATTACTACCGTAGAGCTGTTGGTTGGACAATGACGTATGTACCATCTCGCGTTGAACGTCAAGAGAGGTGCATATTCTCTCCCTATGTTCATAAGGAAGGAATATAATGCACGGTCACACGTTAGAAACATGATGCACATTCTCACCATGGGAGTATATGAAGAGGTGGTTCGTTATCTACGAACCCACCATTGAATGGCAGGTTTTGGTACGCTGATAAATGTACGTTAGTGATGAAATGTGATCTCCTTTTGTTCTCCTAGACGTTGTCACTATCCAAGAAGGATGTATAATCTCTACAATTTAGTAGACACTTTCTTGTTCAATATTGACGACATTTTCAATAACAGTTTCTCTGTTATAGTTTGTTGAAAATGTCTATTTACAATTTCTTAGGATAAACAAAATTTTGTCATGACAAATAAGATCATGAAATTTTCTGCAATCGGTTTCGGACTTATAAACTTAATTCGACATATCATCATCAAAATTTATCATGACAAATAAAATCATGAAATCTTGCATGAAAGTTTCTGCAATCAGTTTCGGACTTAGAAACTCAAAGTACTTCGACATAGCATGAAATTTTCTGGAATCAGTTTCGGACTTCATACTTTTTAATTTTAATTTTTTATCGTGAAGAATAAAAAGTAGAATTAGAATTTAGAATTGTGAAGTGAAAAATATGAAAATACCTTAATTTGAAGGTGATTGCTTTGTTATTTGTTATTTATCTTGAATTTTTTTCCAACATTGAAAGTTTGAATAGGCTTTTTTTTAACGTGACAGTGCTCGTACATCAACTGCTATTCAATCAAGGTATCTTGTTCTAAGCTGGGCTACAAACCATCCCTAAGTACCAATCGCGTCGACTGGACTTGATAGATGGATTCGATTCACAGTAAAAGGATATCTAAAAGGATACTCTAAGAACTCGAAAATTCTGATACCATCCACTGGTAAATGTAAAAAGCACGTAATCTTCCATTGCGTTGATCGATTTTCGGGATTTCCCCTCTTCATAAATAAATATATATACAGAAACATTCGGGGATTTTTTTTTGTCAAAGAAAATATATTTATTCGACACGATATATATTGACTAAATATCTTGTTACATCTTTATATCTTTCCGAAAATATATTCCTCATAAATTTATTTCTATTTTTCCTTTTCTATATTTTTAGAAAAATTATATAATTTTAAATTTCCGAAATTCTTAAATTGTTTCTCTTTGACTATCTAAATATATATACATCATTAAAATACAATTTATTCATCAATAAATTGATTTCATTCCACCAAAATAGTATATTTCCATTGGCTCTCGATAAATTTCTATATTACCGGAAACAGTAGTTATTCGCTGGCAACAATTCACCGTTCGGAACTAATTCCGTTTTCCAATAATTTTTGGCCACAAAATACGTGCTACCAATGATGTGAATTTTTCGACTTTTTTAATAAAACCAAGAGCAAAATGTCAGATGAACATTGTTTAGGTCGTTTTTTTTTGGTCGCGAAAAAGAGGCCGACAACGAGAGAGCGTGTGACGTAAAAACGAGAAAAACGATCTCGTGACATTTTCTCCATTAAAAATTTTTGTCGACTATTTATAACACAAGAGAATGAAAAAAGAGGAGAAGGAGAGTATAAACCACCTGTATTTTTTTTTAAATTGGAAAAAAGAATACATACATATATCTATAGGTATATAAACACGGGACTAACATGAATCGTTGAAAAGCGGTTTTCTCGTTGGTTGAAATGTTTGATGAGCCCACACCCAACGATGGCGGTTTTGTGGATAACCAATGACTGTTGGCATATAGGGTATAAATTCACCGGTTTGTACGACCTTGATATATGTAGACGGACCAAGACAAACCATAGTTGGTTCCTAGCTTCCTATAGCTGAGTAGTTTGGCCTTACCTTCGCGCAAAACCGCAAACAGTAACAAAGCCTAGATTTATAGCAAGACGCTCGTAACTTGTTCTGAGATCTGCCACATTCGTATGTTACACTATCTCGAGCATATATAGCTTTCTGACCCTCTCTCACCCTTCCCTTCTGTTCATTCCAGAAATTCTCATACTACCTTTTCTCCCTCCAAGTATTCTGTAATTTACCGAATCTCATTTCACGTGGTGTTTAAATATTTAATTTTAATCGGTGTGAAAAAAAATTGTACTCACATCCGCGTTCACACAATATGTGAACTCCAAATGTTGAGAATTAAACTGAATGCTTTATAAGTTCATTTTTAGTCATAGCGTGCGGGAATTATTAAAACGAATTGTAAAAATAAATTTCGTTGACATATAAATAGACTGAATTTATAAAATCAATATTTAATAAGGATCCATTTTTAATACTTACTACTTTTTTTATAACGCGCAAATCAATTGGCACAATTTGACCTAATTTGTTATATTTGTATACGTCTTAAAGAGTGTTATTTTTTTTCTTAGCAAAATCCATGAATGTATTTTAGAAAATCGCGTTTGAAATTCATCATGGCTTTGAAGAAGGGGATGGAGGGAGGGTAAAAAAGAAACGAGAACCCGTAGAGGATATTCGGATATGTTCCTTGGAGATTCTAGAGTTGGCTTAATCCCTTTAAATCTCCCGGCCTGGCTACATAGTTACTCACTACTGAATTTCAAGCAGAGAAGTCGCTGTGACTAGTGGGACTTTATACACTTGCTTAATCTGCTTTCGCAACTACGATATACAATTAATAAATTACTCGCTTATAATCTTGCACTATTTATTTATTTACAAAGTTCCTTTGATAAAACACACTCACTTAAAGCACTCCGTATATATATATATACAGTAATATCAAAATTTACTTTTCAACTCCAATTACCGTAATTTAAGCGTTCAACGAACAAGTTTAGTTATGTGAATTTCATGAGAGGGCAAAGTCGAAAACTAATGACAATAACAAAAAAACATATTTAAAAAATTGACTATGAATTATTATTTAAACCGTTTTTGGTAATTCAAAAAAAAACAAAGTATTTGGATCTAACGGTTCTATTTAGAATAGCAATTCTCCTAAAATAATAGTAATAAAATTTACAACCTAGGTTAACAATGAAGAATATAGTTTATTATACCGAATAATTTCAATAACTCTAAATAGTAAAATCATGCATTTATATATAATATCCATGTTGTTTGAATTAAATTTAAAAAACACGATCAGAAGTATTGTTCTGCGAAAGGTGTATTGTTCCACCCCCAATGTACGAGAGAGACATAATCCAGAGAATGATTTGCAAACAATTGAGATGACAATAGAGTTTAATTGTGATCATGGGGATCAGAGTCATCGTTTTTGGGTGAAGTATACGAGTAACGAAAGCCAGAGACACATGAAAACCACATCTATTCCTATGTTCGCGCAACAGTTATTTCATAATACCAGATTATTAACGAGCGGATACAATAGTACAACAGGGAAGCATACCAATAGCACACACAGAGAAAGAGAGAGATGGAGAGAGAGAGAGAGTACAGGATACACAAGCGGGCAAAGCTTTCGTTATCATATGGTATTTATGTTGCAATGTGTCTCGTCGACACGTGTATAAAGCCATGTCAAATGACATGGGATTTTCTCTCATTTGAAAACTGAGAGCCATTTAAGATATTATTATACATACGTTTATATGAAAAACACAAATGCGGATAATATTTAAACTGCTTTTAAATACAGTTATTATTTGTATATACACGGTTTGGGGAAACACAATATGACTGTTATTTAGATTTTAATCCATATGACTTTATGCTAGAATATTATATATCACATAGAAATGTTTATACGTTATTATATCAAATTTTAATTCCGTTAAAAATGAACTTTTGATATGTTTCTCTGTTTTGCTGAGGGGAAAAATAAATTAAAATAAAAAAAATTTTCTGAAATCAGTTTCGGACTTAGAAACTCAGAATAATTTGACATATCATCAACTGTTCATTAACCCCTTCGCTGTGTAGCAGAAATAAAGCTTCCGTGCCCCGTAAGTGGTAAAAAAAATTTTTTTAAAAAAAACTTGATGTTACCATACCTAAGAATACCCATTGACAAGTTTATTGTACTGTGTCTACTTATTTTTTTCTAGATGCTACTATAGCGGTCATACAAACTGGTGGCACGATATTTTTATGCCTCTATAGAGGTCAATAACAGTGAAGGGGTTAAAATTATATTTATTTTTTAATTTTTAAATATCTACTTATTAGTTTATTTATATCAGTGGTCCGCGAATAAAAATTTTCTGAAATCAGTTTCGGACTTAGAAACTAAGAATAATTTGACATATCCTCAACTAATTGTTCATTAAAATTGTATTTATTTTAAATTTCTATTTATTAGTTTACTTGTACTAGAGGTCCGAGAAACTTCGATAATTATCCAGCAGATAAGTCTTCCTTTTGCTTTACAGTAATTATACATTATTCTATTAACATACATTCCTAAGATTTCATGAGCTTCTAGCGGAAAAAGAAACAAAATTCCATCGGAAAGTATTCCGACAAAAATAGGATAATTTTCCATCGATTTATCGAGGAAAGCTGAAAGGGAATTTGAACGGAATCTCCAGAGAGCTCTACAAGGGAATTTTTCAAGTATTCTTGATTTGTACTTTCAATACTTTCCATCCCCTTTTTCCCCTAATCTGAAAATCCTACTTGTTCATATTCTGTTTCCAAAGACGAATTTCTCGCTCTCTTTTCTTTCGAACCGAAACTGATTTAAACAACAGATTTAATTAAATTAAAAATTCATTGGCTTAATGCGAAAATCGTTTACGATCGAGGGAAATATACCCACCAATTGACTTAAGTGATAAATTCTATTTCAAGCATATTGTGTTTTTACTATTATGTTAAATTGCAAAGGCTTGCAGTGTGCAAACGACTATGCTAATCAAACTGATGCTTCTATTGATTAGCAGTTTTCTCATTGGAAAACAGGTACTTACGAAATTCGAGTATCAGTATTTACTTTTTGGCATTATTTGATGAGATCACGATAAATTTCTATTGGAAAGATTCCTTGGAAAGCTGCCTGGAGATTAAATCGGAAATTCGTTTTAGTTTCTAGCAGAAAAACCAAAAAAGTAAATGCTTCCTAAAAATTTTCCTGGAATTAGATAATTAATGTGAAATTCTGCATTGTTTCTAGTCTAATCCTCGAACCCAAAATTTTGATTGATTTTAACGGTCGTTAACACTATCCAGGGAGTTCTTTCAGGGGGAATCATTCCAAATGGAACGGAATGCCACTTTGTCGAAAAATGGAATAGAACAGCAAAATGGATGCTGGAGAATGTCGAGAAAACTATATATATATATACCTCGAATGCATTGATAGTACCCTGACCGAGTTGCCTTCCGGCTCTCTCGGATTTATCTAGGACAACGTTATCGTCACATCTGCACTCCAATAGTTTTACGATCCTCAGACCTAATTTCAAAAAAAGAAAAAAAATTCCGTTGACAATCTTCTCCAAAAAGGAATGGCCCCTCTTGTCTTCATCGAGAGAAAAAGAAGAAGAAGAAGAAAAAAAATAGAAAGAGAAAACCAAGTTCCAATTTCTAAATTGCAAGAAAGTGGTAATCCACTTCTTTTGCTAGATACCGCACCTATCTCAATATATATAGATGACTGTGGACTTTACTTCCAATTTCTGCTTTTCTTTTCGCCGCGCGACCTTTAAACAAGAAAATTGTTGAAATTCTTTTTAAAAGATTCGATCTCTGCATTCTTTCATGAACCTTTCTTTCTTTCCTTTTTTTTTGCTTTGAAGCTTCTGAAACTTTAGAAATAGACGATAATTGTAAACTATCTTTCTCTCTCTAAAATGCTTTAGATTACTTTTCTCATAGTCTTCCAGGAAAGTTTTTCTTTTTTTTTATAAAATGATTTTTCAAGAATGAATAATTTCTGAGAATCTCATATACAGTAGTAGCTTAATTATTTGGTGCACTTATTTTAAATCATCTAAAATCTCCACCAAGTGGTTGTTAAACGAGAATAAATCATTTTCTTTGATCGTTAATTTTTCAAGAACTCGCTAATCAAGAATTCATTAATTAAGATTTTTAATGAGTTGCGAGAGAGAGAGCAGGATAATATTAAAATGTTTCCAGGGTAGATTTTATACCGTTTTATTAAATTAATTAAAAGCTTTTTAATTTCACAGCAAAAAAGAAAAAGATATTTGTGAAAATTTACCCAAAACTTTGTATGATTAAGAAATTTTTTTTTTTTTGTAAAGATTAAAAGTAGAAAATATTTTTTTTTTGTTATATAATAGAAGATTATGCATCAACTTTTCTCTGTGAAGAGGAAATGAGAAATTTTTTATATAAAGGTAATATGTGTGCAACAATTATATGAGAAACATACAAAGTAAAAGTATAAACATGAGAAAAATTATTATTTCTTCATAAAAATTAGTTTTTCATTTTGTTATATATCATATTATGAAATATTATAGCTTTTTTTTTTGAATATTATTATTCTTGATGATCGTATATATAGGAGAATATTGTTTTTCCTTATTTGAGATAGAACACCCCACAAAATGAGTATACCAAATAACTATATAAACTTTTGAATGTAAACTGAGAAAATTTAACCAATAGTCGAGCTTATTCCCATTAGGTAATGTGCGCGGGAACCTCTCTCTTGCCATGCAAAACTCGACCCAGTCTCTAGCCCAGTTTTCGAACCTTCATAGCCGCCTAGAGGGTGTGCAAACTTTTCACGCAGCGTTTTATCTCCTCCACCCTTGATCCAGTTATATCTCTGCAATTAGGTTTGCCCACCTCACTCTGTGCCAATTTCATTTAGAAGTGAATTTGGCGATTTCAAAACTCTCCCTCTCATCACCAACGCAACGTGGACGAAATGCTCTCTTTCATTCACGAAAGCAAACACCCAACAGAGAAAGAGAGAGAGAGAAATCGGAACTTTCGAGTCAATTAAAGTTTCAAAACTCGGACAATTAATTTTTTTCATCACAAAAAAAAGTTAATAACTGATGTTTACCGATAAATATATTAGTGTGTTCCAATTTTTTGCTGACAGCGGAGTGTAGGTAAAATAAGTTTTTGTGTATAATTTCTGTTTTGAATATTACTTTTGAAGGGAAATTGTAATTGTAAAAATTAAACGATGAAAAACATGCACGAATATGAAAGAGAGAGGAGATACGTGTACCAATTAAAGTAGTTACATTTACTAATCGGAATAGTAAATTGTAGACTGAGTTTAAGCAAAGGTCCGATTAAATGACACAGCAGGGTAAATTACGTAACTTTTCCTATTTCCCGCTACATATACCATTTCTTAGTTTCCACTGCTGGGTCTCTTGGCTTTAGATGAAATGACGCCTAGGGCGAATATAAAATAAGCGATTCATAAAAATACATTTTTTTCCCTACTGAATAAAATGTAACGTTAAAAAAGTTTGAGTAATAAATTCCTAACTTATTAGGACACGCGACAAGAAATAGGTAAAATGCAAGAAGTTGAAAGAAGAGGAAGCAGAAATAGTGATCAACGATGGTCGTCCAAGTCGGTCGAAGATGTTCGTATGCTGACGTTTTAGGTAAGTTTCGTTTATTAAATTTTTTTAGGATAAACAAAATTTATCAGGGTAAATGAGGCATGAAATTTTCTGGAATCAGTTTCGGACTTAAAAACTCAAGAGTAAATCAACAAATCATCAAAATTTATCATGTCAAAAAAGATCATGAAATATTATAAGACGTGAAATTTTCTGGAATCAGTTTCGGACTTAGAAACTCAAAGTACTTCGACAAATCATCAAAATTTTTCATGACAAATAAGATCATGAAATATTATGAGACATGAAATTTTCTGGAATCAGTTTCGGACTTAAAAACTCAAAATTAATTCGACATATCATCAACTGACTCGTCTTTTCAATTCTATTTATTTCACAACTCCAAATTGAAAGTTATTAGTAAATTATCTTTTTCAATTTTGTTTGTTTTATAATTTTTCTCTTTTTTCATTAAATGATAAATTTCGTGGAATTATTAGCAAATTATTTTGTATATCGAATTTGGCATTCAATCATAAGATCCATTTCTAGCTTCAGTCACGAATTACTCTCCCTCTGGCGTTGATGAGAAAAGGAGAGAGACGTTTCTGTTTCCTTCGCTCTCTTCCTCTCTCTCTCTCTCTCTCTCTTGGCCCTTATTCACCATAACTTTTGAAGAGCATCGACTCTGAATTATTTGCACGGTACGCCTCAAAGCTTCCTAGACCCTGGAGCGGCAGCGTTCACCCTTACCGCATCAATGATGGCAACGCCTTATCTCCTTGCAACGCGACCCTAGAAATTTTGTGAAATCTCGCGCAGAGAGATGGATTATTTCATCCGCGTACATCTATATATATATAGCTTTTGAAGAGAAGGAGTATGAAACGATGATTTGCAAACGTCTGATAATTACTGACGATGTGGAAGATCAAAAGCGACAATTGCATAGTCCACAGAATCACGTACAGTTTAAATCGCGTCTGCTTTTCCATTGACATGGAACTAAATTTCTCAATTAATTTTTAAGAGCATCGTGTATAATTGGTTTTATATGAAATTAAAAGATTTCAAAAAGAGGAATCAATTTCTTTTTTTTTTTTTGAAGAGGGCAAAAAATTGTTTTTTCGATTTCTGCAAAATATTTGTGTAAAATATAAGATATTTCTTTTTTTTTGTAGCTGTTATAAAGTGGTTGTCGAGTACATTACGTTTTCCAGGTCTCGGGAACAATGAATTGGCTATATTGACCGTTGGGGAACAATCGGCAGGTTTATTGGACGAGTTTGCTCATCCCTTCATCGCAATTCTCTATATACAATCCAACATATATTTAGAAAAAAAAATGGAAAGAGATGATTCATATCGAAATCTGGGTCAATAAACACGAGGGTTGGCCGAACATACAAGTCACGTGTGCCCGAATACGCGAGTGCCACTTGACATTTTTTTTTTGTTCCAATTTCGTATTTTTGATGTTATTCTCTCGATATCAGTTTTTTAGATCCTTGAATTAAAAATTAATGAACTTAAAACTCATATTCATATCAAATTGGATTTTCTAATAATAGGAATTTACGATGTAATGAGGGAAATTCTAATTTCTGAAAAACAATTTTGGTTCTAAATTTTTTGTGATTTTTTTTCTGCCTGCCTCACTCTCTCTCTCTAGCTTAATGATCTTGCGTCATTGAACGCGTTGCAGATTCGTGTCGAGAGCAAAGCCGCAAATTAATTGATGAACATTCCATGTTAGGTAAGAGGTGGTATTCCCCTCACTCTATGGTTGCGGTTGCATTTCCAATCCAATCGAAACGTTTCTCTACCAGGAAATTGTGGCTTACTGCTCTACTTGATGGACGAGAAATACATAAGATAGTAGGAATATAACGTTTCATATTAAATTCCCCAAAATGGCATTCGCGACATTTGACATGCTTTCAGCTAATCAGTCAAATTTTACAAATATTGTACTTAACGGACATTGAGAAAGCTATTCGATCTTAATATATATCTCAATTCTCATTGAGAATTTGAATTGGAATTTTGATTCCAGAAATTTTGGGTCATTTGCAAAATTAGTTGATAAATTGGAATTCAGTGACAATAATAAAATTAAGATATTTGAAAAGTCAGTTAATCCATACTATCTTTGTTGACATGCATCGTGGATGTAACCAACTTTGAAATTAATTGTGTACGTTTGTTGGAAAATTAATTATGGGAAAGTTATATTGTTACCGGTGGTGTTTGTATATATATATAGTGGTGGAGGAGGACCTATGAACGCTTCACCGTATGCCTTGGAGTTTCGGAAGCAGAGACAAAACTTAGCACGCCCCGGGGGGGTTTACCAAACCACTTGCTTCACCGTCGTTGCTGGCTTATTGTTTAGGGAATTACATTTTTCGAACGCATTACGGCCTTGGTGCCGCGCTGCCGCGTCGCACACGATCGACGTGAAACTTTTCCACAAAGTGGTCGAGTCGCTTAAAAGATTGAGGAGACAAGGAAAACTACTTCTCGACTCCATGATGTCGAACTTTATCTTTATCTTTCTCGTGTGGAAGCAACGTTGTTATCTTAACGTAAAGTTGAAACTACCATATTCCAAAACGATTCTCAATCTTGGAATATTCACTTTTCTTGAGAGTTGAATTTGAAAAGTGCATTCTCAAATATTTCACAAAAATTTGTAAATTGAATGTATTTTTAGACCATTTCACATATTATTTTCACTAGAACAAAAAGCTCGTAAAGTGAAACTTATTACGAATGCAACACGACTTTTGCAAAGACTTTTAAATGAACTTGTCTTTCGTGAAAGAGAAAGAAGAAACTTTAACATTTCTCTTCGACTTTGTACAAGACAATTTTCTTTCTATTTTCAATTTCATTGAAATCCTGACCTTTTTTGCTCTAAATAATTTTTTACTTTAAGTTGAGTTTGATGTTATTTTAAGGAACGTGTCAATTAATGAAATGTTGTAAAATACATAAATAGTCTTAGTTATTGTGAAGGAAAATAATTATTGTTACAGTTAATGTAAATGGAATTTATAATTTTCTTCACTAAACAGAAATGATCATCGACAAGTGGGATAATGAAGGTAGAGTAGTGTAGCTTTTGTGTGTGTGAGTGTATTTGTATTTTCCTATGCAATCCAACGGAAGCTCAGCTGCTCAGCTTCATTCCAGTACAAATACCAAACTTGAGTGTGCCAACGCACATGATGGAAACAGAGGGATATTTAACGATGTGTAGCTTTCGAGAACAATCAACACACTGCAGTAAGTTGAGCTGCAATTAATCGCAAGTCTACTGTTTGAAATCTAACTTTCAAGTCATCCTGTAAAGTAATTAGGACTTCAGGATATTCGCGTTTACATTTTATTCCACATTTAATGATTCACAGCAGAATGAATTTTTACCACTATGTTTTTTTTTGCGGGAATGAAATGAACTGAAAGTGAAGTGGCATGAAATTTTCTGGAATCAGTTTCGGACTTAGAAACTCTAAATACTTCGACAAAAAATCAGAATTTATCATGACAAATAAGATCATGAAATTTTCTGGAATCAGTTTCGGACTTAAAAACTCAAGAGTAAATCAACATATCATCAAAATTTATCCTGACAAAAAAGATCATGAAATGTTATAAGGTGTGAAATTTTCTGGAATCAGTTTCGGACTTAAAAACTCAAAGTAATTTGACATATTATTATTAAAATTTATCATGACAAAAAAGATCATGAAATGTTATGAGGCATGAAATTTTCTGGAATCAGTTTCGGACTTAGAAACTCAAAATATCCCAAATTGTAAATAAAATGGTGCAGTTATAAATTCACTTAACTATTCAAAATAGGTCGAGGCGTTAAATGTAATTCATGATAATTCCTAAAATTGTTAATTAGTATTTAAAAATAGAAATATAAAATACAATCTACAAAAAAAAAAATCTCTCAATTAACTTTCCAATTAAGATTTTAATTCGTTGATTTTTCATTGTGAATTCATCATGAAATTTTAATTTTAACACATATAAGAAACGTTAGTTTTAATTATTTACCAAAATCCCAGGTACTCGTTTTACGATCCGCATTATCGTTGGGTCTTGGAACCTTTCTTATTTCGCGTGGTGCGCCTCAGCAATGCAGCATGAATATTTAATTCCGGGTGAAAATTGACGCGCACTCGGTTTGCCCCACGAACCCGAGAATTAGATAAAAAATTCACCTTCTGGAAAGAAGAAACTCTCGTTGGCATCACAAATGTGTCTTGACGAAATTGGGCCCTTAAGACGTTACATCAAAAAAAAAAAAAAAAAGAAGAAGTTAAGGCACAATTGCTTTCCCGGAAGACACACTCGATCAACTTAATCTTCGTTTCATTCGAAATCGAAAACCTTTCAGATGTCTTTAAATTTTCAAAAATCTCCCATCGTAAATCCATTGAAAATTTATTCATTGCTTTTTTCCACAAAAATATACATTATCTTGAGGGGCGGAAATCGAAATTTTTGTTAATTATTTCTTTCTTTATATTATTTCACGAACCTTGAAATGGAAAAAAAATGTGAATGTGGTTAAGGAAAAAAGTGTTATAAATCGATAGCAATTACGTGAAGTTGTCTTTTTTTCCTTGTTCATTTTCTTCCTCTCTCTCTCTCTCTCTCCTTTTACTCTCGTTTTGCAGGTCTTTCTCTCTTTTTTTTCCTGCCCTCTTTCTCCACCTCAGTCAGCGAAATTTAATTCGCTTAGGATCCGTGCAACGCTCCACTCTGATTAAAAGTCGCATTATGTCCGCAACGTTGAACCTCCACAGTTTCTATAATCCAGATGACTTTGTGCAGGTAAAGATTAATTATATTACAACAATTTTGAAATAAAAGGATCGACTCCACCCCCACCCCCCTCTTCATCCACCCATTACTTCTCCTCAAGGTTTAATGGCAACTACTGTAATCTAGAGTTAATAATGTTAACGCCAAAGCTAATGTTTCGACTCCATGGCCGACAAATGACTAATTTAGACGTCGAAGGTGCATCGCATATTGAACCTCCAGAACGTGCTTTGCCGAGATATTATACTATGGGCACAAAAGACACCATTTCGCTTCGTGTGTATGTGTGACGTAACTCAGCTTTATAGACCATTTGATACCTATGATGGGAGATATTAAATTTCAACTGCGCACCAATTTTAGGCAAAGGACGACACAAACAACCTATAAAATTGCTTTAGGATAACACTATCCCAATTTAAGCTTAACTGAAATGAATGTCTGTGTGGTCATTGGAAACATTTATAGAAATAGAACAATTTTATTTGGATAAAGTGGAAAATGTTATTTTGAATTTGAAGATGGTTTTTAAATATATTACAATTTTTGTTATTGTGTAATTGAGATGTTGGTAAGTGAAAATTAAGATATGTGGGAAAAGTTAGCTAATGAATCTCCAGTATCTGAAAATTTATATACAGTAATTAGTAATCGTAGAGCGTCGATGTGCAATCAGAATGATTTAATGAGAATTAAGAGAGAGAGATATAGTGATTAAGGGAGAATGGGAAAAGGAGAGAGAGAGAGAGAGAACCTAGGCTGATAACTAATTCCCCAGTTTGATTTGCATAACCCAGTTTCGTCGAGAGTTTGGAACGAAGATCTCCCCAACATAGCGAAGAATGCAGATGCCTATCGTATTTCTCAGAGGGTATCTTGTATTGCCATACCACTCCAGTACAAAAGCATTACTTCCACTGCTGCCATCTTAATGGTTGTGCGGAGCGCGCGTGGTCTTGTCCCAAAGAAACGACCCGTTTTACTATAAATTCGAGATAAGCCAAGGTTTACGATCGCACACGGTTAAGACGTCGAGCTCAAGAAAACAAACAATCCACCAGATTGCTGCTTTTGCTCCTTATAGTGTCGATCTCACAGCGATATCCTGCTGATCAACTCATTTCAGATTTCTCTTTCTCTCTCTCTTTCTTTCTCGAGACGTGAAGAAATTTCATCGTTTTCTTACTGTTACACACTTCGATTAGATCGAATAATTGATATAATCGATTCAATTAAAGTTCTTCCAATCTATAGTCGAAATTATCATTGTCAAACGATTAAATTCCAATTGTGACACACATACTGCGAAGGCGACAATTATTATCAATCGATTGAACTAATGTTGATCAATCAAATAATATACGAATGGAATTTAAAATTAGAAAACAAAAACGGGTCCTGAAGGAGATGATTAAGAGATGCTTTTTGATAAATTTAGAAAAAGGAAGTGTAAAAAAATAATTTTGAAAAGTAAAAAGACAATTTCAAGAATATTTATATTTTTTTTCCCCCCCGTAGCGAGACTCATAATTAAGCAAATTGTCCAATTGTCATAGTTGGTTGCGAGTTCATTACTAGATTTTCAAAAATTAACGAATGTAATTGTATTTACTCCAATTATTAATTCCGGTTTGTTAGGTTTTCGCAGTGCTTTGGAAAATCAATTCCAATTAACACTCTCGAGGTTTTTTTTTTATTTCTCTCTATTGTGCCGAAGAATATATTTGATGCGGTACAGCAAATAGCAAATATATATAAACACTAGAGAAGGACCCCTTTGGGTTCATCAAACCCAGGTTATTTGTTTTATTATCTCAGATAATATTTTTCTATACTAAATAATACATTGAAAAATTATTTACTAAATTTGCATGCGGAAGAATATAAAAATATTATTAAAACAGTTTAAAATTTTGGAAATTACTCTGAGTAGAGATGAGTTTCATGTGAATACGATCAATTTAGGAAAATTTTCCATCATATTGGATCTGTGTTTTGGAAATTGGGAAAACTGATATCAGATGCATAATCAGCGACAGAAAAAAACACTGAGTAACAAGTTTTAAAGGAATTCGAAAGATTTTGAATTTTTTTAGCCGCCATATTGGATCCGCCATTTTGAATTTTGAAAAATCAATGCCAAAATCGCAATCAGCGACCTTGAAAACCCCCGAGAACCAAATTTTAAGCGAATGTGAACAATTTTCAATTTTTTTGACCGCCATATTGGATTCGCCATTTTGAATTTTGAAAAACTAATGCCACATTCGTAATCAGCGACCTTGAAAACCCCCGAGTGACCACTTTCAAGCCATGGGAAGGTGTAACAGCATCAGTTATCAAGCCCATGGTTTCAAGGTCACCATTCACAAAGTTGGAATCAAAATTTTAAAATTCAAAATGGCGGATGCAATATGGCAGCTAAAAAATTTAGAAATTCTTCTAATTCGCTTGAAAATTATTACTCGGGGGTTTTCAGGGTCGCTGATTACGAAACTGACATTAGTTTTTAAAAATTCAAAATGGCGGATCTAATATGGCGTATGAAAAAAATTAAAATTCCTTTAAATTCTATTGAAACTTGCTACTCGGGGGTTTTTGTGGTCGCTGATTACGAATCTGACATCAGATTTTCAAAATTAAAAATGGCGGATCCAATATGGCGACCAAAAAAAATTTTAAACTCTTCAAATTCGCTTGAAACTTGTTACTCAGGGGTTTTAGAGGTCGCTGATTACGAATTTGAAGTTAATTTTTCAAAATAACACACTCTGCTTGCACTAAATGTTATTATATAAAAACATTGAAGCATTAAGTTTGTAAAATAATTTTTCAGTAAAACAAAATTCGTTGTTTTTTAATTTGCTCTCGCATTTTCAAAAAAAATTGAATCATGGCTTCATCCGACGAGCTATTTTGTGAGCATAAAAATTCAAATCATTACATATTCTTTATATACAATATAGGTCGTAGTATATGTAATCATTTTGCGACATGTCAGTGTGGTTAAAATTCGACTGGCACGTCCTAGATCGAAAGACATTTTCAAGCCCTGGCGTATGTTAGTATATATATATATACTTGCCTATATATATATATATATAGGCAAGTGCACGCGAGAATAGACATTTTTATGCATGTATTCACATGTCTCTCTGGATGTACTCTACGTGTGTGTATTCAAGCCGCACATCCTCGGTACCAGCTTGCACTTGGTCCCCGATAGTGCTGATAAATATTTGCACATGGGGCAACAGGGAAATTCCTCGAAAAACGCAACTTTATGTTCCTCGGTATCATTGGACGCGCATCTATTTTCTTCTTCTTCTTCTTCTTCTTTTGGTTTTATTTTATTTTTAAAACATTTTTTTCTCTATTTTCTCTCTATCTTGAATTTGCTTCATACTTGAGTGATTTCATCGACTCAATTTGCAGGACAAGTTCACTGCTTTCTTACATAATCTTATATCAAAAGTCGTGTGTGTGTGACATCAAAGATATACCTTGCGGGTAAATGAAATAGGAAGGAAAAAAAAAATTTTTTTTTTCTTTCTATACATTTTTTTATATTGATATCATCAAAGAATTCAGTAGAAACAAAAATTAACAGAAGGACTCGAATGTTTGAATTTCAATGTTTGCGATATGTGGAATTTTACATTTTTATATATACGCTCTTTATATATATATATTCGCTGGTTACGAATCTCAGTCCATTTTATATCCTCTCTAACCTCCATCCTATCTCCAGCATCATGCAGGTACATTGGGGAATTCCCGATCGATGATATTTTATTCATAAATCCATATATATTTTTGGAATTTTATAACTGAATCAGTGCATTTTTTTTCTTAATTACATTACATATTTATGTAATAGGTTATTGTGTCTACTTGTAAAAAAAAAGTGAAATTCACATTTATTTTATGAAATATTATTTAAAAATAAAAAAACAGACATATAGTTATAAATATTAAATAGAATTAAATGTTCTCTAATGGTCAGTTATAAATGTATAATCACTGGAATATTTTTATTATATTTTAAAATTACTTTCTTTTAAAAAGTATATCTTTTATTGTAAAATAAATTTATTTCACGTTGAAAAATTTATAAATATTTTAATTTTTGTACAAAAGTGATGAACTTTTAAAATTCAAAAATAATTTCGATTAAAAAACCACTTTTAAAGGGAAAATAGTAATAGAAGACAGAGTTTTATTGCTTTTCGAATGATTTCACGTTTTGGAAAATTACCATTTTTTTTTATTTGTTGCGTCACATTTTGCGATTGACGGTGAGGAATACGATTTCCTGTTGGTGGTACACGTGCCAGCATTTACCAAAAGGGACAAAAAAATTTTGCGACAATATCACAGACCAACAATTCGTTTTACTCGAGGTTTTACCTACACATTTATATACAATAAACTAAACTACACACTGATCTCCCATGAATTCCTTAATAAAAGTAAAAAAAACAAAAATAATATTCCATGAAAAACTAAAAAAAAAAAAAAAAAGTTCTGAATATATCATTGAATGGAGAAAAAGCATATGCAACGAAATGTTAAATTCGATGCAAAATTAATTATGTACTATATATTTGGAAACTATATATTCGAGGAAATGAAAAAATAAAATTTCAAACGATTTCCCGCCCATTATAGAAAGCAGAATATTTTTTTTCTCAATTTTTTGGTTTTTAATTTATATTTTTGTAATTGGAGGGTTTGGAAAAAAAAATTAATAAACTCTCGCAACTATGAGCAACAGTGCGCACACCTGACGATGTCATACACGAATGAATTTCAAATATATCCATACAAATAATAATAAGCCAGCGCCGTATATATTTATGCTCGTCTACCGCGCGCAATGTAAATATTTGCACGAGTCTGATATTACGAGATGCCTCAAATGATGCATGGAGTTGCAGCATCAGTGTATATATATATATATATATACTTGCAAAAGAGAGAGAAAACTAGAAAGAGAGAAAGTAAAGCCTTGCAACGACGAAGGAATTAAGTGTCGTTAATCCCTTACGCTGAAGAAAGAACAGGAATACTGTGAGGATGAAAGTCGAAAGTCAACCGAGAGATTCGCAGAAGAAGACAAGTATTTTACCAAGTTTCTCCCTCTCGTTCTCTCACTCTCTCATATTCCAACTCTTATTTATACATACATACCATCTTCAATATATATATACAGTAGTTATATATATATAATATAAGTTCGTGACTGAATATTCCGCATATGTACCTGCAACAGAAAATACGAGGAAAAATGTTAACACACCATCATCAGACTTGGTATATTTAATTATATAAAGTTAATTTTACATAATTGCATTCATGACTGATTTGACTTTCAGTTAAAATGTTTGTGAACACATGCGAATTTAATATATAGGGCCGGCTTTACACGAAATGTCACCCCGGGGTAAATATGGACGTGCAACACTTTCGTATTACTCTAAATTCAAATTTAATGACTAATTCGTAACCCAGAGACGCTAAAAACCACAAGCGAGAGTAAATAATATCAAGCAAAAACCGATGAATTTGGTAAAAAGACAGTTCATATTGAATCGAACATAAATTGTTGAAAATCTGATGTCAAATTCGTAATCAGCGACCTCAAAAATCCCCCGAGTAACAAGCTTTAAGTGAATTTAAAGAATTTTTAATTTTTTCAGGCGCCATATAGGATCCGCCATTTTGAATTTTGAAAATCTAATGTCAAATTCGTAATCAGCGACCTTCAAAACCCCCGAGCAACAAGTTTTAAGCGAATTTGAATGATTTTTAATTTTTTTTGGCCACCATATTGGATCCGCCATTTTGAATTTTGAAAAACTAATGCCACATTCGTAATCAGCGACCTTGAAAACCCCCGAGTGACTAGTTTTAAGTGAATTTGAACGATATTTTATTTTTTTGGCCGCCATATTGGATCCGCCATTTTGAATTTTGAAAAACTAATACCAGCTTCGTAATCAGGAACCTCAAAAACCCCCGAGTAACAAAATTCAAGGAAATTCGGAAAATTTTTAATATTTTCAGTCGCCATATTGGATTCGCCATTTTGAATTTTAAAAAAGGAATGCCAAATTCGTAATCAGTGACCTTCGAAACCCCCGAGTAACAAGTTTCAACCGAATTGGACTGAATTCAAACTTTTTCCATCGCCATATCGGATCCGCCATTTTGAATTTTGAAACACTGATGCCTGATTTGTGAACGGTGACCTTGAAACTATGGGCTTGAAAACTGATGCTTTTACATATTCTTATGGTTTGAAACTGGTCACTCAGGGGTTTTCAAGGTCGCTGATTACGAATCTGGCATTAGTTTTTCAAAATTCAAAATGGCGGATCTAATATGGCGTCTAAAAAAATTAAAAATCATTCAAATTTACTTTAAACCTGGTACTCGGGGGTTTTCAAGGTCGCTGATTACGAATCTGACATAAGTTTTTCGATATTTAAAATGACAGGTCCAATATTGGGGGAATTTTTTTTTCAAAATTCATCGAATTTACTCTTATCTCACTACTCAAGGATTGTGTCTTTAAAAACCAATATTTTTAATTTAAACAATTTAAAATTATTTCACTGTGTAATTATACAGTATGAGGAAAAACGTTTTAACGAAGAGAATGAAAGTAAAGATTGATTAATTTGCTACTGACTGTTATATCGCTTAACGAACTCGATGTTTAAGGAGAGAGGTAGTCGCGCATTGACAACCTCTCATTTAACCCAATTCGACTTTATATATATATATATATATATATATATATTTCGTGTTCATCTAAATTTTTGATCGTTTTCCTTTTATTTTCCGACTTCTCTCTCTCTCTCTCTCTCTCTCTCTCTCTCTCTCTCTCTCTCTTTCTCTCTCTCTCGTGTACTTTAACTCTTCAGACAGGATCATCGGAAAATTTATCCCTCTCAAAATTCATGAAAACGTGAACTGCATGTTTCTTTCTTTATTTATCGTGCCTATAAATTGGGATTCAATATTTTAACACAAAACTCAACTTTCTCAACATTTTTCTCTATGTCTTTCGATTTAGAAATAACCACTATTGTACGGTTTTGTAACTTTTAAAAAAAAAAAAATTCTTAAATTATTATTGAATGCTTTTTTCTATATATTTTTAAGGAACATGTTAGGAAGAAGAGGTACAAATAATAATTTTGTTTAAATTTAATTTTAAATTTTACAAGGACTTAAAAGTTAAAATCGTAGTAAAAAATAATAATGTAAATAATAATAATAAAATTAAAAGAGAATAATAAATAAAAATAACAAAATTATTAAAGTTTTAACATTATTCGCTTCTTTATGCTATTCTTTCATTTCCATAACTACAAACTGGGACCTATGTTTGAATCGGTACCGCCCATTCACTTCATTCGTCAGTGAGTCCCATTTTATTTTTCTCCCTTTCACTTCACTCACCATACAGAGACTCGAAACGCCATTTTCAAGAATGGCGTCTGAAAGTTCAACATATTTTACCTTACGTTAGCATTTTTTAAAATGTTTTTTTATTTAAAAATATTTTTAAAAAATATTTTTCAAAGATTTTGGTGAAAAATTATTTTGGAAAAACTGAAAAGATAAATTTTTTTCAAAACCATTTTATTCATCATCTAGTATGAAAAACTTTTAATTTTTTAAATTACAAGGTGCTAATATGTAATTTAATTTTAAAATCTTTTAATAGAGTTTTTAGAGAGGAAAATTTAGATTTGAAATTTTTTTGTAGATGTTTTAAAAATGTTTACAATTTTATTCATTATCTAGTATGAAAAACTTTTAATTTTTCGTAAAATTACTAGCCAGAAATTTAAAAAAAAATTAATTTTCCATATTTCTAAAAATGTAGTAACCGATCTCAAATCTTTTGGAAAAATTTTATAAAAATAAATTTTAAAAACAATAATTTTTCTACACACTATACAAAAATTTAAAAAACTGATCTCAAAATCTTTCAACATAAATATTTGTAAAGTAACTGGAAATTTTTAAATTTTAATCGAAAACTGCCCAAGTTTTGGTTCAACTCCAAATGTTTGTAAAGGCATGTACATACGGTCAATGTAAATGTAGATATATATCGAGAGAATAGAAACTGTCTGGCATCGCTCGGGGGTTATAGTGTACAGATAAAAATGTCACACTTGTATCTCAAGGGAGTGAGTGTAGCCAGTAACTCGACGAGATGTAGATAAGACGTGTATCTCTCTCTCTCTTTCTCTCTCTTCATATATATATATATATATATACAAAAACGTTGGCAGTGACGATGCTGCACGGGAAATTGCAGACATCGTCTTTGAGCCATGACTTAGCTTTACTCTCTCTCTTTCTCTCTATATCATGACGCTGGACGTGATATGCTCTTTCTGGCGCAATAGCCCCTTGTAAACAGATTGACTAATGCTGTGAAACTCCAAAGAGAATCTTTAAAGCCGTTCCATAACTGGAGGTGCCAATATGAATCTTTTAAGAATCTCTTCAGCAAAAAGAAACTAAAATTTTTTTCTCTTTTAATTATAATGGAATTAATTTTTTTCTGCATTGCAAAAAAAAAAGAAAATTAGCCTACGCTACTTAATTTGAAATGTGCATAAAAAATGTGCCTCGTAGGTGGCGTTCATTTTGAACTGCAAGAAAAACGAGTCCAAACAATTCTGAGACCCAACAAGCGATGAGGGGTAAACCTCGCAGTTGTATAGTCACCGACCATAAGAAGAAGCAAAAGTTCGCAGACTTTAAGGAGAAGCTAAATGAATCAATTTAAAATCAAGGAATATGTAACAAAATTCTATATCACGAGAAGGTTTTTCTTTTTTCTGACTTCTAAAATTGAAATTATTGTTTCAAATTATTAATATAATTAGAGGTAAAAAAAAAATCTCTCATCAGTACAATAAGGAGTCACGCGATTCGTGATATCGTACGATTTCGTTTGTAAAGTTTTATGCGTGTGCACGATCTTCTGAGTTTTGTCGAAGTGTTGGTATTAGTTGGCACATGGTTGCAAGTAAAGTGTTCCCTTCTGCGTCAGCTATTAACTATACACGACGTCCCGTTTCATGGAAACGGCAGGAGGTCGTATTCACCGAAACCCCCTGATATATATTCCTGGCATCGTCCTCCTCTGCTTTAGAGGCGACACTTCTATGGTAGTAGTAGTAGTAGTAGGTGGTAGTACCCTTGCCTACTGGGACGCTAAAGCTTTTTAATGCTCCGTAATGGCACACCCGTTTGCTCTTTCTCTCTCTCTTTCTCACACTCTCTCTCTCTCTCTTCGTGAAAGAATCTCAATATTTACATTGGAATTTCGATGGTAATATATACCTTCATTGCAAATCTGCCGCCTCAATTGCTTATTCATCGATTACATTCAATGTCGATATATATATATAGTCTCAAACGGGTATCTCTTAAACTTTTGTCTCTTCTACAGTAGGCTAATATAAATATAGACCCTCGACCTATACGTTTCCGAATAAATATTTCTTCTTCCACTGATAGCGCTTTGGAATTATCGATTTTCTTCAAAAGAAGAATAGAGGATTTCATTTTTGAAATAATATTTATCTTTTAGAGAGGACAATTTAGATTTCGATATTTGGAAACTACTGTCTTAAGAGTTTTAAATACATTAAGTTTATTGAAAATTCGTCCGTCATGTATTGAATAAGATATTTTGAATTTTAAAAAACTAATGCCAGATTCGTAATCAGGAACCTCAAAAACCCCCGAGTAACAAAATTCAAGGAAATTCGGAAAATTTTTAATATTTTCAGTCGCCATATTGGATCCGCCATTTTGAATTTTGAAAATCTGATGTCACCATCGTCATCAGCGACCCTGAAAACCCCTGAGTAACAAGTTTCAAGCGAATTTGAAGAGTTTTAAATTTTTGGTCGCCATATTGGATCCGCCATTTTTAATTTTGAAAATCAGATGTCAGATTCGTAATCAGCGACCTTAAAAACCCCCGAGTAACAAGTTTTAATAGAATTTAAAGGAATTTTAATTTTTTTCATACGCCATATTGGATCCGCCATTTTGAATTTTTAAAAACTAATGTCAGTTTCGTAATCAGCGACCCTGAAAACCCCCGAGTAATAATTTTCAAGCGAATTAGAAGAATTTCTAAATTTTTTAGCCGACATATTGCATCCGCCATTTTGAATTTTAAAATTTTAATGCCAACATTGTGAATGGTGACCTTCAAACTATGGGCTTGATAACTGATGCTGTTACACCTTCCCATGGCTTGAAAGTGGTCACTCGGGGGTTTTCAAGGTCGCTGATTACGAATGTGGCATTAGTTTTTCAAAATTCAAAATGGCAGATCCAATATGGCGGCTGAAAAAAATTAAAAATCATTCGAATTCCCTTAAAACTTGTTACTCGGGGGTTTTCAAGGTCGCTGATTACGAATCTGGCATTAGTTTTTCAGAATTCAAAATAGCGAATTCAATATGGCTTCCAAAAAAAATTAAAAATCGTTCAAATTCGTTTAAAACTTGTTATCTTTTAATTTTGAAAATTACTAGCAGAGCTATAGTCATCTGGAATTTAATTTTTAATGCAATGATCTTTTAATAGACATTTTTAGAGGAAAATTAAAATTTAAATGTTTTGCACATTTTCATATAGTTTTAACAAATTTTATTCATCATCTAGTAGGAAAACCTTTTAAGTTTTTTTAAATTACTAGCAGTTTTTAACTTAACTTTGAAATGAAACTAAGAGAAAAGTAGAAAATGTGAAGTAAGATGTTTATAACAGAAAGTGAAAAGTTTTTATAAATATTGCATCAAGTTTTTGCTATGCGCATAAACACAGTTTTGTGTGTCAAGAACTAAAATTTTAGCAGAAGACTATATCTGACATGAAATTTTACTGTCTAATATATATATATACAAGACGAGAAGTGAAGACGTCGAAAATTCAAGTATATAAACCGTCAGCATTTATGTGGCTTTTAGGTTTGATACTTTGTCTTTTATGATGTGTGTGACTGGATTATCAACAAGTGGAATATTCGTAATTTTTTATTTATTAAAAGTGAGAAAAAACTTTATTTTTTTTTTGCTATTAGAAGAAAATACTTTTATATTCCTCTCTGAGTTATCCTAACAAACTTGTTAACAGTTTCTAAGAATATATCTATATACATTTCCGGATTTAGTTTATCTTCAATTACAAAACTAATTCAAAAAGTAGATCAAACCGAAATGAATTCATCTCCAATTTCAATTTTATTTTATCAAATTTTTGTTTTTGAAAATTAAAAAGATTCTATTTTTGGTAACGAAACATAAGGGTATTTTTAGTGGTAACTGGACATTGGAGAAGCCTCGTCGCGTAACAAAGTAACTTTGGAAAGTTAAATAATGTGGAACGAAGCTTGGCCACCTACAAAACACAGTTCTGGTTGACTCAACCGTGTATATTCGGCAAGTAAGTAAACGTAAGAGGACTAGAGAGAAGTTGGACTACCGTTGAAAGTGACAAACGGGTAAACGGTACAAGTGTTAATTTGTACAGATGGTAAAGTTTCTAACGAGGTACCTCTCGTCCAGTCTTTGGTTAACTTAAATTTTTATTCCGCGCCTCCGGCCGTACTCATTATCGTTTGAGCTTAAAGTCAACAAAAAAAAAAAAGATGGAAAAAAACGTAAATATAATATTTTCCAAGATTTTGCAGACAAGAAAACTGCCAAGAACAACTTGGAAAATTTTTTTTTTCTCTTTTCCAAACCAAGAAAATGTCGAGAGAAAAATGCTTTTCGAGTAGATATTCCAATATATAGTCAGAACCAGAAGACTATAATAAAAGACAAATTTGCTCTTTTACCCGGAAATTTTTCTGTTCAACGAAATTTTTTTCGTCCATCCATTTCTATTATGATTCTCGAATTTTATTTTTCAGCTTCTCGTCATATTCAATTCTTTCGCCAGTGAATTTACGAGTTTTTTTATGGCATCATTGCGGATAAAAGCAGGGATGAGAACATTGCCAAAAAGTCGACTATCACCATGTTCTTCAACTTGGAAAAATGCTTTTTGTTAAATAAGTTAAATTTATATTTGTCTCGAAAAATTATTGTTCGATTTCAATTTTGATAAATAAAAAATGCGAATTTTTCCCTTTGCATTAAGAATTGAACTTTTTTTTTTACATCCGGCGTGGGTGTCGAATTTCTTTTTTAGAATTTCAAGAATCGAACTCAATGAGTAGAATATCTTCGATAATTGCAGTGACTTTAACGACTCAGTCGTTAACAATAGACATTTTTCTTTCCAATCGCCCCGACAATTTAAGCTTCTACCCCATTAAGATTCAGAATCTCACTCTCTCTTTTCAATTGGAATTGATCGCTAATAATTTTCAAAAACGTAATGAGAGATCAAGTTAGAGAAATCTACACTATATTTTAGAATTTTTATTCAGTTTTACGAATTTATTTGGAAAATTATTTTTTTTAAATTTTATTCATTATCTAGTATGAAACATTTTTCATTTGGATTAATGAAACACCCTTTGGTGTTACTGTCCCTTTAAAGTATATCTCAAGAAAATAAAGTGATCGACAGATGGTAAAATATAGTTATATGTTTCTTTACGAAAACGAATGGGTTGAAAAATAGTTGGCTCAAGAGACGTGATATTTGCAAATGTAGTGGGAAATTCTCGAGTGATTTACTACAAATACATACAGTTTGTGACAGGTAAGTATGGCATAAATATGAAAGCCCTCTCTCTCTCTCTCTCTTTCTCTGTGGCAGGAGACACATTTTTATTCAGACCTGCTGTGAGCTCATCTTGCGTGGTAAGTACCTACATAATTTGAATGATGCATTCGCTCGCTTTCCACTTTGACCTGCAGTCACGCAGGTGACTCCGAACACTGACTCTAATAATTCTTACTATCCTTTCTTAAACTTGAGTTTTGAAAAACGAAACTAGATTCCTCAACGAAAGATAATGTTGGCTTTTCATTTCTTGTGATGTAACATAAAATATTTACATATAAGAAATTTTTTTTTCGATATTTAAAATTGGATGATTTGATGTAATAATAATCATCACCCATCCAAGGTGAAATTTTAAGAGAAAGGTGTTCGTGCTTGAAATGCTTCTGACTTTGGGGTTTTAACATGACATACGATCCTCTCTCTCTCTCTTTCTCCCTCGAAAAAGGTGAATCGCGTGTCAGGATTTCTCCCCCTTGTACCTTTACACTTACAGCTTTAAACTCTCAAAACGTTGTTCCACTCTGGCGCCATGAACCCCCCTATCAACCACATTATCGTTCACGAAGGGTGTAATTACCGATAACATTGTCGATGTCAGGATTTTGCCATCCTGTACATTGTCGCATCTCTAACAATATGTTTTTAGGCTTACATGCATCGTTCGTGTTAATCAATTGTGCCATTAAATTTTAAAATTCTGATGAAAAAAAAAGAAAACAGAAATTAATATTCATCATCAAGTATGAAAAACTTTATCTGAAAAAAAAATTACTTTTTCAATTTCTCGCTAAGTAAATAGGAATATGAATTTAAACATTGCTTTTTTTGCAATTTTTTTTTTCAATGAGGTCGCGTAAATGACGAATGTAAATATTATGCCATCTAATCTTTCCGAGAAAGTAGTGTTGTTTTTTTTTTGTGTTGCGAGGCCTATAATTTTAAGCTGAATTTACAGCAAGTTCACGCCACAGAGCACGAACGGCAGACACGATAAATTACTTCGATACAGTTTGCAGCATTACGATTCCTTCGAACATTCTGGATTTGAAATTCAGATCTAAGATACCGGAACTCGACGTTTCGCCTATACACACGCTTATATAGCCGATTTATTACACATCTTGCTCTCTCTCTCTCTCTTGCACACTCTCCCAGAGGACCTTTAAATTTAATCGGATTAAGAATCACTCGAATGCTTCACTTACCTATATATATATATATACTATACCGAGGAAGAGCACAAGGCAATCTCGAGCTAAATTGAAAATCTACTTATATATTAACCAATTTACAATATCGTCAAGAATTTCGATTATATATATATGTTTCGTGAACTTAATGCTCGTCTTTAGTGTATGAGATGCAATTGGATAATTTCTAAGAATCTATATATCACAAATATTAGACGATTTGGGTTTGAAATGTAAAGTTTTATTAATTTTGGTAATGGGAATGCGGCTCGAATGAAATCTGTGATAGTAATTATAGAAAGTGGAAACTGGTACAGGAAGATAGGCAGTGCACGTTTTAGTAGTATATATATACATTTCAGAGGTTTGGGAATATGTTGGAGTAAAAATTTAACAATTGTAGATTAAAAACTTAACAAAATCAGGATTGGAAATGTATTGTATTTGCTAACAGATCATATAGTAATCTAGCTGTGATCGCATTAACGATAACTATTTCAATAAATATACGTAAGGTGCAGGAATGTTCCCAAACTATTCCTGGTAATGAATGTTCCATGGTGCTGAATTAATTACTAAAAAAAAATTGATCGAATTTAAATTTGGATATTATAAAGATTTTCTAAAAATTTTATTCATCATCTAGTATGAAAACATTTTAATTTTTTAAAATTACTAACAGAAATGCTAGGCTAACTGAACTTGCAATGGATTTTTTTGAATAGGGTTTAGATTAATATGTTTTGTAGATTTTCCAAAAGTTTTAACAATTTTATTCATCATCTAGTATGAAAATCTTTAAATTTTCAAAACGAGAACTGATTCACTTAATATATGTTTTGACCAAAAAATCTTTCCAAACTAATTTTGGTAATGAACATCTGCTTTTCATGGTTTCTGAGAAAAAAAACAGAATTACTTTACTTTTTTTAAAATCATTTAAAAAGGTAGGATTTGGTAGATGATAAAATTATAAGGCATGCCCATAAATAGGCGTATCTTTTTAAAACACGACCATAAGTTGATGTTATTTAATAAACCACACCCTTAAAGAGATATATCTTCTTAAACCCGCCCATAAGTAGGCGTGTCTTCTTAAACTCCGCCCATAAGTGGGTAAACCTTATTAAACCACACCTATAAGTAGGTGTATCTTCAAAAATCTGCCCATAAGTAGGCGTGTCTAAATAAATCACACATAAAAGAAGGCGTATCTTCTTAAACCCCGCCTGTAAGTGGGCGTGTCTTATTAAACCACTCCCATATGTGGGCGTGTGTTAATAATTCACATCCATAAGTAGGCGTGTCTTTTAATTTTCAAAACGAGAACTGCTTCACTTAATATATGTTTTGGCCAAAAAATCTTTCCAAACTAATTTTGATAATGAACGTCTGCTTTTCATGGTGCTGAATTAATTACTAGTAAACAATTGATTTCCACTTTGACATCAAAGAATCAAAATATGTTATGTTGAAAACAAATTTTCATGCGGATTGTGACAATAATCATCCGAAGAAAATGGTATCCTTACTAGAATGGAGATCACTGTACTGGGGTAAACACAGATAGCAGATAGCACAGAGTGATGATTGCTCAAGTAACATCAGTACTAAGGTAGATATAGTTCACAACTGTGTGAATCAAGATTAGAATGAATCATCCATTCATATCTTGTGTCACTGACTACCAGCATCTGTTGGAGACAGACATCGTTAAGTATTTGTTGATCCACAATGAATTAGCAGCATAACAGTGGAAGATTTCCTAGACTTCTAAAAATCAGTTAAATTTTTATAAAATCCTTTTTCGGTATCGTTGAGTTTTGAAAGCTTAAGTATTTTTTTTTGTCCCAATTAAGCCTAATGATGATTAGTTCAGATAGCAAAAAGTAAAATAAACATTTTAGTGTGAATAGAAAGAGAGTATCTTATAAAAAATAGTCTAACTCGTAAAAAGCTATTTAAAGTCTTGAAATTATCTTTATAAAGATAGAATTAAGAAATTATTACATCAATCCTAAATATCATTTCTTTGAATATTAAATATTCATTTAAAAATTTCTCTTTGACACAATTTTCAAAAATAACATATATTCGATAAATTTTCCCCTTATCTAAAAATTATAATACAAAAATATAGTTTTTAATTTTGTCTTATAAGCTGAATATTTCTTATATGTAATATTTAAAATATAATTCTTAATATATTTATATTAAATGAAAATACGTCAAAGAATGGAAGTGTCATTCTTTTTTAATTCGATAAAAAGCATCTTGACATTTCATAAAAATTATGGATAATAATCTTTTATATAAGTTGGTATCAAGGGGTTTTTTTTGGGTCGCTGATTACGAATTTCTAGTCAGATTTCCAAAATTCAAAATGGCGGATCCAATATGACGGACATTTTTTTTATAAACATTTCGATAATTATGAAACTAGATATCCAAGGGTTTTTTGAGTCGCTGATTACAAATTTGTAGTCAGATTTTCAAAATTCAAAATGGCGGATGCAATATGGAGGTGGAATTTTTAAAAAATTGTTTTTAAAAAATTAAAAACTAGAAAATGTCAAATTTTGTGAAGTTATAATTTAAAAATTCACCAATTTCCTAATAACTAAAATCGATTTCAAAGCAATCGAATAACTTGCAAAATACAAGCACGAAGGGTTTTCACTCTATACATTGCGCCTGTGTCACCTCACGAAAATTGATTTGCGCCGTTATCGATTGCTCTAAATACACACACACACTGATTGACACAATCGTTCATTTTTAATATTTCTTTAATTAAAATTTATAAATTTCAATTCTCTCTTTTATTCCATTATCTTCAGTTAATATTCTCTCGTCTTTTTAGACAACATGACACATTAAATATTATTCTCAGCTTGTATGAATAATTTATTTTAATTATTTTATTCATTTTATAATTTTATTTAAAAAAAAAAAAACTGATAAAACTAATGAATAAAATATTTACTCAAGTTATTAATAAAAATAGAAAATATCTGAGAAATCTTTCATTATTTTTTTTTTCCTTTTTATTTTATTGGTAAAAATGTAAGATTTTAAAATACATCTTTATGTTTCCTTTTTTTTACAGTTAGAAAAAATGTAGGTTAAATAGAAAGAGAGAAAAAATAAAATGTCGATATCTTTTCGTGTTAAAGAAGAAACTTAACAAGCAGGTCGATGAACTAATTAATGTCAAGAGATAATTGACGCATGTTACGAAAAAAAAAATTTTTTTTTCCCAAACATGAATAGGGAATGAAAGAAGACGTCAAAAAAAAAAATGTGTGAGAGAAGTTTGCATTTTTTTCACCACGTAAACCTTTTTGAACGTCATTAATTTTACTCTGGTTTTATCAATACTCTTTTATTCATTGTGTGTGTGTGTGAAAATTAGAACTTTTTAAATTCAGTAAGAAATTAGCTTTCATAATTTTCATTGCATTTTTTTTTAGTTTTTATTTTTTTTCAAAATTTTTTTTAACATATTTTACTAATTAAATTTAGATATAAAATTATGAAAAAATTTTTTGTTGAAATTTGATTATAACGAAAAATTAAACTATATACCTATATAGAAAATATTTCTATAGGTGAGGTTTTTTTTTTTTTTTTTTTGCAGAATGCTTTTTCTACCTCGACTTTTTCAATTACGAGCTTGGTGGGTTTATTTTTTTTATTATTTTTTTTTTTTGTCAGATAGTGACCGGCGGAGTGAAACTATGTTGCTGAAAACGCGGTTGTTATACGACCAGTATATATCAAGTTGACATGAGAGCATACGATAGCGTGCCAACTAATGGTTAACGCGCAGATATCGCTAAGCGCATCTAAGGAGTGGATTTGTAAGCGCATCGCCACTACATTCCCCTCTTATATCGGTGGGTAATAATATTTTTTTTTCTATTAAGATTTTTTTTTGCGAAAAAATAAATAAATAAATAAAAAAACAAAAATGATTGTATCGAAGTACATTAGATATTCACAAGCGGTCATGCTCTGCGTGCAATTCATCTGATGTACCTCATTGTCAATGCAAACTTTTAACCCATTAAAACTTTCCTTCTATTCAACTGACAGCTAAACACACCGCACACAAGCACAATTTCCGATAACGTTGTGGCGTACATCAATTTCCATTTTACAAATACATATATACTCATTAAGTTTTCTTTTCAACTATAATTAATTTGAAAGAGGAGGGAATTAAATTAAATTTTGTTAATTAATTTTACCAAAGAAAAAAAAAAATTTATTCTACTTTGAAAAAGGTAGTTTTGGTTCATCAATTACTGAATTCATTTTTTAAAAAATTTATTTTTTGACATTTTAATTTTCTAGGATAATTTTTTTTTGTGGTAGAAAAAAGGATATTATACTATATATATTAAAAGCTCCTAATTTGGAAAATGACTCTTGAAAGTGTCATTAACTTTTAGATGTTAAGCTCTAGGGTGGAAAAAATGTTGAAACCATCAAGTGCAAAGTACTTAGTATGAACGGGGAGAAAGAGAGAGAGAGAAAAAAGTCGACGGGATGCGACACAATTTTCTTTAGCATCCTGCAGGAAAGGTGACAGGATGCGAGTAGGACAGCTTTTACCTCTCTCAGGTAGCTGGGCACTAACTATTGATTCCCGTTTGCAACGGGACTCCAACGTTTGCACAAGAAAATCTCAAAAAAATAAGATTTCTTATAGAAAAAATGAATACAAAAAAAAATTATTCTACAATTTTTAATTTTAAGATAATAATTTAAACTTACGTTATACCTACTTTAAACTTTCGGTAATCATACATTAATACAATTTTTAGGTTGGATTTGGGTTGGTTTTAAGAAGATACGCCTACTTATGGGTGTGGTTTAATAAGCTACACCCACTTATAGACGGGGTTTAAAAAGATACACCTTTTGCACAGGTGTGCTTTACTAAGATACGCCTACTTATAGACGGAGTTTAAGAAGACGAGCCTCCTTATGGGTGTGGTTTAATAAGTTACGCCCACTGATGAGAGAGTTTAAGAAGATACGCCCACTTATGGGTGGGGTTTAAGAAGATACGCCTTATTGTACGTGTGATTTACTTAGACACGCCTACTTGTCGGCGAGTTTAAGAAGACACGCCTACTTATGGATGTGGGTTATTAACATACGCCCACCTATAAGAGTGGTTTAATAAGACCGCCCACTTACAGGCGGAGTTTAAGAAGATACGCCTTCATTTATGTGTGATTTATTTAGACACGTCTACTTATGGGCAGATTTTTGAAGATACACCTACTTATAGGTGTGGTTTAATAAGGTTTACCCACTTATGGGCGGAGTTTAAGAAGACACGCACACTTATGGGCGGGTTTAAGAAGATATATCTCTTTAAAGGTGTGGTTTATTAAGTTACATCAACTTATGGGCGTGTTTTAAAAAGATACGCCTATTTATGGGCGTGCCTTATAATTTTATCATCTACCAAATCCTACCTTTTTAAATGATTATAAAAAAAGTAAAGTAATTCTGTTTTTTTTTCTCAGAAACCAAAGAAGGAGAATAGAGAACATTTTTTTTTATTTTGTAACCTAATTTAAAGTATTATGAACAATATAAAAAATATATTCTTTAATTAGACGGGAAATAAGATAAAATGTGAAAAGAGGAAGAAAAAAATGTTGGTTAAAATTGTGCAAAAAGAAAGTTGGAAAGAGGAGAATGGTTATAAGGGTTTTTGGTAGGCAAGATAGAGAATAAACTAAAGAAGAGAACAGCACCTCCGTTTGCCGCCACTAATGTCTCCTCATACTAACTACCTTCTTATCCTCCCTCGGTGTCCCGGACTCAAAACCTAGAGTCGCGTCACCCTTTTGAGCTGAGTCGAGAAAACCTGCAGCAGTTAAGATAAAATTGCTCGGAAGTGGACACTTTTGTTGTCGCTGCCACCTTTTTCTCATCCGGTGTCTTCTTCTTTCTTTCATATATATATATATATATATATATATATATATAAAACTCTTTGCCTCATACTCTTTCGACCGCCCTCTTTTTCATTCGCACAACGCTCGGGACACCTCGTTGCAATCGTGCCGGCAATTTTGCCAAGGTCAAGTGTCTTCAAGAAGATGCTTATAGCATCATTTCCTCGAGGTTTATTCTTCTCGAAAATTGCAGGAAATTTTTAGAGTAATCAGTATCCAATCTTGTTTTTCAAAAAAAAGAAGAAAAAGTAAAGAAAAAATAAAAACTTCTAACTGAAAATTTTCTCTTGTGCTGTTACTTAAATTTTTCAAGATTCCATTTGTGGAATTGAATTCATCTATAGAACGTTTTTAGACACTTATGAATTCTATTGTCATTGTTTCGATATATCTTAAGTTTATTTAACAGAGAGAAAGAGAATCTTAAGATTCACCATTTTTTTTTTATGAAATTAATTAAAATTTACTTTTTTACGATTCTTAAAAATAAAATTTCTCATCAATAGTCGTGAAACGAGGCTATGTGTGGGGAAAAATAATTTTTCTCCTATTTTGAAACAAAAGTTATCTCAATGATTTTTTCGAGATGTTTATTTTTCAACTTTGTAAAAAGTAGAAATGCACCAAGTTTTTGCACAAGTTTTTTTCAGAGAGAAAAGAAAAACATTTCTTTCTTTTATATTTGTTTTTCATTTTCATTTTTTTTTTCCAAAAACAAAGAGATTTTTTTCTACTTTTACATAAATATATAGAGAAAATTCTAAAAATAGAAAATTTCACATTCAAAAATAAAACTATTCTAAAACTCTCCAAAAAAAAATTTTATATTTAAAAAAACTTATCCCTAATTTTTTTATTTGACGATATTTTTCTTATAATTATAATTTTATAGTTGTAGAATTTTCATAAAAAAAAGAATAACCAACAAAAGGCGTCAATAAATCTTTCTTTGAAAATCATTTGTTCTCATTTTGTGAGTTCACCCTCGACAATTTCTGGAATCTGAAAGTGAATTGGACTTTCTCCCACGTTAAAGGAATTGCGCGCCCACGCCACGTGGCACGAGGGAATAAATAGCTTCGTCTGGCAGGATAAAATCCAGAGTTTTAGCTCTCACTATACTCTATTGTCATTTTCTTGACCTTCTTTATTATACACATGGGATATAGCTAAAAGAAACACATATATTGTTTACATGTAATCAAGGTCAACACTGACATCCAAGGAAACATTTAGGATTTTTATAATTCTTTCACTCTTCCTCAAATTTAATGCAGCGTGATAAATAACATTAGCGAGCAAAACCCCTACTACTGGAAAAGGGTGATTTCGAATGCTAGACTCCTATTTGTGTACTGGGCGTGTCATTTTTATGCCACGCCTGTTTAGAGGCGTGGTTTATAAGAGTACATCCCACTTATACAGTAGGCGGGTTCTTTTATATGTAGGCGTTTATATTTGGGCGTGGTTCCACATGTTACGCCCTTATTTGTGTAATAGGCGTATTATTTTTCTACCACGCCCATTCATAGGCGTGGCTTATAAGAGTACATCCCACTTATATAACAGGCGGAATCTTCTAAACCACCTTCAATTGTGGGCGTGATTCCGAAAGTTATGCCTTTATTTGTATAAATAACGTTACGACTCTATTTATGTAATAGGTGGATCGTTTTATACCACGCCCACTCAGAGGCGTGGTTAAATAGGAAACGCCCCACTTAATATTAGGCAGGATATAATACCTACAATTGTAGGCGTAAATAGTACGCCCACTACTTAAGGACCTAGAGACGTGACGTAAAACTATACGCCCACTAGGGGAATAGATATAAAAATCACGCCTATAGGAGGGGCTGCAGTAAAAAGACACGCCTTCCTTGATAACAGAGGCGTATCCATCTAGTTAAAAGTGGGCGTGGCTTAAAGTTAATAATTTATACCTAACAGAGAAGTAAAAAAAGATAAACAAATACGTTTTTATAGAGAGTCTATAAAATAATTTATAAACTTGACTTATTTTTGTTAGATATTTGTAGAAATTTTTTTCTTTGAAAATTCAATAACTTTAAATGTAAATTCTACTTTTGCATATTTATTTTTAGAATTTTTAATTGAAGGCGTTTTTATTTCTTTGAAAAGAAAGTGCATCGTACTTATAAATATAAAAAGTAAACTTTCTCTCTGTTTCTTCTTCTTTTATTATTTTTTTCTTTAAACAATCTGATTTAATATTTCCCTCAGTGACAGTATAAATAAAATAAATCGTATTAGAGTGCAGTATGGATACTCCTCACGAAGACTCGATTGCTCGCCTGAGAGTTCTCTCATTAGCTACTCTTAATTAATCGCTGTCGAGAGAACTCTGTCAATGAAGCGTGTGATTGTACGCGTCTTCCAAAAGTCGACTTTGTTAATTAAAGTAACGAAAGATAGTAGTAGTAGTAGTGAGTAGAGTAATATTTAGTAGAATGGATAAACGATGAAAATTGTTTATCAATAGTTTCATCTATTTTCGAATTTTTTGTTTCTTTATTTTTAAATAAAAGAAAAGAATATAATTTTTGACCATTTAACGCCAAATGGAAACGAATTTAGGTTAAAGCACATTGTAAGAAAATAAAGAGCTTTTCTGACTGTAATTGAAATGGGATTTGTTAGTCTGGCAATTCCCATTGCAATCTTAGTCCGGCAAAAAAAAAAACATTGAAACTCTAACGAGATTGGGTGTTTTTTTTTGGAGAATGGTGAGAAAAATTTTTTTTTCTATGAATACATTCTTTTGAATAAAATGATGAATATATTTACATAGACCTATTTTATGTATATAATTTAAAGTTTGAAAAAAATTTAATTTTCCCTCAATTTGAAGAAAAAATAAATTATTCACACACATTTGTAAATACGTATATATGTATAATATATACATTGTGATTATTGCTTTAAGAGATATGGGTATATAAATATTTTTATCACGCGCTCACCACATATTATATGCCAGTGCACCTGTGACTTGGCTCTGAGCGCAAAATAATATCGGTCGCGAGCGCGCATTATCCCAGAGGCAGCATCTTTGCACGTGCAACCAAAAAGTTTTACAAGTTTTCTGCCCATAATCGAGTCGCGTAATATGCGGCCTTCATAGCTGTGCGCATCTACGTGCGAATCATAAAAGGGAATAATCTTGACGGTGAAATGGGCTGACGTTAAACCGCACGATTAAAAACTTTCCTTGCGTTGCAGGAGGTTATTTTGAATCTTTAAACTACCATATTTTCATGCTTCAATATAAACAATATTTGAAGCAAGCAAAATCGATTTCATTATAATTTTATGAGCAAAGCATAAAAATTTATACCACTTAAATTGAAAAATAATATTCAACATTTTATTTTAATTAAAAAGAAGAAGAAAAGAATAACAAATAAATATTTGAGACAAATAATTTTCTTATTTAATTGAAATTATGTTTAAAAAACTGTGCTCATCTGACAGAAGTAAGGTCTAAAAATAATAGCTTTATTTATTTAATAAAACGTGATTCTCTGGTGATTATTTAATTTAAAATATACTTACAATATTTATTTTATTTACGCCTACATATAAACGTGATTTAATAAAATACGTCCACCTATGGGAGTAGTTCAAGAAGACACGCCTTCTTACAGGAGGTTATTTGTGAAGACACGCCCATTTATACAAGTGGTTTAAGAAGACACGCCTCGTTATGGGTGTGGTTTAACAAGTTACACCTACTTATGGGCGTGGTTTAATAAAATACGCTTTTTTACAGGTGTGATTTATTAAGACACGCCTACTTATAGGCGGAGTTTAAGAGAACACGCCTCTTTATGGGTGTGGTTTAATAAGTTAACCCACTTATGGGAGGGGTTTAAGAAGATACGCCTACTTATGGGTGTGGTTTATTAATCTATACCCACTTATGGGCGGTTTTTTTAAGAAGATACACCTCTTTACAGGTGTGATTTATTAAGACACGCCTACCTATGGGCGGGTTTAAAAAGAGACATTTACTTATGGGCGTGATTTATTAAGATACACCTACTTATGGGCGTGATTGAAAATGATACGCCTATTTATGGGCGTGCTTTCTAATTTTGGCGTCCTTCAAGGCTGCTTTCAGAGTGTTTTCGTCCTGAGCGCAAAAAATTGATAAAAATTATTTTATTATAAAGAAAGTGTAAATCACAATTTTGATGCCTGGATCAAACCCACTATAGAGACAGCGCTTGATGTAGAATAGAAATAATAAATTATATGATTGTAACATACGCACACAAGCAACGATGGTTGGGTTCATTGAACCAAGGATTGATAGAGGTTATTAAATTTTTTTTTCACACTCGCTTATTTAAATTAATGAATATAGTGGGTTTAAATTGTAGCTTGAGGTCTCTTGTGAATTAACATGGTACGACATCATACCTTAGTGGTTATCGGGTTGTGGCTATCGGACATCATTACTTGGCCATAACCGTAGGGCTAACCACCGTCACCCACAATATTAGAGAATAACTATACTATATATACTATATTATACACATATGAATATATATTATATATATATATATTTACATATATATATAGTATAACTATATATATATATATATATATAGTATAACTATATATATATATATATATATATATATATGTATACAGTTTATCCATCCATCAGTGGTAAAGCTCAATATTGAGCATACAGTGTATATACGTGAATGCACATGTTATTAGTTCCAATGCTCTCTAATACGAATTGTGTTGATAATGCTAATTAAATTGGTCTCATTACAATAATCAAATTTTCCTTATGAATAAACCACTACTCATTTATTTAAAAGCATTATCGACTTATCTACATTGTATTATATACAAAATAGTAAAATTATAATTATTATCGAATACAATAATTTTATATACATATATAAGAAAAGTGTATTTCTAATTTTTTTCTTCCTTTAACAAATGACCTATGTTTTAAGTAACATTTTTAAAAAAAATCGAACTCGGTGGTTTTTAACCACAACCATTTTACGACACGTGAAACACATTTTGGTTAGGTCGCAGGATATTGCGATGGGTGACCTTATTTCTCGGAGAATTCGAGCGGTAATTGTGGACCGCCTTAACGCCCCCACACACAGACACATACACATATAAATAAAAAAAAATATATATATATACTTTCTTCGCCAACTCTTTCGTTCTCTTGGATAACGATCGAGTAAAATGAAGATGGAATGAGAAAGAGAACATCCTGCACTCGGTACACTCGTGGAGTGCTCTTGTTTTTTACGTTTCATTTTTTTCCTCTTCTTTTTTTTCTCACTGTATACCCAAGCAAAACACTCTTCAAACTTTATCGTCATAGGGTGATTTGAAGAAAGAGTACATTTTTAATTCAAGAGAACCAGCACATTGTAAGGTTTTTTTTGTTCTTTTTTCTCTTATAGGAGACACCTCGGATCCATTTGCAGAGGGAATGTCTACTGTGAAATGTCTGTAAATATTAGCAATGACCTCTTTGCTGACAATTTTCATTTTTTTCTTTCCGCATATTTTCACATTATCAAATATTTTTTTTAGAGAAAAAGAAAGAGAGAAATATTTTTTTATTATAAAATTGTATTACATTTTACATGATTTTTATTAGATACGTTTTTATTTGTAGATAATAATCACGCCCATCTAATGGAAGGAGGTTATAAGGTATACGCCTACTAATAGGTGGAGCTTAAATGAAACGCCCTTTATGGGCGGGGTTCAATAAAAGATACACCTACTTATGGGAGTGGTTAAAGAAGACACGCCTACTCATGGGCGTGGCTAGTCAAAGTACACCTACTTATGGGCGTGGCTAGTAAAAGTACGCCTACTTATGGGGTGGTCAAAAAAAGTATACGCCTTCTTATGGGTGTGTTTTATTTAGGTACGCCTATTTATAGGCGTTGTTCAAGAAGAACCTACTTATGGATGTGGCTAGTAAAATTACGCCTACTTATGGGTGTGGCTAGTAAAAGTACGCCTACTTATGGATGTGGCTAGTAAAAGTACGCCTACTTATGGACGTAGCTAGTCAAAATACGCATATTAATAGATATTTGCACGTTTAATTTTATGTTTTGATTTACTTTTTCTTAGAGATGAAATAAGTTTTCCAATCATTAAAATATTATCAGTCACAAATTATATGTTATTGAAGAATTATTCCCTTTAAAAATTTCACTATCATCACGAAACTCATAAACTTTGGACGAATTTAGTTTCTTGTTTACTAAAAGTTAATAGTAAGAAGTCGGAGCAATTAGCACGTTCCAATTTGCCACGCAATTCAGAAGTGTCCATAATTCTTAATTACTTTTTCCGCTTTAGCACTTCTCACCGCTTGCCCTCATCCTACACTCTTTTTCCATCTCAATGTTTGCATCCATTTATATATATACCTGTGGGCACATAAATCGTCAGCTATCTCGTCAGAAGTTATGATGCCGTAAATAACAATTATTCGTATCGGCGCGTCTGGTTACATTACATTAAATTACACTTCACCCCCACCACCCTATTTTTACAGCCCCCTTTTTTCACTAGCTACCTCCTGAAGTTAATATCTTAAGGGTGATGAATACGGCATTTGTAAAACGTCTCTTTATTTAAATGTGAATTTAATAGCGTTGACAAAAAAAAGAATTATAAAATTGAAAAAGTATTGAGTCAGGGAAAAAAATGTTTTAAGATAAGAGAAATTTTTTTTCAATTTAAAAGAATATTAATTATGATTAAATAATTTTCTGTGAGTACAAGAAAAGGGTTTAAATTCTGATTGCAAAAAAATGTCGAGTGTGCATATATTATAAAACAAGATTCTACGAATTAAGTAAAAAGTAAATTTATATGTCACTTGAAAAATATAAATTTGTAATTTTCTTTTTTAAACTGCAGAAATAAGAAAATTTAAATTAATACTATTGGATTTAATGAATTTAATTATGTAAATTACTAAACAAAAAAAAATCAATAAAAATTATTGTGTAAATCTATAATACAATATATTACAAAAAAAGGTAAAGTAAAAATGGGACATTATTAGCAAAAAAAAAAAAATAATGAATTAATTATTGGAATATTTTAATTTATCTGATATCTTAGTAGAATATAAATCAAATTTACATGATCACATGAAAAATTTAATTTAATTTCCAATTCGATAATATATCAATTTATCATTTAATACAAAAAGGTGTGATATTTTTTCTTTTTATTTTTTATATGGTATAAATTATTAACAATCCTAAAGTAAAATTAAAAATTAATAAAATCTATATAATGTTGATAGATTTATAGGAGTTGAAGATATTTACACTCTAAAATGAGGTAAATTCAAATTTGATTTATATCTTGGCCTCAGGCCCAATTTCATAGTAAGACAATCTCGTTTATAGGACATTATACCAAAATTCTTATCAACATGATCACAAATTATTATATTATACATGGAACAATATAGATATTTCGTTGAAGTTTGATAAATGCAAAATTTATCAAAATTTCTTCCAAAAAAATTGATATTAGATTTTCGAATAATTTATCAACCAAATTAGTCATTAATTATTATTATTGCGTGAAAAATATTATATTTCCGTTCTTACAATTTTTTTTAAATCGATTAAAATTACTTTTAATTTTAGCTGAAATAATTCTTATTAATCATTAATTGTAATTTATTATTACAATAAATAGTAATATTATTATTGTTTTTTATTATTATTTCCAATAAATTCTCCCAAAAAAATGTTATATTACCGTAGGTGTAGCTTAATTAAAAATTCCTTTTAGTGGGAGTGGTTAGATTAAAAATGCTTTTTCAAAGGCGTGGTAAAATTAGAAACTCCTTTTAGGTGGGCGTGGTTAAATTAAAAACGCCTTGAAGTGGGCGATATGAAATCCGACACTTCTTACAGTGGGCGTGGTCAAATTAGAAACTCCTTCAATTGGGTGTAGTGTAACTAAAAAAAACTTTTTCGTGGGCGTGGTGAAGTTAGAAACTCCTTTCGGTAGGAGGAGTTAAATTAAAAACGCCCTTTTATGAGCGTGAAAATAATAGAGACACCTACTAGTGGGAGTAGTTAAATTAAAAACGCCTTGAAGTGGGCGTGATAAAATCAGACACTCCTTAAAGTGGGAGTGGTTAAATTGTAAACGCCTTTTTATGGGCGTGGTGAAATTAAAATATCCTTTCTGTGGGAATTAATTAATATTATTATTTTTAATTGAAAAAAGTAATACTCGTTCAAAAAATTTGCCCTCATAAATTGTGTTTTCCAATTAAAAAAAATAAAAAGAAAATTAATTTTGCAAAATGTTGAAAGTGAAAAATAAATATTCAATTTTTTTGTAGCAAATTTCATTTATAATAGTGAAAGTCATCAAAAATAAAATATTATCCAATGAAAGTGAAAATGTGAATATATATATATATGTATAAAACACTCGAATAATCAACATATGAGGGGAAAAGTTTTGAAAAGCTAATATAATGAAAGAATTGACTTTGTGTCAATAAACAATAAAACACAATATAGAGCATAATGAATAACTTAATTTGACGTCGATATTGACGGTCTACGAATGAATAATATTTTCCTCATTCAATTCCCATTGATTTCGAGTTCCCACTTTTCTAAATTGAAATACCAGACGGCAAGCGAATATAGTATATGTAGTAAAGGAAGGGAGAGAGAGAGAGAGAGTTTATATGATGTGGAGTCACTCGTTGCAAACGGATTGTTGGTCACGCATACATATATAAACACTCACAGGCCTCGTTTTACCAGTATTGTTCGCATTTGTCGACAACATTGACAACATCCAATGGGCATCCTAATGCCTTCGCATCGAACATCAAATAGAAACCCATTTCGATATTCTATGAGTACAAACATGTTTACGTATGTTAGTATATTTATATGTACGCGAATAAGTGAGAGATAGAGAGAGAGCTGGACACATATATATATATATATATATATATATATATATACAAGCTTACTTGTATTTTGAGTGATGCTTTGCATCAGGCGTGTCAATGTACATAATTGATATTTCAAGCGTACTTGACTGACTAATGATATTTATCCACTAAACGTTTTGACGTACAAATGCAATTAAAAAATTCATCAACTGCTAGTGAGAGCGAGCACGCGAGAAGTCAAGGGAAACCAATAAATGATGAAAGATTCATGTTGCTCATTAATTTCATTATATATTTTAACAAGATTTCAATAAATATATACAGTGACTTTAAATGAGAAGAACTTTTCACATTTTAAATAATAATTATATCGGATTATAAGCAATTTCTATATAACGAAATTCAATTAGATTGAAGAACAGTTTTCATATTATTTTTTATTTTCCAATAAAACTGAAAATATCTTCGTTAATTTAATTTCTTTTTTTTTCAAATCAAAAATAAACATTGACCTAGATAAAGGCTTAAATATTTAATTATACATAAAATGAAAATCATATTATGTAAATTTTTCTATTAATAACAACTTTTGGTGGGCGTGCTTTAGCTAGAAACGTCTATTAATGGGCGTGTTTTATATTAGATTTAAATAGACGCATTTTAAACTAGACACGCCTTTTAATGGGCGTGGCTAGATAAGAAATATATTGCAGTGGGTGTGGTTAAATTATAAACGCCTTACAGTGGGAGTGGTTAATTAAAAAATACTTTTACGTGGGAGTTGTTAGATTAAAAACGCCCTCGATTGGGCGTGTTTTAACTGAAAATTTTTTTAGTAGGTGTAGTTTATATAAGGAACGCCTTCAATTGGGCGTGGTTTAACTGAAAACAGTTTTTTGTGGGTGTGATTAAATTGGAAACGCCTTATAGTGGGAGTGTTTAAATTAAAACCTTTCTTAAGTGGGTGTGGTAATAATAGAAACACCTTTTAGTAGGTGTGGTTAAATAAGGAACGCCTTCAATTGGGCGTGGTTTAACTTAAACTCGTTTCTGTGGATGTGGTTAAATTGGAAACGCCTCTTTATAGGCGTGGTTAAATTAAAAACTTCCTAAAGTGGGCGTTGTAATAATAGAAACACCTTTTAGTGGGAGTGGTTAAATTAAAAACGCCTTTTTATGAGCGTGGTAAAATTAGTTACTCATTTTAGTGGGTGCTCTTAAATAAAAATAACTTTTAAGCAATGATGGTGAGATAAAAAAAAATTTTCAGTTAACGTGAATAAACTAAATGCAATAAAATAATTAAAGAAAAGTGAGAAAACAAAAATTCAATGGTAAAAATGGGAAAAATTTATATATAAATGAAATTCAAAAATTGTATCCGTGACAAAATAAGCTCTCGTATAAATGTCGGTCGGATGTGGCTGAGAAAATCTCGGATGTGGTATGTTTACTTTTCCCCTTGCCCATAAGTAGTGCGAGGTTCGCTGAAAGCAACTTAAAGGATAGTGGACATTCCACTTAGCTATAGAGGTTTTTTGAGGGATAAGAAGAAAAAGGAGAAAAGGCTCGTATATTTTTGTGTATGTGAGTACCTATCAACTGTTTTTTTTTTGCATATTGTTTTCGACTATAGGGAGATTTGATAAAAATATTTTTAAAAAATCAAAAAAAAAATCACGTACCGCTTTCTTTGTACACATATATTTATATATATCATAAGTAATCTATCAGTGATTTGAAAAATCTCGTTTAACATTGCACTAAACTTTAAAAGCGGTGGTCGTGAGGTAAAAAGCAGGAAGAAACCTAATAGATTGTTTCCACACTCACGGACAGGTATTATTATTCCATTCTCGAAACTTTTTTGCCCAAGACAAAAAGGATTTTCCTCCCATTTCTCGTAGAGAGATTTAAATTTAAAAGCATTTAAATTGAGACTTTTTTATTGTATTCCCATGTCGAGGGGGATATGGGTCATGAAATATATAAATCAAAAAAAAAAAAAAAAAAAAAAAATGTGCGAACAAGATTGTAGATCTGGGAATTGAAACGCGACAAAAAGATGCAAATCTTTCAGTTGCCCCCTTCTTCCCCCATCATGTTGCATCGCGTGAATGTTGAAAATCCAAAAGGAATTTTTATTGAACATTTTTATTGTAATAAAAATTTTTTCTTTCTTTTTTTTTCTCTGAATCACAAATAGCTATATTGGGAATTGTGTGAAAAGCCATGATCTTAAAAAAAAATAAACCACTAAACCATAAAATGCACTAATGATTTTTATATTTGACTGGAAAAAAACGAGATTGTTATCAATAATAAAAAATATATATATATATATATATATGAGTTCATTCGTCATGTAAAAATGTTACTTTTATTCGTTACGCAAATCCGTTATTGCAATCGTTAAAACTGCATGCTAGGAATGTTTTTTTTTATATCATATATATATATATGTATTTATATAGAAATTTAACACTCTTCTGTCCGAATTTGAATAGAAGTTACCAATTTTTCAATTTTTTTTTTATTTACTTTTTTTATTAAATCCTTTTAACTGCTTTTACATAAATCCGATTTTAGTGAAAAGGGGGGGGGGGAGGAGGTGAGTAGTAAAAAAAAGAAGGAAACGAATTGTGTTTTAAACGGGACTTTATACTTTTTTAAAAATGCTCGTTTTGTTCAGTTTATTCGCTGAGGAGATGAATTTCACATCATAAATTTGCATTCAAAGTAAAAGCCACGTAATTACCGTCTGAATTCTCGGTTATCCATAGCATACCAGAGAGCTAAACCAAATGCGATCAAAGCTTTGCGTATCGCGATTGCGTGAAGCATAGGCAAACGCTCGTTCTCTCCTCAAAGACTCTCTCTCTCTATATATATATACATATATATGTATATAGCGAGCAAAGGGAAGCAGTTTCGTGAATGTCTGAGAGTATGATGACTAATAGAGGGATCACAGCATTTTCTCGTTTCACTTATTTTTCTTTTATTTCCTTTTCTTCATTTCCCCTTGGAATGTAAATTTTACTTTTTTATTTTTTAAATGATGTTTTTAATAGAGTTCTCATATTATTTTCTTCGTTTGAAGAAAAACAGAAAATATTTCACAAAACAATAAAATTTAATTTTTAAAAAATAAATTTTATCTATATTTTTTCTTAAATATGTTTCTGATTTCAAAATCTCTCTAATTAGGATACATCCACTAAACCACGCCTACATGAGGTAAATTATTTTATATTAAATAATATCCTTAAATTCTTTCAATAAAAGATTATTTTACATGTAGACTTGCCTCAAATGTCTTCCAATGGGCGTTGTAACAATAGAAACGCCTCCTAGTGGGAGTGGTTAAATTAAAACGCCCTTTAATTGGCGTGGTCACATTAGATACTCTCTTACAATTAGTAGGAGTGGTTAAATTAAAAATTCCTTTTAGTAGGCGTGGTAACAATAGAAACGCCTTCTTGTGGGAGTGGTTAAATTAGAAATGCCTCTTAGTGGGCGTGGTAAAAATAGAAACGCCTTCTTGTGGGAGTGGTTAAATTAGAAACACCTCTTAGTAGGCGTGGTAACAATAGAAACGCCTTCTAGTGGGAGTGGTTAAATTAAAAACGCCTCTTAGTAGGCGTGGTTGAATTAATGGGAGGTTTTTAATTAAAAGAGTTTTTTAATGTAAGTAGCAAAATTAGAAACGGTTTGAATTGAATATGGTTAAATTAAAAATGTCTTTTAGTTAGTGCGGTTTAAAAAATTTTAAACTTTGGAATGTTTTGAATAAGTCTAATGAGACATCAACCACTGTAGGATTTTTTTTCTCTAATTCACGCATACGTATGTAGTAGATCTTTATCTGAAGAGCTCGTAACTTTAGACGTAAATGAATATCTAAAGAAAATTGTAAATTAAAATTGTTCCTTTCTTGCATTTCATTAATTTTTTTTTTTAATCTAACATTAAAGTGCACGTATAAAATTCAGAAAAAATTTTACTTTTTTGTAAGTTAAATTTTTTTAAAATTCAAATACATACAAAAAAACATTTCTTTTTGAAACGAGGATGTTAATTATTTTTTCTCAAGCCTAGTTGACATTCCAAAGCATACATTTTGCTCGAGTAATCCATTTAAACCGTTCGTTTCGAGAAGGTAGAATTGCATTTGACACGCAAACACTGCGGCGAACGCGGAGGACCGTAAATTTCTTATTTATCGCCCATAATTTATCCGTCGCATCCTGTATCCTGTATAATAAACTTCTCTCTTTCTTTCTCCCTCTCTCTCTCTCACTCACTCGATCACTCACTCACTCACACTCTTTACTGCAATAAAATTGCTCTCGAATAACGATTATCGATCAAAGTCGATTTGACAATGCGCAAGCGTCAACTAAATACGATTTATCACTAAATTTACACTTTTTTAAGAGATCGCGCCTGTTACATTATGATCAATTTTATTTACTCTTCACATCCAGAAAATTTCTGATTTTAAAGTAAAATTTTCACACATAAAAGTCACTCAAATTGATAATAAAAAAATACCATTTCAAAATCCACAAATTTTCCAATAAATTATAACAATATTGTCATTTGTTTTTGAAAATGTGTGTGTGTGTTTATGTATGAGGAATAAAATAAAATTACTTCATTTTTATTGTCATATTAAATCAATGACAATTTATTTTATTTAATTTTTGATTTATAACGTAATTTTTTTGGAATAATGATGGAAATATTGATTATCTTATTTTAGGCAGCAAAATTATTTTCAAAAAATAAAAAAATAAAAAATATTATGTAAAATGTTTAGTGTAAATAAATTAATTAAAAGTATTTTTAATTTAACCATGCCTATCAAAAGGTGTTTTTACATTAACCACACATTCTAGAAAAAATTTCTAATTTCATCACGTCAATTGTAAGTTATTTTTAAATTGAACCACTCCCACTAAAAGGGGTTTTTAATTTAATCACGCCCACTACAAGCCGTTTTAAATTTAACCACTTCTAATGGGGGTATTTTTAATCTAATGACGTCAACTAACAGGAGGTTTTAATTAAACCATTCCCACTGTAAGGCGTTCCTACTTTAACTACGCCTACTAAAAGGCGTTTTTAATTAAACCACTCCCACTGGAAGGCATTTCTACTTTAAGCACGCCCACTAAAAAGCATTTCTAATTAAACAACGCCTACTAAAAGGCGTTACTACTTTAATCACTCCCACTGGGAGGTGTTTTTTAATATAACCACTCCCACTTGTAGGAGTTTCTAATTTAACCACGCCTACTAAAAGGCGTTTCTACTTTAATCACACCCGCTGGGAGGTGCTTTAATATTACCACTCCTACTTGTAAGCGTTTCTAATTTAACTGCGCCTACAAAAAGGCGTTTTTAATTTAACCACTTTCACTGGAAAGTGATTCTAATGTAATCACGCCCACTAAAAGGCATTTTTACATTAACTAACTTCATCTGTATTATCTAATTAAATCAGTTATCATTTTCTGATTTTTTTTGTGTTGAAAAAAAAACTTACCATTGTATTTTTTTTGCATTGTATAGTGGTGACCTTTGACGAAAAAAATATTTTTTGTGGTAAAATTTTTTTTTGCCAAATTTATAGGCGTGTCGAGCAAATATGGAAATATAAATTTCAGGACAATTCCCACGAATTTTTTTTCCTTTTTTTTTTGTCGTAGAGCGCCACACTCACAACTGTAGTGGGCTATACGTGCTTAGAAAAATAAAATGGGTCGTAGGAGAAATGCAACACGCGGATGGATAGGGCACGCGCAAATTTGACACATTTCTGTCGACGAAAGCGAATGTCCGGAGGCACATTTTCGCATTTTAACCGACGAATGAACGTTTTTCACTTCGTTATATTACTCGTCGTAGGAAGTAGGGTGGGAGATAAGGGGGGGGGGGTGTTGAGGGTTTTTCACCACACCGTTATCCTTTCGTATATACGTTTTATTATCCGCTTTCTCTCCTTTCGTCCTTCTTTTTTTTTGGATACAACTATCTCCAACCCCTTTTTTCTCTCTGTCTCCAGTGTTATCTTTTTTTTTTTTTACTTTATATTTCGCGCAAAAACATCAGCGTCTGTTCCCTTGTGCGGCTACTGCTGCTGCTGTTTTCGTTGAATAAATTTAATTTAAATTTCCTCCCGTTTCGAAGGTTTATTAAGTAAATATATCACATGGAGACGTTTTCTATATATGTACGTTTTCCAGGATAGTCCGCAGACGGTTGCCGCAAGCATATATGCCAATTCGTTATTCGTGAATGAGTTTGGAAAATATGGGGAAAGAGAGGAAGAAAGAGAGAGAGAGAGAGAGAGAGCGAGCCAAAACGCTTGGAACGATGAGAGGGATATTAATTAAGTTTTGTGCGCCTACGTCGATTTTTTCTCTCTCATTCACAAACTGACCCTTGCTCCAAATTAATACTCTAGATTTCGCTCGCGCACACTTTATAATTGGCTGCATTCATTTTAATGAAATTTTAAGCACTGCACATTTTTAAACTCTTGTACACACACCACACATTGCTAGGGGGAAAAAAATATTCGTAAATTCAAAAGAAATATAAGTTAAAAAAATTTTTTTACTCAGCGCTTTTTGTTTTTTTTTATCTCTCTTTGTTTTTCGTCCATTTTGCAATTTAAATGTAAATGATTTCAAAAACTTGAATGTAATTGCAAATGAGAATGTATATTGATCAACGAAACTTGAGAAAATTTTGCAGTTTGAAAGAAATTAGAAATTTAATTGGTTAATCTTTTAAGAAAACCATTGGTGTTTCTATAAAGATAAAAAAAATTATTTTTTTTTAATTTTACAAGAAATACTTAAAAGAAATTTAATCTATAATTATTAATTTTATTTTTTTATAAAAAAAATCAAATTCCTAATTGCAATTATTTTACGTCGAAATTATTCTAAGAGATAATAAAAAAGAAGGGGTTAATAGAAAAAAAGAGAATAAATTAATAGAAAAACAGACGATAGTTCTTAATTGAAGCAATTACGTAATGGGTCATTGTACAAAAAAAAAGGGAACAATGCTGTTCTCTTCCTTATTCTTTTGTCTGCTTGTTAAAATTACTGGGTCAATTAACAGTAATCAACTGAATCAACTTGTTTCATTCTCCCTACAAATTTTTGTCTCTAATCAGCAAAATTTGATTTCAAAAAATTTTTTTTTCATAAAACTTTCTTTTTCTTTGGAAAAGATTTTTATATTCATGAATTTCTTTTCAAAAATTATTATCCACTTTGAAGATAAATAAAAAAAAAACCTTTCCTATAGTTATTTTGAAATTTTAGTTTCCTAATAAAAACGTGTTTTAATTAAAGCGAATTTTAATAAAAGGCATAATTTACAACAAGCCACGCCTACTAAAGGTGTGTTTTAATCAGGCCACACCTACAAAAGGCGTAATTTTATTTAACCACGCCTACTAAAGGTGTGCTCTAATCAGGCCACGCACACAAAAGGCGTTATTTTTATTAAACCACGCCTACTAAAGGTGTGTTCTAATCAGGCCACGCCCACAAAAGGCGTTATTTTTATTAAACCCCGCCTATAAAAGGTGTGATTTATTTAGGTCAAACCCACACAAGGCGTGATTTTGTTTAACCACGCCTACTAAAGGTGAGTTTTAATTAATCCACACCTACAAAAGGCGAGTTCTAATTAAACCACGCCTTTTAAAGGAGTATTTTTATTAAACCACGCCCATGTAAAGAATTATTTCAATTAACCCACGCTTTGTTGAAGTACATTATTTAAACAACGTTCATGTGTGTTTTCGTATTTTGAAAGCAACTTTTAATGTACATCGAAAGCGCACACACTAAACAGCGTATTTTAATTTAATTTTACCTTCGTAGTAGACCTATTTTAATTAAACCACTCCCACATGTAATACTTTCTTTTAAAGAATCTTCTAACTAAGAGAGAAGCTTAATTAAGATACACCCACTGAAAAAGTTTTTTTTTTTTTGAAAACCTATGCTTATTTTATAATAAAAAAATTATAATTATTTTTAATAGAAAACTATACTCTTAAGGTTTTTGGAGAGAAAAAAAAATTCCCTGATGATAATATCAGGTTTGTGTATCAATATAGATTGACATGAGTTTTCAATGCTTCTATTGTTACTTGACGCGTGTCCACTTTGTAATGCTAGACGTCTCTTAAGAGCTACTTTTTCTCTCAGCAAGGAACGTCTGACAAAGAGAAATTTGTTGAAAGGGAAAGTTGTATTTGTAGCCATTAGCGAGCAATTAGTAATTAACAAAACGTAATTTGAGCTTCTTACTAATATATAATACAAGCTCAGACGCACATTACCAACTATGGGGATTATCAAATTTCTACTGGAGCATGAAAAATCGATACCTGTTGAAGCTTCCATGTTTTTTTTATGTTGCTCCGTACTAACATTTTTCTTGATATTAAAATATATAATAATTATTTATTTTTTCCTGCGCATAGAAATTTTTTTTTCCTTACTTTATTAAAAATTTATGATTTTTGCTATGAAGATAACGAAGGGTCACCGCGAATGGCAAACAAAATTTTACCAAACCAAAAAAAAAAGAAAGAAATTGAGAAAATGAAGCAAATTGAAATTTTCAAATGGGATGCAAGCGAATAAAGTTGGCAAATTCGGCAAATTTAGCATTCACAATCGGTCAGCCAGAAGTTGAAAGTGTCTTTTCGAGCGTAAACTTTTTAATACCAAATGCGAGAACTACTTCTGGTTTTGAAAGCTCCCCTACCCCCCGTCTCTCTCTCTTCTCATCCCAGAACTGGGAACAAGGTGGTGCAAGCAGGAGGGCGATTGGGAGGGGGGGTGGGAGGTGGAGGAAAGCTTTCCCTCCTTGCCTGCGGCACATGAGGACCAATGGGGTGTGTTGGAATATCGATTATCGATATTTATTGCCACGCAGTCAGCTCGTCTCACCTATATATTTGACATTATAGCCGATCGCACCAACGACGATGTACGATTCTCCCTCGTCCTCTCTCTCTCTCTTTCCCTCTCACCACTATGTCGCTATCAGTATAACCTGGTCAGAGGGTATTAGACGCGACACGCAAGGATAATTGAGACAGTCTATTTCGAGTCTCATCTCTTCTTTGGTTGAGCTTCGTCTTTTTTTTATCCCCTGCCACTTCTTTTTTTTTGCATCAACTATATTGTGCGATTCTCCTTTGAATTTATCAACAAAATATTTGTAAAAAATATTTTATTTGTTTTATATTTTAGTAAAATTTTAGAATTATTAAAGGTAATAATAAAAAATGTTTCATAACATTTTTTCCTTTAAACAATAAAACATTAAAAGAATAACGTTTCTAATTTAACTATGGCCATTAAAAGGTTTTTTTTAATTTAACCACGCCCATTAATAGAAGTTTTTAATGTAACCACTTCCACTAGAAGGCGTATCTTATTTAGCCACTCCCACTTTGAGGCGTTTCTAATTTAGCCTCTCCCACTATGAGGCGTTTCTAATTAGCCACGCCCACTAAAAGGTGTGTTTAAATTAACCACTCCCACTAGAAGGAGTTTCTATTCTTACCACGCCCACTAAAAGGCGTTTATATTGTTACCACGCCCACTAAGAGGCGTTTTTAATTTTACCACGCCTACTAAAGGAGTTTTTGATCTAACTACTCCTTCTAGAAGGCGATTCTAATATCACACCCACTGTAATACGTTTCCCATTTAACCACGCCCACTTTAGTTATCTTTCTTTCTAAGTCACACCTATTATAAGGGAATTTATAGTTTATTTATTTTTAAATTGTAATTTATTTTAACTTCTTTTTTAAAAAATTTATCTTTTGATGTTTTTAATGAAAATTTATTGTTCCGGAAAAAGAATTTAGATTCACACTTTAATCAAACATGTTTAATTTGAAATATACTTTTTTTTATTAATTTAAAGCAATAATAAGGGAAAAAAAAGAATTTATAATTTTCGATTTATGGTATCAACAATAATAATTATTATTTTACATCGTGAATCGTGAAGTTAAGTTACTAAGTGACATTTGAAATAAAGTAGAACATTGTAACTACGGTGAGACGACGCTAATGACTTAAATTAACCGCTTAGGAAGTGAGTTACGTGAGCAAAACGATAGAATCTACACTACTACCTCACCTTTAATAAGTCTCTATTGTATAAAGAATGGTACTTTTATTTTAATGAAGTTAAGGGACAATATTGAAAAAAGAAGATTTATGTGTGATATTTTTTTTTTAAATTTTATTTGTTACCAGACCAAAAAGAAAAACTATACTGAATGTCACGGTATTAAAGAATTAGATATTTTTGAAAGAATTAGTTTTTTCCTCCCAAAAAAAAAGAAAAAAAAATTGCAACTTCTGTTCAAGAAGGATTCACAGGATTACGTCTGAAAAGTTTTTCATATATATATATATATACATATATATAACTGGACAAGATGAATAAACATGTTTCCACTGTGCCGAGATGAAAATCAACGCAATTTCGCTAAGGGCTCTCTCCACGCTCTCTGGGATATGCAGTTTTGTCAGAGATATCTGCCACAAATAACGTGGTGTCCGTTTTTATGAAAGGTGTCGTTCCTCGCAATTTCAACGTTCGCTTCTTTTGCACGTCAAAAAAAAGAGGAAAAACAAAAAAAGGGCTGATATGAATGTTTACGATGCCCTGAGAAACAAGGATCGTAATTTGCCACATTTTTATTCATCGTAAGATACTTTTTTTCTATTTTGCTACAGGGACGTCACAAGTCTTATAAAAAATCTGACAATTTAATACAAAAATTCCACCATAATTGATGGCGCCATTTTAAATTTTGAAAAACTAACATTTTATTCGTAATTTACTACAAGCCCCGCCTTTTTAGGTGTGTTTTAATTAGTCCACGCCTACAAAAGGCATAATCTTATTTAAAAACGCCCACTATGGGTGTGTTTTAATTAGGCCACACTCACAAAATGTGTGTTATAATTTAACCACGCCTACTATGGGTGTGTTTTAATTCCAACCACGCCTCTTGTGGGTGTGTTTTATTAGGCCACACCCCGAAGGGCGTGTTATAATTAAACCACGCCTACAGTGGACGTGACCTAATTAAAAACACACCCTTAAAAATCATGATTTTATTCATCCACGCCTATTGTGGGTGTGTTTTAATTAGACCACATATTAAAAAGGCGTGTTCTAAGTAAACCTAGCCGTTTGAAAGGTCAAATTTGGTCACCACGTTACATATAAAAGTATACAATACTATTGTGAATTTAAACAATTTTTTTTGTACATTAACAATAGTACTTTTATTTTTTTCTCTAAAAAAAACTTTCGAATCAATGTAAATCAACTGAAGAATCTAAAAGTTTCTTTCGTTCGATGTTCCTACTATTTGCCGACTAGGTAAATGGCTTTTGTCCCCTTGAATTCTTTTTATCCATTTCAGAATGTCGATTCGTTTCTCCGTATCATGTCCGGAAGTGATTTGGCAAACAGAAGCTAAATCTGAATTTGACTGTTAGTCTAGGAGGAATTTCCGATCATTGTTCGAAATTGGAAAAAAAGAAGCAAATAATAGTGTGTGATGCAAACAACAGTGGTTTTCTTTTGTAAGGGTGGAAAAGTGTGATGTCATGGAAAATGGACCTGAAAAAAGAAATAGAAGAAGAAGAAGATTTCGATGAGAAGAAACAGGAAGAAGAAAGACAAGTGCCAACCATGAAAACTATAAAATGCGAGAACGGCTCTCTCTTTCTCTCTCTTGAATAAATGGAAAACGGTTTACTTAAAGGCTACATTTTCACTAATGAATTCGCTTTCCCTTCGTCTCACTCTCTCTCTCCTTCTTTCCGACGAATTGAGACACTTTGTGATGAGATGAGTAAAAACCGTTTTGAAAATAAGACGAGAAGAAAAGGTGAGGCAGTAATGGAGAAAAGTGGCTCCGTTGTTTTTAGCGTCGTATACATAATAGCGGCAATCACGTTCCGCGGAGGGACATCCCCGAGATGAATTCAAACGAGTCAGGATTTACGAGAGATAGAAGACTGTGAGGCGATTCAAAGTCCGTCGTTTTAGCAAAGAGAGAGAGAGAGAGAGAGGATCTTCAGAAACCGTTTCTTACCTTAAAAGATCTTTTAGAGTCGGTGGATTTAGCAGATTTATTTTTCAAATGTTTTTTTTTCTTTCTTTTTTTTGCAGACTTTAAACTGTTATGCGGATGATGACTTGAGTATTTTATAGAAATTAATTTACTTAATACAATGCTTCAAAAAAATAATCCATATTTAAAAATTAATTCACAATTTTTAAATAAAAATCATCTAAAACATTTTTTTAAAAAGAAAGAAAGAAGAATAAAAAATTTTCAGGATTCCTAAATTGACACCCGCATTGATACCAAAAAAACCTGTTAAAATATCTAATAAAACGAAGATAAAGAATAAACTATATTTTGTTAGTTATGCAAAATTGATGCGGGCATATCTATAAATCAAATTCTAAAACGTTGCAAGAATTTACTGTGTGACTATCAGAGTATAACGACCAGAATAAAGCTGAGAAAATTCATTGCGTATTTTGTATTTAATGTCTTAATGTTTGAAAAGTTTGTTTTGTGTTGAGTGATAAATTAGTATTCATAAATTAACTTTTAGTATCGAACCTAAAATTTAAAATAGTTTTCCCTTTTAGATTTATAGACAAAAAGAATTTTTTTTTATTTGTTGGGACACGAAAAACATTTCTCTCACTCTTTTCGAGACGACAGAAAAAAGTAGAGAGAATTGGAAATGGTTTAACGATACTTTTTTTTTTTGCTTAAACTTTTGCAGATCGAGATAACTGAATAGCAACGTCGTCCAAGCAACAGTAGCAGCAGAAGCAGAGAACGGATATCTGACGAAAAATACGCGCGGCACCACGTAGAGAAGATAAATTAGGTGGCTGGGAAACGAACCAGGAAAGCCGAAGACAGAGTCAATTATCGAGAAGCCCATCGGTCCCGAGAGAGGACCACCACCGTCTTTTCAAAGTAGTTCAAATCCAGTGCTTTTGCCACATATCCACACATTGCACAACACTGCAAAAATAAATCTTTTCACAATATTTGTGACAAAAAAAATATATATACAATTTATGTTTTTTAAAAATAAATTTTTCTTCCATTTCAAATTAACTAGACAGATAGTGATTTGTAAATTAAACTCTCTAAAAGGCGTTTCTAATTAAAACTCACCTACTAAAAGGCGGATTTAATTTAATCACATCCAAAAGAAAGAGTTTCTAATTTAACCACGCCTACTTTTAGATGTTTTAATTTAACCACACCCACTGCAATATTTTTGTTACTTTACAGCAAGGCGGTTTTAATTACATTCTAATCAATTAAAGGTGTTTTTAAATTCACTCCCACTAGAGGGCGTTTCCAATTAAACCACTCCCATTGAGGAATGTTTCTAATCAATCCACGCTCACTAAGAGGCGTTTTTAATTAAACCACACCCATTGGGGGTGTTTCTAATTTAACCACGCCTATTACAAGACGTGATTTAATTTTAATCATTACCACTGGGAGGTGTTACTAATATAACCACGCCCACTAAAGGGTGTTTTTAAATTATACCAATCCCACTGTGAACTGTTTTTAATTAAACCACGCCCATTAGAAGACATCTTAACTTAACCACTCCCACTAGAAGGCGTTTCTTACTAAACCATGCCTATTAGAAAATATTTTAAATTCGACCACGCCCACTAAAAAGTATTTTTATTTAACTACTCCTACTAGACGGCATTCATAACTAAGCCACACCCATTTTAAGGTGTTTTTAATTTAACCACTCCCACTAGTAGGCGTTTCTAACCAAACCACACCCATTACAAGCCACTTTTAATTTTATAACTCCCACTGAAGGAGTTTTTAATTTTATCAAGCCCATTAAAAAATGATTTTAATTTAACCACACCCACTTTCAGACGTTTTTAATATATTCACGTTCACTAAAAGTTCTTTCTAATTCCATTAAAATGTCTAAAAGGCAGTATTAATTTTTTCTCATTCAATTAAATAAAGTATATTTATAAATTTAAATTAAGTTTGTTTATTTAAATGCGCCAATAACCAATTAAAAATAAATAAATTCAATTTAAAAAAATTTGAAAATAAATAAATATTAATCCTTATTAAATATGTACATATTATAGAGATATATTTTTATGAATGAATAAAATATTTGAAAACTTTAATTTTCACATTGTCCCACTTTTATTGATGAATTTCATTGTAAATAGAAATCTGCTATTTCCATTTTAAAAAAAAGATACTAACAAAATATTCAACTGTGGAGACAATGAAATTCAATCCTGAAAGTATATATAGAGTGAGTTAGATTTTTTTTTTATTGGAAAAATTGAAACGGTCATCAAATTTTTTTCCACCATTTTTTATTTTTAAATATAGAACGTTAAAAAAATAAATAAAGTTTTCATTGACAAAATAGACAATTCCCTACTTCAAAGAGTTTCAAGAAATAATTGTTTTTCAAAAAAAAAAAAAACTGATTTATGAAGCCATCAGAGGACAAAAATGGTCCGTCAATCATTTATATGTACGAGAGCTTTACCTTTTAGCTATCATTCATCTCGGGTTACTGTCATGTGTCATTAATTAAATTCACATTGTTTTTTTTCTTAATATATATAAAAATTTTCATTAAATAAGCGTCGTAATAAATTATGTATATATGTATGTACTTTCTAAATTCAACTTTCAAAGATTTTCATTTTCCTAATGTATATGACGTGTTCACTTGCCGGAAAGTGTATAAGTTCAATATTTTCCTACTCTTCAACTCCGTTAAAGAAATTATAATTTATTTAATGTATATAAAATAATAATAATAATATTATTATTATATTATTATAATAATTGATTTATATATTTTTTTAAAAAAATAATTTTACAATTAATTTTTTAGTATTATGTTTAAAAAAAAAATTATTTTTATCCAGAGAAAAGATAAGAAATGACAATCAAACAATTATTGCTCTCTTGCTTTATAAGAAGAGTGCACGTTTTTTATTTTTCTCTTTTATTATCTACTTTTTTTGCGCTTATTTCCCCGAGATCTTATTGTGAAACTCAAGACCCCCCAGTGTAAAATGTCAGTTCGAATATTTTGCCTTCACCGAATGCAAGAGAATTTCCTCCCAATGTGTGTGTGTATGTGTGTATGTGTACAGGTAAAAGATGTTCTTCCTTTGTCAGATGTTGGAGAAACCCTCCCGGCAGACAATATTCGCGGTCCGATTTCCTTTACGCGAACACGCCGAGTGGATTTACGCGTTCAATACTAGAGTTGCTTGTGTTGCTTCATTGAAAAAGGACTCCGTGAACGTTCATAATGGCACACATCCTTCGCGCACGTTGGAAAGATGCAATCACCTTACATTATGTAAGCCCATGTATATTTAATACACAGTGTTGCAGGGAGAAATGAAAAAAAAATCACATCGACGTAAATTGTTACTTTAGTAAGAAAAAAAAACCTCTTTTTTACGTTAATAAATTTTATCTTACGATTTTTATTAAATTTTTTCCCCGAGAAAAAATTCTATTTAAAAAAAAATCATAAATAGGTGACGCCTACTACAGATAAATTTGAAACCACGCCTACCTGAGAATTAGGTACCGTTTACTTAAGAGGCGTATATTTTTGGAAACTACGCCCACAAAATATTTATATACCGCCTACTATAGTATTACGTTTCTGAAACTACACCTACCAAATATTTATGTACCGCCTACTAAGGGGCGTGTTTTTAGAAACCACGCCCACAAAATATTTATGTACCGCCTATTAAGAGATGTGCGAAATTGAAACCACGCTTGTAAAAAGTTTAGGTAACGCCTACTGGGGGCGTATACTTTCGAAACCACGCCCACAATATTAGGTAACGCCTAGGGGGTGTATAGTTTGGAAACCACGCCCATAAAAACTTAGTTACCGCCTACTTAAGTGTATTTATATTTTCCAAATCTAAAAAATAGTTGTACCATGCCCATAAAAAGCTTAGGTAACGCCTACTAGGGGCGTATGTTTTTGAAACCACGCACATAAAAATTATATAACGCCTAATGAGAAACATGTTTTCATGTATCCACACCTTAATAATATTAAATCTCACTGATAAAACTTTTAATTTTATCACACCCACAGAAATATGATTTACATTCAATCCACGCCAACATATGATGACTTAGAATAAAATATACAACAAATTTAATTATTAATAATTTGATTAAAAGTTTCGTTGACACGAATATTAATTTTACATATTATCGTGAGTTAAGTTCTTGTGGGGATGGGTGACTTTTTTGTTGTTGTTGTTGTTGATGTGAGTGAGTTGTTGTTTTAATTTTCATTTCTTAGCGTAAAATTAAAGGTTTGAACACGTGTATGGAAAGTATTAAAAAAGTTGGTTTCGAGTATTCGTTGCTTCTAAGTGGAAAAGTGGAACTACCGACGACCAGTAACTTTTACGGACACAAATTATTCAATTTGCCAGAGCGAACAGAAACGAAAACCCAGTGTGGTTCTTGGGGAGAGAGCGTAGGAATAAGTCGCTCGTACAAACGCGCAAAACAGAATCGTCTACTTTTATATAAGTCATGGAAAGAAAAAGGTCGTGCCAACCCCTACCCTTCCTCTCTCTCTCTCTGCCCTCCTCACTCGTCCCACGATAGAGGCAAGTTTCAACCAAGTTTCAACTAACGGATTTGAGAAGTGGTAGAAGTAAATTCTTTCTTTTTCTTATTCTTGAAGTAGAGTCAAGACGCGCGACGGGATTTCAAAGATGACAGCGACACGTTTCCCCCTCCCCCCTTCCCTTCTTCTTTTCTCTAGAGACTTGAGACTCTAAAACTGTGATTGTTGTGGATTTTTGGTTGTAGAAAAAAAAAAAATTAATTTGTAGTTCGATAAATGAAAAAAAATTTGTTCGATAATGTTTTCCATTAAATTAAAATTCTATTTTTTTTTCTATTTCAATTTTTGAAAATGACTTTTAATTACTTAATGAATAATGGGATTTTAATGTTATCGTCTCGTGGGTTTATTTCCGATTGCAGAGCGTGTGCTCACCAGAAAGATTTATATACCAGGGGAGGTCTAGACCCAGTGTCCAGAGGTAAATTCAACCATCGTGAGTTATAGAATCCGACAACATTGCCCTAGATTCTCACGCAGAATGAGACTCACCATTCATGCTGACAAAGATTAGAGCACTGTTCTTTAATCACTATTCCATTTTTAATCCACAGAGTGCAATCTGCAAAATTTACGCGAATAAAATTCTTCTTCTTTTTTTTTTTAATTAATTAAGAATGAGATTTCTGATTTCATTCGACACGGATATTTATCATTCAAAAAAAAAAAAAAAAAAAAAAAAAAAAATTAACTAGTAAAATTTACTTCTATTTTTTTTTTACTTACTAGAAACGTATACTCAATTTGTAGTAAATTGCGTACATATAAAAAGTGTCTACACATAAATTTCATAGCCAAAGAATTGGAGTACGTTAAAAAGTGATAAATGATTTCAATAGTCAAATGGAATTCCGACCGCAGCTGATGCAGCAGCAGCAGCCAAAATTGAAATCACACACTCTCTCGTAAAATTTGACGGTTATATAAACTATTATGGGCCATCAGTTTTTTTTTTTTTAAAGAAAGAAATGAAATAAAAAAAAATAAAATAAAATAGTCTTTTACCATATAAAATTAAACGACGAACGCGTATGCATTTATCCTGAGTTGCCAATATTTGTGGCTAATAGGAAAATTGATATTTCTGTATATATATATATTTTATTACTTTTAATGTGTTGTCTTTTAAAAACCTACATGTTCAACATTCCAAATGAAACGTATCTAAAATGTGACAGTCCTGGTTTCCATATAACCTATAATATATAGCTTCAGGCAAATAACGCGAATTCGAGTATCTATAGTTATATATACATCGATTTTGTATACACACACACATATTCTCTTGCCGTGCATTTAATCGAAAAATCAACAGTCGAAGAGAACAATTATGTTGAAAATCTTCTCCTAAACAAATAAAATTCTAAATTTCATTTACACGTGATATGAATAAAATTAATTATTTTTCCATTAGTATTTATTTTTAAATTAAATTCACAAATCAACTAAACTCAATCAAAAACACTATTATTGATTGTTGCAAATGGCAGCTAGAACCTTAGGGCGAAGCGTCAAAATTAAATACAAATAAAACTCAACTTCATAATATTAATTAGTAATTACGAATATAATGTCAAATTCGTAATCAGTGACACCAAAAACCCATGAGTAACTAGTTTCAAGTAAATTGGATTAATTTTTAATTTTTTTTTGGTCGCCATATTGGATCCGCCATTTTGCATTTTGAAAAACTGTCATCAGATTCGTAAGCAGCGACCTCGAAATCCCCTGAGTAACAACTTTCAAAAGAAATACAATCAATTTTTCAAAAATTATCCGCCATATTGGATCTTCCATTTTGAATTTTGAAAATCCCCTTAAAGTGCACTTAATCTCTTCATGCCTTTTCTATAAAAATGTTTCTTTCTAAAACTTAATTAATTCAGTAAAAAAAAAATTTCCACCATACAAAAATTTATGATTGAATTAAGCAAATTACACCAAAGCCGTTTATGCATGACAAAACCAAAAGAACCAAAAAACAAACTCAGCGAGAAAGTAAAAGAAAAATGTTTAAAGCATATATAAAGAAAAAAAAAGTCAATCCACAAGAATGTAAATTACAAACTAAACAAAAAATAACCCTTCCACCGCATGCAACCCCGGGGTTTTGTTGAGACTGCGTGAGACGCTTATATTCCCTTATCTCCATATATTCTTTTTAAGGAGCTTTCAACGCCCCGCGAATAGCTGTTGAAAGATAGTCGAAAAATTTTTGCACCATCCGTTTTATGCTCTGGCATGACGATAACAGAAGGAAGAAGTACACACACACACACACACAACGTATAAGAGTTATGAGAGAATGAAAAAAAAGTGCTCTTTGACCGCAAATACTTTTTGCACACACACCTCATTCTATTGATCTTTGTTCGTTGAGAAGGACGTGTGGATATGATGCCGGATGGTTGGGTTGCATCGCATCTTTGCGATATGTATAGACACACAGAGAACTATGTTTTCATGAAATGGACAAAAAACAGGTGGCGAAAAGCGACGTGGTGTAAGAGAATGAGAAAGAGAGTGAGAGAGAGAACGCCTTGAAGGACAATGGTTTGACATATCGTCCTGTCACTGACACAGCGCTGGCACGCCTGTCCAACCACGAAGTTTAATCCCTTTGCACATCCCACCACCTTTACTAACGCGATTCCAAGTTTCTCAGCCAACTCACAATTTCTCCTACGCTTCTCTCTTTTTTTTTTTTTGTTGTTCTTGCAAAAAAAAACCCATCTTCATCTAATGCTCCAAATAACTTCTATTCTTCTATCACCAAGCAAACTATAATTTAGATAACTCACACTTAATTTCCTTTATTACTCGCTCGGCGGTCTGAATTATTTGACACAAAAAAAATAAGATTTACTTTTCATTTTCTCTAAGAGAAAAATAAAAAAAAATTTTACAATTGTTAAGAACCTCTTGTGAACGTAAAAAACAAAAAAAAACCTACTTTTCTCTAAATGGTAGTGGTCAAATAATATGTACAGACAGGGATAAGCCTATAGTTAGGAGAAGCCATACAAAGACACACCCTAAAATAGGAGTGACCAATAAAGGCCACGCCTAAAAATCAGAGTAACAAAATGAATATAACGCTTACATTTGGTAGTAATGATGCAAAAATACGCCCTCAAATAGGAGTTGCAAACTAAGGCCACGCCTAGAAATAGGAGTGACTAAAGAGCTCCCAGTTTTATTGAGTGTAGCTCAGCATCCGCTGGACCAATCAAAAAGTGCACCATACATTTTTTGTTCGAGACTTTTTGCTCAATTTTTTGGCATTATTCCCGAGTCATTATCTGGCAAATTTTTTTTTTCGAAAATTTTTCCAAAATCTTTTTGAGTGTAGCTCAGCATACGCTGGACCAATCAAAAAGTGCGCCATACATTTTTTGATCGAAACTTTTTCCCTATTTTTTTGGCATTATTCCCGAGTCATTAACTCGCAAATTTTTTTTTTCGAAAATTTTTTCCCAGTTTTAGTGAGTGTAGCTCAGCATCCGCTGGACCAATCAAAAAGTGCGCCATACATTTTTTGTTCGAGACTTTTTGCTCAATTTTTTGGCATTATTCCCGAGTCATTATCTGGCAAATTTTTTTTTTCGAAAATTTTTCCAAAATCTTTTTGAGTGTAGCTCAGCATACGCTGGACCAATCAAAAAGTGCGCCATACATTTTTTGATCGAAACTTTTTCCCTATTTTTTTGGCATTATTCCCGAGTCATTATCTCGCAAATTTTTTTTTTCGAAAATTTTTTCCCAGTTTTAGTGAGTGTAGCTCAGCATCCGCTGGACCAATCAAAAAGTGCGCCATACATTTTTTGTTCGAGACTTTTTGCTCAATTTTTTGGCATTATTCCCGAGTCATTATCTAGCAAATTTTTTTTTTCGAAAATTTTTCGAAAATCTTTTTGAGTGTAGCTCAGCATCCGCTGGACCAATCAAAAAGTGCGCCATACATTTTTTGTTCGAAACTTTTTCCCTATTTTTTTGGCATTATTCCCGAGTCATTATCTGGCAAATTTTTTTTCTCGAAAATTTTTTCCCAGTTTTAGTGAGTGTAGCTCAGCATCCGCTGGACCAATCAAAAAGTGCGCCATACATTTTTTGTTCGAGACTTTTTGCTCAATTTTGTGGCATTATTCCCGAGTCATTATCTGGCAAATTTTTTTTTTCGAAAATTTTTTCCCAGTTTTAGTGAGTGTAGCTCAACATCCGCTGGACCAATCAAAAAGTGCGCCATACATTTTTTGTTCAAGACTTTTTGCTTAATTTTTTGGCATTATTCCCGAGTCATTATCTGGCAAATTTTTTTTTTCGAAAATTTTTTCCCAGTTTTAGTGAGTGTAGCTCAGCATCCGCTGGACCAATCAAAAAGTGCACCATACATTTTTTGTTCGAGACTTTTTGCTCAATTTTTTGGCATTATTCCCGAGTCATTATCTGGCAAATTTTTTTTTTCGAAAATTTTTCCAAAATCTTTTTGAGTGTAGCTCAGCATACGCTGGACCAATCAAAAAGTGCGCCATACATTTTTTGATCGAAACTTTTTCCCTATTTTTTTGGCATTATTCCCGAGTCATTATCTGGCAAATTTTTTTTTTCGAAAATTTTTTCCCAGTTTTAGTGAGTGTAGCTCAGCATCCGCTGGACCAATCAAAAAGTGCGCCATACATTTTTTGTTCGAGACTTTTTGCTCAATTTTTTGGCATTATTCCCGAGTCATTATCTGGCAAATTTTTTTTTTCGAAAATTTTTTCCCAGTTTTAGTGAGTGTAGCTCAGCATCCGCTGGACCAATCAAAAAGTGCGCCATACATTTTTTGTTCGAAACTTTTTCCCTTTTTTTTTTGGCATTATTCCCGAGTCATTATCTGGCAAATTTTTTTTTTCGAAAATTTTTCCAAAATCTTTTTGAGTGTAGCTCAGCATCCGCTGGACCAATCAAAAAGTGCGCCATACATTTTTTGTTCGAACCTTATTGCTCAATTTTTTGGCATTATTCCCGAGTCATTATCTGGCAAATTTTTTTTTTCTAAAATTTTTTCCCAGTTTTAGTGAGTGTAGCTCAGCATCCGCTGGACCAATCAAAAAGTGCACCATACATTTTTTGTTCGAGACTTTTTGCTCAATTTTTTGGCATTATTCCCGAGTCATTATCTGGCAAATTTTTTTTTTCGAAAATTTTTCCAAAATCTTTTTGAGTGTAGCTCAGCATCCGCTGGACCAATCAAAAAGTGCGCCATACATTTTTTGTTCGAAACTTTTTCCCTATTTTTTTGGCATTATTCCCGAGTCATTATCTGGCAAATTTTTTTTTTCGAAAATTTTTTCCCAGTTTTAGTGAGTGTAGCTCAGCATCCGCTGGACCAATCAAAAAGTGCACCATACATTTTTTGTTCGAGACTTTTTGCTCAATTTTTTGGCATTATTCCCGAGTCATTATCTGGCAAATTTTTTTTTTCGAAAATTTTTCCAAAATCTTTTTGAGTGTAGCTCAGCATACGCTGGACCAATCAAAAAGTGCGCCATACATTTTTTGATCGAAACTTTTTCCCTATTTTTTTGGCATTATTCCCGAGTCATTATCTGGCAAATTTTTTTTTTCGAAAATTTTTTCCCAGTTTTAGTGAGTATAGCTCAGCATCCGCTGGACCAATCAAAAAGTGCGCCATACATTTTTTGTTCGAAACTTTTTCCCTTTTTTTTTGGCATTATTCCCGAGTCATTATCTGGCAAATTTTTTTTTTCGAAAATTTTTCCAAAATCTTTTTGAGTGTAGCTCAGCATCCGCTGGACCAATCAAAAAGTGCGCCATACATTTTTTGTTCGAAACTTTTTCCCTTTTTTTTTGGCATTATTCCCGAGTCATTATCTGGCAAATTTTTTTTTCGAAAATTTTTTCCCAGTTTTAGTGAGTGTAGCTCAGCATCCGCTGGACCAATCAAAAAGTGCGCCATACATTTTTTGTTCGAGACTTTTTGCTCAATTTTTTGGCATTATTCCCGAGTCATTATCTGGCAAATTTTTTTTTTCGAAAATTTTTTCCCAGTTTTAGTGAGTGTAGCTCAACATCCGCTGGACCAATCAAAAAGTGCGCCATACATTTTTTGTTCAAGACTTTTTGCTTAATTTTTTGGCATTATTCCCGAGTCATTATCTGGCAAATTTTTTTTTTCGAAAATTTTTTCCCAGTTTTAGTGAGTGTAGCTCAGCATCCGCTGGACCAATCAAAAAGTGCACCATACATTTTTTGTTCGAGACTTTTTGCTCAATTTTTTGGCATTATTCCCGAGTCATTATCTGGCAAATTTTTTTTTTCGAAAATTTTTCCAAAATCTTTTTGAGTGTAGCTCAGCATACGCTGGACCAATCAAAAAGTGCGCCATACATTTTTTGTTCGAAACTTTTTCCCAATTTTTTTGGCATTATTCCAGAGTCATTATCTGGCAAATTTTTTTTCTCGAAAATTTTTTCCCAGTTTTAGTGAGTGTAGCTCAGCATCCGCTGGACCAATCAAAAAGTGCGCCATACATTTTTTGTTCGAGACTTTTTGCTCAATTTTTTGGCATTATTCCCGAGTCATTATCTGGCAAATTTTTTTTTTCGAAAATTTTTTCCAAGTTTTAGTGAGTGTAGCTCAACATCCGCTGGACCAATCAAAAAGTGCGCCATACATTTTTTGTTCAAGACTTTTTGCTTAATTTTTAGGCATTATTCCCGAGTCATTATCTGGCAAATTTTTTTTTTCGAAAATTATTTCCCAGTTTTAGTGAGTGTAGCTCAGCATCCGCTGGACCAATCAAAAAGTGCACCATACATTTTTTGTTCGAGACTTTTTGCTCAATTTTTTGGCATTATTCCCGAGTCATTATCTGGCAAATTTTTTTTTTCGAAAATTTTTCCAAAATCTTTTTGAGTGTAGCTCAGCATCCGCTGGACCAATCAAAAAGTGCGCCATACATTTTTTGTTCGAGACTTTTTGCTCAATTTTTTGGCATTATTCCCGAGTCATTATATGGCAAATTTTTTTTTTCGAAAATTTTTCCAAAATCTTTTTGAGTGTAGCTCAGATTACGCTGGACCAATCAAAAAGTGCGCCATACATTTTTTGTTCGAAACTTTTTCCCTATTTTTTTGGCATTATTCCCGAGTCATTAACTGGCAAATTTTTTTTTTCGAAAATTTTTTCCCAGTTTTAGTGAGTGTAGCTCAGCATCCGCTGGACCAATCAAAAAGTGCACCATACATTTTTTGTTCGAGACTTTTTGCTCAATTTTTTGGCATTATTCCCGAGTCATTATCTGGCAAATTTTTTTTTTCGAAAATTTTTCCAAAATCTTTTTGAGTGTAGCTCAGCATCCGCTGGACCAATCAAAAAGTGCGCCATACATTTTTTGTTCGAAACTTTTTCCCTATTTTTTTGGCATTATTCCCGAGTCATTATCTGGCAAATTTTTTTTTTCGAAAATTTTTCCAAAATCTTTTTGAGTGTAGCTCAGCATCCGCTGGACCAATCAAAAAGTGCGCCATACATTTTTTGTTTGAGACTTTTTGCTCAATTTTTTGGCATTATTCCCGAGTCATTATCTGGCAAATTTTTTTTTTCGAAAATTTTTCCAAAATCTTTTTGAGTGTAGCTCAGCATCCGCTGGACCAATCAAAAAGTGCACCATACATTTTTTGTTCGAGACTTTTTGCTCAATTTTTTGGCATTATTCCCGAGTCATTATCTGGCAAATTTTTTTTTTCGAAAATTTTTCCAAAATCTTTTTGAGTGTAGCTCAGCATCCGCTGGACCAATCAAAAAGTGCGCCATACATTTTTTGTTCGAAACTTTTTCCCTTTTTTTTTGGCATTATTCGCGAGTCATTATCTGGCAAATTTTTTTTTTCGAAAATTTTTCCAAAATCTTTTTGAGTGTAGCTCAGCATCCGCTGGACCAATCAAAAAGTGCGCCATACATTTTTTGTTCGAAACTTTTTCCCTATTTTTTTGGCATTATTCCCGAGTCATTATCTGGCAAATTTTTTTTTTCGAAAATTTTTTCCCAGTTTTAGTGAGTGTAGCTCAGCATCCGCTGGACCAATCAAAAAGTGCACCATACATTTTTTGTTCGAAACTTTTTCCCTATTTTTTTGGCATTATTCCCGAGTCATTATCTGGCAAATTTTTTTTTTCGAAAATTTTTCCAAAATCTTTTTGAGTGTAGCTCAGCATCCGCTGGACCAATCAAAAAGTGCGCCATACATTTTTTGTTTGAGACTTTTTGCTCAATTTTTTGGCATTATTCCCGAGTCATTATCTGGCAAATTTTTTTTTTCGAAAATTTTTCCAAAATCTTTTTGAGTGTAGCTCAGCATCCGCTGGACCAATCAAAAAGTGCACCATACATTTTTTGTTCGAGACTTTTTGCTCAATTTTTTGGCATTATTCCCGAGTCATTATCTGGCAAATTTTTTTTTTCGAAAATTTTTCCAAAATCTTTTTGAGTGTAGCTCAGCATCCGCTGGACCAATCAAAAAGTGCGCCATACATTTTTTGTTCGAAACTTTTTCCCTTTTTTTTTGGCATTATTCGCGAGTCATTATCTGGCAAATTTTTTTTTTCGAAAATTTTTCCAAAATCTTTTTGAGTGTAGCTCAGCATCCGCTGGACCAATCAAAAAGTGCGCCATACATTTTTTGTTCGAAACTTTTTCCCTATTTTTTTGGCATTATTCCCGAGTCATTATCTGGCAAATTTTTTTTTTCGAAAATTTTTCCAAAATCTTTTTGAGTGTAGCTCAGCATCCGCTGGACCAATCAAAAAGTGCGCTATACATTTTTTGTTCGAAACTTTTTCCCTATTTTTTTGGCGGTATTCCGAATCGATTATTTCGCAAATTTATTTTTTCGAAAATTTTTTCCCAGTTTTAGTGAGTGTAGCTCAGCATCCGCTGGACCAATCAAAAAGTGCACCATACATTTTTTGTTCGAGACTTTTTGCTCAATTTTTTGGCATTATTCCCGAGTCATTATCTGGCAAATTTTTTTTTTCGAAAATTTTTCCAAAATCTTTTTGAGTGTAGCTCAGCATCCGCTGGACCAATCAAAAAGTGCGCCATACATTTTTTGTTCAAGACTTTTTGCTCAATTTTTTGGCATTATTCCCGAGTCATTATCTCGCAAATTTTTTTTTTCGAAAATTTTTTCCCAGTTTTAGTGAGTGTAGCTCAGCATCCGCTGGACCAATCAAAAAGTGCGCCATACATTTTTTGTTCGAGACTTTTTGCTCAATTTTTTGGCATTATTCCCGAGTCATTATCTAGCAAATTTTTTTTTTCGAAAATTTTTCGAAAATCTTTTTGAGTGTAGCTCAGCATCCGCTGGACCAATCAAAAAGTGCGCCATAGATTTTTTGTTCGAAACTTTTTCCCTATTTTTTTGGCATGATTCCCGAGTCATTATCTGGCAAATTTTTTTTTTCGAAAATTTTTCCAAAATCTTTTTGAGTGTAGCTCAGCATCCGCTGGACCAATCAAAAAGTGCGCCATACATTTTTTGTTCGAGACTTTTTGCTCAATTTTTTGGCATTATTCCCGAGTCATTATCTGGCAAATTTTTTTTTTCGAAAATTTTTTCCCAGTTTTAGTGAGTGTAGCTCAACATCCGCTGGACCAATCAAAAAGTGCGCCATACATTTTTTGTTCAAGACTTTTTGCTTAATTTTTTGGCATTATTCCCGAGTCATTATCTGGCAAATTTTTTTTTTCGAAAATTTTTCCAAAATCTTTTTGAGTGTAGCTCAGCATCCGCTGGACCAATCAAAAAGTGCGCCATACATTTTTTGTTCGAAACTTTTTCCCTATTTTTTTGGCATTATTCCCGAGTCATTATCTGGCAAATTTTTTTTTTCGAAAATTTTTCCAAAATCTTTTTGAGTGTAGCTCAGCATCCGCTGGACCAATCAAAAAGTGCGCCATACATTTTTTGTTCGAAACTTTTTCCCTTTTTTTTTGGCATTATTCGCGAGTCATTATCTGGCAAATTTTTTTTTCGAAAATTTTTCCAAAATCTTTTTGAGTGTAGCTCAGCATCCGCTGGACCAATCAAAAAGTGCGCCATACATTTTTTGTTCGAACCTTTTTGCTCAATTTTTTGGCATTATTCCCGAGTCATTATCTGGCAAATTTTTTTTTTCGAAAATTTTTTCCCAGTTTTAGTGAGTGTAGCTCAGCATCCGCTGGACCAATCAAAAAGTGCGCCATACATTTTTTGTTTGAGACTTTTTGCTCAATTTTTTGGCATTATTCCCGAGTCATTATCTGGCAAATTTTTTTTTTCGAAAATTTTTCCAAAATCTTTTTGAGTGTAGCTCAGCATCCGCTGGACCAATCAAAAAGTGCGCTATACATTTTTTGTTCGAAACTTTTTCCCTATTTTTTTGGCGGTATTCCGAATCGATTATTTCGCAAATTTATTTTTTCGAAAATTTTTTCCCAGTTTTAGTGAGTGTAGCTCAGCATCCGCTGGACCAATCAAAAAGTGCACCATACATTTTTTGTTCGAGACTTTTTGCTCAATTTTTTGGCATTATTCCCGAGTCATTATCTGGCAAATTTTTTTTTTCGAAAATTTTTCCAAAATCTTTTTGAGTGTAGCTCAGCATCCGCTGGACCAATCAAAAAGTGCGCCATACATTTTTTGTTCAAGACTTTTTGCTCAATTTTTTGGCATTATTCCCGAGTCATTATCTCGCAAATTTTTTTTTTCGAAAATTTTTTCCCAGTTTTAGTGAGTGTAGCTCAGCATCCGCTGGACCAATCAAAAAGTGCGCCATACATTTTTTGTTCGAGACTTTTTGCTCAATTTTTTGGCATTATTCCCGAGTCATTATCTAGCAAATTTTTTTTTTCGAAAATTTTTCGAAAATATTTTTGAGTGTAGCTCAGCATCCGCTGGACCAATCAAAAAGTGCGCCATAGATTTTTTGTTCGAAACTTTTTCCCTATTTTTTTGGCATTATTCCCGAGTCATTATCTGGCAAATTTTTTTTTTCGAAAATTTTTTCCCAGTTTTAGTGAGTGTAGCTCAGCATCCGCTGGACCAATCAAAAAGTGCGCCATACATTTTTTGTTTGAGACTTTTTGCTCAATTTTTTGGCATTATTCCCGAGTCATTATCTGGCAAATTTTTTTTTTCGAAAATTTTTCCAAAATCTTTTTGAGTGTAGCTCAGCATCCGCTGGACCAATCAAAAAGTGCGCCATACATTTTTTGTTCGAAACTTTTTCCCTATTTTTTTGGCGGTATTCCGAATCGATTATTTCGCAAATTTATTTTTTCGAAAATTTTTTCCCAGTTTTAGTGAGTGTAGCTCAACATCCGCTGGACCAATCAAAAAGTGCGCCATACATTTTTTGTTCAAGACTTTTTGCTCAATTTTTTGGCATTATTCCCGAGTCATTATCTGGCAAATTTTTTTTTTCGAAAATTTTTCCAAAATCTTTTTGAGTGTAGCTCAGCATCCGCTGGACCAATCAAAAAGTGCGCCATACATTTTTTGTTCAAGACTTTTTGCTCAATTTTTTGGCATTATTCCCGAGTCATTATCTCGCAAATTTTTTTTTTCGAAAATTTTTTCCCAGTTTTAGTGAGTGTAGCTCAGCATCCGCTGGACCAATCAAAAAGTGCGCCATACATTTTTTGTTCGAGACTTTTTGCTCAATTTTTTGGCATTATTCCCGAGTCATTATCTAGCAAATTTTTTTTTTCGAAAATTTTTCGAAAATATTTTTGAGTGTAGCTCAGCATCCGCTGGACCAATCAAAAAGTGCGCCATAGATTTTTTGTTCGAAACTTTTTCCCTATTTTTTTGGCATGATTCCCGAGTCATTATCTGGCAAATTTTTTTTTTCGAAAATTTTTTCCCAGTTTTAGTGAGTGTAGCTCAGCATCCGCTGGACCAATCAAAAAGTGCGCCATACATTTTTTGTTCGAGACTTTTTGCTCAATTTTTTGGCATTATTCCCGAGTCATTATCTCGCAAATTTTTTTTTTCGAAAATTTTTTCCCAGTTTTAGTGAGTGTAGCTCAGCATCCGCTGAACCAATCAAAAAGTGCGCCATACATTTTTTGTTCGAGACTTTTTGCTCAATTTTTTGGCATTATTCCCGAGTCATTATCTAGCAAATTTTTTTTTTCGAAAATTTTTCGAAAATCTTTTTGAGTGTAGCTCAGCATCCGCTGGACCAATCAAAAAGTGCGCCATAGATTTTTTGTTCGAAACTTTTTCCCTATTTTTTTGGCATGATTCCCGAGTCATTATCTGGCAAATTTTTTTTTTCGAAAATTTTTTCCCAGTTTTAGTGAGTGTAGCTCAGCATCCGCTGGACCAATCAAAAAGTGCGCCATACATTTTTTGTTCGAAACTTTTTCCCTATTTTTTTGGCATTATTCCCGAGTCATTATCTGGCAAATTTTTTTTTTCGAAAATTTTTTCCCAGTTTTAGTGAGTGTAGCTCAGCATCCGCTGGACCAATCAAAAAGTGCGCCATACATTTTTTGTTCGAAATTTTTTCCCTATTTTTTTGGCATTATTCCCGAGTCATTATCTGGCAAATTTTTTTTCTCGAAAATTTTTCCAAAATCTTTTTGAGTGTAGCTCAGCATCCGCTGGACCAATCAAAAAGTGCGCCATACATTTTTTGTTCGAAACTTTTTCCCTATTTTTTTGGCATTATTCCCGAGTCATTATCTGGCAAATTTTTTTTTTCGAAAATTTTTCCAAAATCTTTTTGAGTGTAGCTCAGCATCCGCTGGACCAATCAAAAAGTGCGCCATACATTTTTTGTTCGAAACTTTTTCCCTTTTTTTTGGCATTATTCGCGAGTCATTATCTGGCAAATTTTTTTTTTCGAAAATTTTTCCAAAATCTTTTTGAGTGTAGCTCAGCATCCGCTGGACCAATCAAAAAGTGCGCCATACATTTTTTGTTCGAGACTTTTTGCTCAATTTTTTGGCATTATTCCCGAGTCATTATCTGGCAAATTTTTTTTTTCGAAAATTTTTTCCCAGTTTTAGTGAGTGTAGCTCAACATCCGCTGGACCAATCAAAAAGTGCGCCATACATTTTTTGTTCAAGACTTTTTGCTTAATTTTTTGGCATTATTCCCGAGTCATTATCTGGCAAATTTTTTTTTTCGAAAATTTTTCCAAAATCTTTTTGAGTGTAGCTCAGCATCCGCTGGACCAATCAAAAAGTGCGCCATACATTTTTTGTTCGAAACTTTTTCCCTATTTTTTTGGCATTATTCCCGAGTCATTATCTGGCAAATTTTTTTTTTCGAAAATTTTTCCAAAATCTTTTTGAGTGTAGCTCAGCATCCGCTGGACCAATCAAAAAGTGCGCCATACATTTTTTGTTTGAGACTTTTTGCTCAATTTTTTGGCATTATTCCCGAGTCATTATCTGGCAAATTTTTTTTTTCGAAAATTTTTCCAAAATCTTTTTGAGTGTAGCTCAGCATCCGCTGGACCAATCAAAAAGTGCGCTATACATTTTTTGTTCGAAACTTTTTCCCTATTTTTTTGAAGGTATTCCGAATCGATTATTTCGCAAATTTATTTTTTCGAAAATTTTTTCCCAGTTTTAGTGAGTGTAGCTCAGCATCCGCTGGACCAATCAAAAAGTGCGCCATACATTTTTTGTTTGAGACTTTTTGCTCAATTTTTTGGCATTATTCCCGAGTCATTATCTGGCAAATTTTTTTTTTCGAAAATTTTTCCAAAATCTTTTTGAGTGTAGCTCAGCATCCGCTGGACCAATCAAAAAGTGCGCCATACATTTTTTGTTCAAGACTTTTTGCTCAATTTTTTGGCATTATTCCCGAGTCATTATCTCGCAAATTTTTTTTTTCGAAAATTTTTTCCCAGTTTTAGTGAGTGTAGCTCAGCATCCGCTGGACCAATCAAAAAGTGCGCCATACATTTTTTGTTCGAGACTTTTTGCTCAATTTTTTGGCATTATTCCCGAGTCATTATCTAGCAAATTTTTTTTTTCGAAAATTTTTCGAAAATCTTTTTGAGTGTAGCTCAGCATCCGCTGGACCAATCAAAAAGTGCGCCATAGATTTTTTGTTCGAAACTTTTTCCCTATTTTTTTGGCATGATTCCCGAGTCATTATCTGGCAAATTTTTTTTTTCGAAAATTTTTTCCCAGTTTTAGTGAGTGTAGCTCAGCATCCGCTGGACCAATCAAAAAGTGCGCCATACATTTTTTGTTCGAGACTTTTTGCTCAATTTTTTGGCATTATTCCCGAGTCATTATCTCGCAAATTTTTTTTTTCGAAAATTTTTTCCCAGTTTTAGTGAGTGTAGCTCAGCATCCGCTGAACCAATCAAAAAGTGCGCCATACATTTTTTGTTCGAGACTTTTTGCTCAATTTTTTGGCATTATTCCCGAGTCATTATCTAGCAAATTTTTTTTTTCGAAAATTTTTCGAAAATCTTTTTGAGTGTAGCTCAGCATCCGCTGGACCAATCAAAAAGTGCGCCATAGATTTTTTGTTCGAAACTTTTTCCCTATTTTTTTGGCATGATTCCCGAGTCATTATCTGGCAAATTTTTTTTTTCGAAAATTTTTTCCCAGTTTTAGTGAGTGTAGCTCAGCATCCGCTGGACCAATCAAAAAGTGCGCCATACATTTTTTGTTCGAAACTTTTTCCCTATTTTTTTGGCATTATTCCCGAGTCATTATCTGGCAAATTTTTTTTTTCGAAAATTTTTTCCCAGTTTTAGTGAGTGTAGCTCAGCATCCGCTGGACCAATCAAAAAGTGCGCCATACATTTTTTGTTCGAAACTTTTTCCCTATTTTTTTGGCATTATTCCCGAGTCATTATCTGGCAAATTTTTTTTCTCGAAAATTTTTTCCCAGTTTTAGTGAGTGTAGCTCAGCATCCGCTGGACCAATCAAAAAGTGCGCCATACATTTTTTGTTCGAGACTTTTTGCTCAATTTTTTGGCATTATTCCCGAGTCATTATCTGGCAAATTTTTTTTTTCGAAAATTTTTTCCCAGTTTTAGTGAGTGTAGCTCAGCATCCGCTGGACCAATCAAAAAGTGCACCATACATTTTTTGTTCGAGACTTTTTGCTCAATTTTTTGGCATTATTCCCGAGTCATTATCTGGCAAATTTTTTTTTTCGAAAATTTTTCCAAAATCTTTTTGAGTGTAGCTCAGCATCCGCTGGACCAATCAAAAAGTGCGCCATACATTTTTTGTTCGAAACTTTTTCCCTATTTTTTTGGCATTATTCCCGAGTCATTATCTGGCAAATTTTTTTTTTCGAAAATTTTTTCCCAGTTTTAGTGAGTGTAGCTCAGCATCCGCTGGACCAATCAAAAAGTGCACCATACATTTTTTGTTCGAGACTTTTTGCTCAATTTTTTGGCATTATTCCCGAGTCATTATCTGGCAAATTTTTTTTTTCGAAAATTTTTCCAAAATCTTTTTGAGTGTAGCTCAGCATCCGCTGGACCAATCAAAAAGTGCGCCATACATTTTTTGTTCGAAACTTTTTCCCTATTTTTTTGGCATTATTCCCGAGTCATTATCTGGCAAATTTTTTTTTTCGAAAATTTTTTCCCAGTTTTAGTGAGTGTAGCTCAGCATCCGCTGGACCAATCAAAAAGTGCGCCATACATTTTTTGTTCGAGACTTTTTGCTCAATTTTTTGGCATTATTCCCGAGTCATTATCTGGCAAATTTTTTTTTTCGAAAATTTTTCCAAAATCTTTTTGAGTGTAGCTCAGCATCCGCTGGACCAATCAAAAAGTGCGCCATACATTTTTTGTTCGAACCTTATTGCTCAATTTTTTGGCATTATTCCCGAGTCATTATCTGGCAAATTTTTTTCTCGAAAATTTTTTCCCAGTTTTAGTGAGTGTAGCTCAGCATCCGCTGGACCAATCAAAAAGTGCGCCATACATTTTTTGTTCGAGACTTTTTGCTCAATTTTTTGGCATTATTCCCGAGTCATTATCTGGCAAATTTTTTTTTTCGAAAATTTTTTCCCAGTTTTAGTGAGTGTAGCTCAACATCCGCTGGACCAATCAAAAAGTGCGCCATACATTTTTTGTTCAAGACTTTTTGCTTAATTTTTTGGCATTATTCCCGAGTCATTAACTGGCAAATTTTTTTTTTCGAAAATTTTTTCCCAGTTTTAGTGAGTGTAGCTCAGCATCCGCTGGACCAATCAAAAAGTGCACCATACATTTTTTGTTCGAGACTTTTTGCTCAATTTTTTGGCATTATTCCCGAGTCATTATCTGGCAAATTTTTTTTTTCGAAAATTTTTCCAAAATCTTTTTGAGTGTAGCTCAGCATCCGCTGGACCAATCAAAAAGTGCGCCATACATTTTTTGTTCAAAACTTTTTCCCTATTTTTTTGGCATTATTCCCGAGTCATTAACTGGCAAATTTTTTTTTTCGAAAATTTTTTCCCAGTTTTAGTGAGTGTAGCTCAGCATCCGCTGGACCAATCAAAAAGTGCGCCATACATTTTTTGTTCGAGACTTTTTGCTCAATTTTTTGGCATTATTCCCGAGTCATTATCTGGCAAATTTTTTTTTTCGAAAATTTTTTCCCAGTTTTAGTGAGTGTAGCTCAGCATCCGCTGGACCAATCAAAAAGTGCGCCATACATTTTTTGTTCAAGACTTTTTGCTTAATTTTTTGGCATTATTCCCGAGTCATTATCTGGCAAATTTTTTTTTTCGAAAATTTTTCCAAAATCTTTTTGAGTGTAGCTCAGCATCCGCTGGACCAATCAAAAAGTGCGCCATACATTTTTTGTTCGAAACTTTTTCCCTATTTTTTTGGCATTATTCCCGAGTCATTATCTGGCAAATTTTTTTTTTCGAAAATTTTTCCAAAATCTTTTTGAGTGTAGCTCAGCATACGCTGGACCAATCAAAAAGTGCGCCATACATTTTTTGTTCGAAACTTTTTCCCAATTTTTTTGGCATTATTCCCGAGTCATTATCTGGCAAATTTTTTTTCTCGAAAATTTTTTCCCAGTTTTAGTGAGTGTAGCTCAGCATCCGCTGGACCAATCAAAAAGTGCGCCATACATTTTTTGTTCGAGACTTTTTGCTCAATTTTTTGGCATTATTCCCGAGTCATTATCTGGCAAATTTTTTTTTTCGAAAATTTTTTCCAAGTTTTAGTGAGTGTAGCTCAACATCCGCTGGACCAATCAAAAAGTGCGCCATACATTTTTTGTTCAAGACTTTTTGCTTAATTTTTTGGCATTATTCCCGAGTCATTATCTGGCAAATTTTTTTTTTCGAAAATTTTTTCCCAGTTTTAGTGAGTGTAGCTCAGCATCCGCTGGACCAATCAAAAAGTGCACCATACATTTTTTGTTCGAGACTTTTTGCTCAATTTTTTGGCATTATTCCCGAGTCATTATCTGGCAAATTTTTTTTTTCGAAAATTTTTCCAAAATCTTTTTGAGTGTAGCTCAGCATCCGCTGGACCAATCAAAAAGTGCGCCATACATTTTTTGTTCGAGACTTTTTGCTCAATTTTTTGGCATTATTCCCGAGTCATTATATGGCAAATTTTTTTTTTCGAAAATTTTTCCAAAATCTTTTTGAGTGTAGCTCAGCATCCGCTGGACCAATCAAAAAGTGCGCCATACATTTTTTGTTCGAAACTTTTTCCCTATTTTTTTGGCATTATTCCCGAGTCATTAACTGGCAAATTTTTTTTTTCGAAAATTTTTTCCCAGTTTTAGTGAGTGTAGCTCAGCATCCGCTGGACCAATCAAAAAGTGCACCATACATTTTTTGTTCGAGACTTTTTGCTCAATTTTTTGGCATTATTCCCGAGTCATTATCTGGCAAATTTTTTTTTTCGAAAATTTTTCCAAAATCTTTTTGAGTGTAGCTCAGCATCCGCTGGACCAATCAAAAAGTGCGCCATACATTTTTTGTTCGAAACTTTTTCCCTATTTTTTTGGCATTATTCCCGAGTCATTATCTGGCAAATTTTTTTTTTCGAAAATTTTTCCAAAATCTTTTTGAGTGTAGCTCAGCATCCGCTGGACCAATCAAAAAGTGCGCCATACATTTTTTGTTTGAGACTTTTTGCTCAATTTTTTGGCATTATTCCCGAGTCATTATCTGGCAAATTTTTTTTTTCGAAAATTTTTCCAAAATCTTTTTGAGTGTAGCTCAGCATCCGCTGGACCAATCAAAAAGTGCGCCATACATTTTTTGTTCGAGACTTTTTGCTCAATTTTTTGGCATTATTCCCGAGTCATTATCTGGCAAATTTTTTTTTTCGAAAATTTTTTCCCAGTTTTAGTGAGTGTAGCTCAACATCCGCTGGACCAATCAAAAAGTGCGCCATACATTTTTTGTTCAAGACTTTTTGCTTAATTTTTTGGCATTATTCCCGAGTCATTATCTGGCAAATTTTTTTTTTCGAAAATTTTTTCCCAGTTTTAGTGAGTGTAGCTCAGCATCCGCTGGACCAATCAAAAAGTGCGCCATACATTTTTTGTTCGAGACTTTTTGCTCAATTTTTTGGCATTATTCCCGAGTCATTATCTGGCAAATTTTTTTTTTCGAAAATTTTTCCAAAATCTTTTTGAGTGTAGCTCAGCATCCGCTGGACCAATCAAAAAGTGCGCCATACATTTTTTGTTCGAGACTTTTTGCTCAATTTTTTGGCATTATTCCCGAGTCATTATCTGGCAAATTTTTTTTTTCGAAAATTTTTCCAAAATCTTTTTGAGTGTAGCTCAGCATCCGCTGGACCAATCAAAAAGTGCGCCATACATTTTTTGTTCGAAACTTTTTCCCTATTTTTTTGGCATTATTCCCGAGTCATTATCTGGCAAATTTTTTTTTTCGAAAATTTTTTCCCAGTTTTAGTGAGTGTAGCTCAGCATCCGCTGGACCAATCAAAAAGTGCGCCATACATTTTTTGTTCGAGACTTTTTGCTCAATTTTTTGGCATTATTCCCGAGTCATTATCTGGCAAATTTTTTTTTTCGAAAATTTTTCCAAAATCTTTTTGAGTGTAGCTCAGCATCCGCTGGACCAATCAAAAAGTGCGCCATACATTTTTTGTTCGAAACTTTTTCCCTATTTTTTTGGCATTATTCCCGAGTCATTATCTGGCAAATTTTTTTTTTCGAAAATTTTTCCAAAATCTTTTTGAGTGTAGCTCAGCATCCGCTGGACCAATCAAAAAGTGCGCCATACATTTTTTGTTCGAGACTTTTTGCTCAATTTTTTGGCATTATTCCCGAGTCATTATCTGGCAAATTTTTTTTTTCGAAAATTTTTCCAAAATCTTTTTGAGTGTAGCTCAGCATCCGCTGGACCAATCAAAAAGTGCGCCATACATTTTTTGTTCGAGACTTTTTGCTCAATTTTTTGGCATTATTCCCGAGTCATTATCTGGCAAATTTTTTTTTTCGAAAATTTTTTCCCAGTTTTAGTGAGTGTAGCTCAGCATCCGCTGGACCAATCAAAAAGTGCGCCATACATTTTTTGTTCAAGACTTTTTGCTTAATTTTTTGGCATTATTCCCGAGTCATTATCTGGCAAATTTTTTTTTTCGAAAATTTTTCCAAAATCTTTTTGAGTGTAGCTCAGCATCCGCTGGACCAATCAAAAAGTGCGCCATACATTTTTTGTTCGAAACTTTTTCCCTATTTTTTTGGCATTATTCCCGAGTCATTATCTGGCAAATTTTTTTTTTCGAAAATTTTTCCAAAATCTTTTTGAGTGTAGCTCAGCATCCGCTGGACCAATCAAAAAGTGCGCCATACATTTTTTGTTCGAAACTTTTTGCTCAATTTTTTTGCATTATTCCCGAGTCATTATCTGGCAAATTTTTTTTTTCGAAAATTTTTCCAAAATCTTTTTGAGTGTAGCTCAGCATCCGCTGGACCAATCAAAAAGTGCGCCATACATTTTTTGTTCGAAACTTTTTGCTCAATTTTTTTGCATTATTCCCGAGTCATTATCTGGCAAATTTTTTTTTTCGAAAATTTTTTCCCAGTTTTAGTGAGTGTAGCTCAGCATCCGCTGGACCAATCAAAAAGTGCGCCATACATTTTTTGTTCGAGACTTTTTGCTCAATTTTTTGGCATTATTCCCGAGTCATTATCTGGCAAATTTTTTTTTTCGAAAATTTTTCCAAAATCTTTTTGAGTGTAGCTCAGCATCCGCTGGACCAATCAAAAAGTGCGCCATACATTTTTTGTTCGAAACTTTTTCCCTATTTTTTTGGCATTATTCCCGAGTCATTATCTCGCAAATTTTTTTTTTCGAAAATTTTTTCCCAGTTTTAGTGAGTGTAGCTCAGCATCCGCTGGACCAATCAAAAAGTGCGCCATACATTTTTTGTTCGAGACTTTTTGCTCAATTTTTTGGCATTATTCCCGAGTCATTATCTAGCAAATTTTTTTTTTCGAAAATTTTTCCCAATCTTTAGTGAGTGTAGCTCAGCATCCGCTGGACCAATCAAAAAGTGCGCCATACATTTTTTGTTCGAAACTTTTTCCCTATTTTTTTGGCATTATTCCCGAGTCATTATCTGGCAAATTTTTTTTTTCGAAAATTTTTTCCCAGTTTTAGTGAGTGTAGCTCAGCATCCGCTGGACCAATCAAAAAGTGCGCCATACATTTTTTGTTCGAGACTTTTTGCTCAATTTTTTGGCATTATTCCCGAGTCATTATCTGGCAAATTTTTTTTTTCGAAAATTTTTCCAAAATCTTTTTGAGTGTAGCTCAGCATCCGCTGGACCAATCAAAAAGTGCGCCATACATTTTTTGTTCGAAACTTTTTCCCTATTTTTTTGGCATTATTCCCGAGTCATTATCTGGCAAATTTTTTTTTTCGAAAATTTTTTCCCAGTTTTAGTGAGTGTAGCTCAGCATCCGCTGGACCAATCAAAAAGTGCGCCATACATTTTTTGTTCGAGACTTTTTGCTCAATTTTTTGGCATTATTCCCGAGTCATTATCTGGCAAATTTTTTTTTTCGAAAATTTTTTCCCAGTTTTAGTGAGTGTAGCTCAGCATCCGCTGGACCAATCAAAAAGTGCGCCATACATTTTTTGTTCGAAACTTTTTCCCTATTTTTTTGGCATTATTCCCGAGTCATTATCTGGCAAATTTTTTTTTTCGAAAATTTTTTCCCAGTTTTAGTGAGTGTAGCTCAGCATCCGCTGGACCAATCAAAAAGTGCGCCATACATTTTTTGTTCGAAACTTTTTCCCTATTTTTTTGGCATTATTCCCGAGTCATTATCTGGCAAATTTTTTTTTTCGAAAATTTTTTCCCAGTTTTAGTGAGTGTAGCTCAGCATCCGCTGGACCAATCAAAAAGTGCGCCATACATTTTTTGTTCGAGACTTTTTGCTCAATTTTTTGGCATTATTCCCGAGTCATTATCTGGCAAATTTTTTTTTTCGAAAATTTTTCCAAAATCTTTTTGAGTGTAGCTCAGCATCCGCTGGACCAATCAAAAAGTGCGCCATACATTTTTTGTTCGAAACTTTTTCCCTATTTTTTTGGCATTATTCCCGAGTCATTATCTGGCAAATTTTTTTTTTCGAAAATTTTTTCCCAGTTTTAGTGAGTGTAGCTCAGCATCCGCTGGACCAATCAAAAAGTGCGCCATACATTTTTTGTTCGAGACTTTTTGCTCAATTTTTTGGCATTATTCCCGAGTCATTATCTGGCAAATTTTTTTTTTCGAAAATTTTTCCAAAATCTTTTTGAGTGTAGCTCAGCATCCGCTGGACCAATCAAAAAGTGCGCCATACATTTTTTGTTCGAAACTTTTTCCCTATTTTTTTGGCATTATTCCCGAGTCATTATCTGGCAAATTTTTTTTTTCGAAAATTTTTTCCCAGTTTTAGTGAGTGTAGCTCAGCATCCGCTGGACCAATCAAAAAGTGCGCCATACATTTTTTGTTCGAGACTTTTTGCTCAATTTTTTGGCATTATTCCCGAGTCATTATCTGGCAAATTTTTTTTTTCGAAAATTTTTTCCCAGTTTTAGTGAGTGTAGCTCAGCATCCGCTGGACCAATCAAAAAGTGCGCCATACATTTTTTGTTCGAAACTTTTTGCTAATTTTTTGGCATTATTCCCGAGTCATTATCTGGCAAATTTTTTTTTCGAAAATTTTTTCCCAGTTTTAGTGAGTGTAGCTCAGCATCCGCTGGACCAATCAAAAAGTGCGCCATACATTTTTTGTTCGAGACTTTTTGCTCAATTTTTTGGCATTATTCCCGAGTCATTATCTGGCAAATTTTTTTTTTCGAAAATTTTTCCCAGTTTTAGTGAGTGTAGCTCAGCATCCGCTGGACCAATCAAAAAGTGCGCCATACATTTTTTGTTCGAAACTTTTTCCCTATTTTTTTGGCATTATTCCCGAGTCATTATCTGGCAAATTTTTTTTTTCGAAAATTTTTTCCCAGTTTTAGTGAGTGTAGCTCAGCATCCGCTGGACCAATCAAAAAGTGCGCCATACATTTTTTGTTCGAGACTTTTTGCTCAATTTTTTGGCATTATTCCCGAGTCATTATCTGGCAAATTTTTTTTTTCGAAAATTTTTCCAAAATCTTTTTGAGTGTAGCTCAACATCCGCTGGACCAATCAAAAAGTGCGCCATACATTTTTTGTTCAAGACTTTTTGCTCAATTTTTTGGCATTATTCACGAGTCATTATCTGGCAAATTTTTTTTTTCGAAAATTTTTTCCCAGTTTTAGTGAGTGTAGCTCAGCATCCGCTGGACCAATCAAAAAGTGCGCCATACATTTTTTGTTCGAGACTTTTTGCTCAATTTTTTGGCATTATTCCCGAGTCATTATCTGGCAAATTTTTTTTTTCGAAAATTTTTTCCCAGTTTTAGTGAGTGTAGCTCAGCATCCGCTGGACCAATCAAAAAGTGTGCCATGAATTTTTTGTTCTAGACTTTTTGCTCAATTTCTTGGCATTATTCCCTAGTCCTTATCTTGCAAATTTATTTGTTCGAAATTTTTTCGAAATTGTTTTCTGGTGGTAGTCATATACAGGGTGATTTTTATGTTCCGGACCCCCAAAATATCTTGAAAGGAAATAGTTTTTGAGAAAAATGTTGTATACAAAAGTTGTCGGGTTGAAAAAAATCTATTAAATTGTATAATTAAAAAACGGGTCCAGGGCCTTATGTGGGCCCTACAGACAAAAAAGTAAATTTTTTAAATGGAACCAAGTATTTTCAAACTCAGATTCTTGTAGCCAGTGATTTCCTCTTTTCAGACATGTGGTAACTTGTGGGCCCAAAGTTAAATTTGGGCCCAAAATTCGATTTTTTGTGGTTTTAAAGGTGATTTTAGTGTAACTTAGTTCCAAGGGGTTTTCGGGGTCCCTGATTACGAATATGAAGTCAGTTTTTAAAAATTTTCAATAACGGACCCAAAATGACTAATTAAAAATGAAAAAAATTAAGGAACATTATGCAACTTCTTATTTTAGACTTACTTTGCCTGCTAATTGTTAATTCAATGTTACTTTTATTGCTGTTAATTTAGTATCATAAAACTAGGGGTAAAATAAACAATAGATTTTTTCAAATTTTAATATTTAGGGGCTTATAAGGCCCAAAATTAGATTTTCTTTGGTTTTAAAAGTGATTTTAGTGTGACTTAGTTTCCAAGGGGTTTTCGTGGTCCCTGATTACGAATCTGAAATCAGTTTTTAAACATTTTCAATAGCGGACCCAAAATGACTAATTAAAAATGAAAAAAATTAAGGGAAATTATGAAACTTCATATTTTAGACTTATTTAGCCTTCTAATTGTTAATTAAATGTTACTTTTATAGCTTTTAAATTAGTATCATAAACCTTGGGGTAAAAAATTAGATTTTTACAAATTTTAAATTTATGGGCTTATAAGGCCCAAAATTCGTTTTTTTTGTGATTTTAAAGGTGATTTTAGTGTGAATTAGTTCTAAGGGGTTTTTGGGGTCTCTGATTACGAATCTGAAATCAGTTTTTAAAAATTTTTAATAACGGACCCAGAATGACTGATTAAATATGAAAAAAATGAAGGAAAATAATGAAACTTCTTATTTTAGACTTATTTAGCCTTCTAATTGTTAATTCAATTTTACTTTTATTGCTTTTAATTTAGTATCATAAACCTTGGGGTAAAAAATTAGATTTTTACCAATTTTAATATTTAGGGGCTTATAAGGCCCAAAATTAGATTTTCAGTAGTTTTAAAAGTTATTTTGTGTGACTTATTTCCAAGGGGTCTTTTTAGTCCCTGATTAAAAATCGGACATCAGTTTTTAAAAAATCAAAAAAGTGGACCCAAAAAGACTGATTAAAAATGAAAAACACTGAAAATTTTTTTTTTAATTTTCTCTATGTAATTTGCAACAATGTCCAAAAAATTTTGGCATTTTATTTAATACTTTCCTTACAATAAAAGTTTTAAAACGTGTCTTTTTTCAATTCTAAAGCAGAAAGTTTCCTTAAACTAAAATGACTCTTAAAACCACAGAAGATCCAATTTTGGAACCCATAAGCCCCCAAAATTTAAATTTGAAAAATAAACCAATCTTCCTTTTTGCCCCCAAAGGATAGTAAATTTAGAGCTGTGTAAAAGTAACATTAAGTTAACAAGTAAAATGCTAAATAGGTCTAAAATAATAAATTTCATAATTTTCCTTAATTTTTTTTATTTTTAATCAGTCATTTTGGGTCTGCTATTTTGAATTTTTAAAAACTGATATTAGATTCGTAATCAAGAAGCTCGAAAACCCATCGGAACTAAGTTACACTAAAATGAATTTAAAACGTAATCAGGGAACCCAAAAACCCCTTAGAACTAATTTACACTAAAATCCCCTTTAAAACCACAAAAAATCGAATTTTGTTGATTAAAAATGAGTTTTAAAACAACTAAAAACAGAATTTTCAGCCTTATAAGCCCCTAAACATTAATATTAGTAAGAATCTATCAATTTTTTTTCCCTTAAAGTTTATGATACTAAATTAAAAACTATAAAAGTAACATTGAATTAACAATTAGAAGGCTAAATAAGTCTAAAATAAAAAGTTTTATAATTTTCCTTAATTTTATTAATTTCTATGTCATTTTTGGTCCGCTGTTTTGAATTTTTAAAAATCGATGTCAGATTCATAATTTGGGACCCCGAAAACCCTTCGAAACTAAGTCACACTAAAATTATTTTTAAAACCAAAGAAAATCTAATTTTGGGCCTTATAAGACCGTAAATATTAAAATTGGTAAAAATCTAATTTTTTACCCCTAGTTTTATGATACTAATTTAAAAGCAATAAAAGTAACATTTAATTAACAATTAGCAGGCAAAGTAAGTCTAAAATAAGAAGTTGCATAATGTTCCTTAATTTTTTTCATTTTTAATTAGTCATTTTGGGTCCGCTATTGAAAATGTTTAAAAACTGATTTCAGATTCGTAATCAGGGACCACGAAAACCCCTTGGAAACTAAGTCACACTAAAATCACTTTTAAAACCAAAGAAAATCTAATTTTGGGCCTTATAAGCCCCTAAATATTAAAATTTGAAAAAATCTATTGTTTATTTTACCCCTAGTTTTATGATACTAAATTAACAGCAATAAAAGTAACATTGAATTAACAATTAGCAGGCAAAGTAAGTCTAAAATAAGAAGTTGCATAATGTTCCTTAATTTTTTTCATTTTTAATTAGTCATTTTGGGTCCGTTATTGAAAATTTTTAAAAACTGACTTCATATTCGTAATCAGGGACCCCGAAAACCCCTTGGAACTAAGTTACACTAAAATCACCTTTAAAACCACAAAAAATCGAATTTTGGGCCCAAATTTAACTTTGGGCCCACAAGTTACCACATGTCTGAAAAGAGGAAATCACTGGCTACAAGAATCTGAGTTTGAAAATACTTGGTTCCATTTAAAAAATTTACTTTTTTGTCTGTAGGGCCCACATAAGGCCCTGGGCCCGTTTTTTAATTATTCAATTTAATAGATTTTTTTCAACCTGACAACTTTTGTATACAACATTTTTCTCAAAAACTATTTCCTTTCAAGATATTTTGGGGGTCCGGAACATAAAAATCACCCTGTATAGTTACGCTCTCAAATAGGATTGGGAAACTAAGGCCACGCCTACAAGGAGAGGTGGTCATGTAAAGACATTTACATTTAGAAATAGGATTTGCTAGATAAGAGAAACGCCTACAAAAGGCCATGTAAATACACGCCCTCAGAAAGGAATGGCAAACTAAGCCTACGCCTAGAAACAGGAGTGACGAAATAAAAGAAACGCCTACAAGAGGCGTGGCAAACTAAGGCTACGCCTAGAAATAAGAGTAACTAATTAAAAGCAACGCCTTCAAATGAGAGGGATTTTGTAAATCCACATCCTCAAATAGGAGTGGCAAACTATGACTACTCCTATAAATAGGTGTGTCTACATAAAGTTGACGCCCACATTTGGGAGTGACAATATAAAGTTCCTCCTACTATTGTAGGTTAGTAGATAAGGACACGCCCACAATTGGGAGTGGCTGTACAGAGATTGCCTTAAATAGGAGTGTTACAAGAAGACTACGCCTATAGAGGGTTTTTATTTCTGAAAAATATTCTATTATTAAAAGAGATAATTTTATTTACTTTTTCTTATTTTTTTTTATTTAAAAAAAGTACCTCTCTTTGCGTTACTCATCATTAAAATTCGGTTTCTTTGAAAGAAAGAGAGAGAAAGATAGAAACAAAAGAGAAAACATTGAGAAATTACAAGATGGATTGTTGATAGTACGAGTAGCTTACAGAGCTTTAATCGTATAAAAAGCGTTGTTCACGAAGGGATGGAAAGGAAAAAGGGGGTGGGGTGGGATGTATAAGAGGAGCCGAATAAAGCCAATTAGAGTCGTGTACCAATTTCCGAGCATCTGAAAGTTCTAACCGCATCTGGTATTCATCCTGAAGGAGTGTAATGAAGAAGAAAGGGGTTAGAGGCAAAAGGGAGTGAGAAAGAGAGTAGGTAGTGTGAGGTGAGGTACCGGGGATTGAGAGGCAGCTTGCATCGGCGGAACTTGCAAAACTCTCTTTCTCTCTCACTCACTCTCTTCCTTTCACTCACTCTCTGTTCTTTAAACTTAAAAAGTTGCCGATTGCCGATCGAACTCACTCTTCATCTTGATGGAACGACCGACTTATCGATTTCGCCTAGTTTTCTGCTACTAATGACACCAAAGACGAAAGGGAAAAACGGAAATAATGACCTAAATAAAGTATTGTGCTTACTGTATATTTCAACGAAAGAGAAAAAATAAAGAAGATTGAAAAAAAAAGTTTCAAATATTCTCCTCTCGATTTTTTTTTAAAAACAGATTATTATCATTAAAATGTTTGTCAGATATTAAATTTCAAAGGAATTAAAATTTTAAATAACATTGCTCTGTTAGTTAGCGATATTTTTAAAGAATTTTTGAATATTTAACAAAGACGTCAAAATTCCCTTCTACGAAGATACGGGCCACGTGTTTTCGTATATATATGTGTATATATACACGAAAGGTTATAATTATATTTCCATCCACGAGCTCAAAGTAAATGAAAGTTAAATCAAAGTCATAGCCTTAGGTACTTGAAAGAGGGGCGAAAGGCAAAGGTAAGACGTAGCTCTAGATGTGGGAGGAGAGAAGAAAAGAGAAGGGGAGTGAGAGGTCGAAGGGTCGCGTGTTTTCATGAAAAGCCTTTGCATTGGCTTTGTTTGCTCAGTCCTTTACTGCGAAGAAATCTGAATGGAGAAGGACGATACGAAAAAGTCAGCCAAGCGTAAAGAATCCTGCTGAGAAAAAGAAAGAAAGAAAGAAGGAAAAAAAAGAAGAAATGAAATGAAAAAGAAGAAAAGCAAGTAAATAAGATATGACACTTTTGAAGGCGATTTTTCTCTTGCCAAAGAAAAGGCTTTAAATTCCTCTTTATTTCCTTATATTCTTTGATATGTTTCTTATGTATAAATTTTATCATCCCTATCTCTATCTCTAAAACATTTGCAAAATAAATAATTCCATTATGTCCAGAGTGTTAAATTTACTTCAAACAAAAAATTTCCATCCTTTTTTCACTAAAAGATCATTTCTTAAAAGTTAAATTTTCTTGGAACGAATAATATAAACATCACCTCAAGTATCAAAATGCAAATTATGCAAAATGACCCTCTTGTTTCTACAATTGTCAGGAAGCATTTAGAATAATTCCTTAGAAGCTAATCGTTGTAGAGAAAATGGTAATGTATTGATCATCCTTCAAGTGTTTATGTTTAGAACAGACACGCCTCTAATGGTAAGATAACATCATGCAACAAACAAAAAAGATTCGAAAAAGAGTGTCTTACATGGAAACGCCCATAAATAGGCGTATATTATATTGCCACGCCTATAAAAAGGCGTGGTGTATTAAGCTACGCCCAAAAAGGGAGTGTACTACATGACAACGCCCAGTAATAGGCGTGTCTTCTTAACTTACACGCCCACAAATGGGAGTGACTATATATAACAACACGCCAACTATTAGGAGTTACCTGATAGGAACACGCCCATAAGTGGGAGTGGCTTTATGAGAACACGCCTACTATTAGGAATGATAATATAAGGACACGCCATTTATTGGAAGTTTCAAGATAATCACACGCCTACAATTGACAGAGAGTAAATAATGATAAACAACACGCTTGTAAATGTAATTGTAATTATTTTTTTTATTATTTAGTAACAAATTTATATTTCTTAAAAAGAATTTTCAATTATTACAGTAGTTAAATTAACAATTTGGTTACTCAATTTCATTCTGAGAATGAAATGATGAACAGAAATTCGTTTAATCTCTTTCCAACGTTAAATACCGAGTAGACGCAGACATCCTCACGCCATTCTCGATTACGCCATTGACAGCCACTTCGTTTCCGCTTGAAATTGATTCAATTAACTACCTTTTCGCCGATACGAGCATTCACCGTCCATTTTCTCCCTTCGTGTAAATATATATATATATATATATATATTCTAGAACTTTTCGAATGTTAAATAATTACAAATGACACTATTTTTTCCTTTAATTGACAATTTTCTTTCATTGTCATCTATTATGGAACAATATAATTTACATATTTTAAGAATAATGAAGAAAAAAAAAGTTTTCCCTCTTTTTTATTATCTCTCGACACTTTTTCTCAGCTTTGCTTCACATGCATATATTATACATATATATGAGTTGGAAAAAAAACCTCATATAGCAGCTATTATTTCGACCTCTTTGGTCGAGGGTTGAGGCGTGTTTCTCGTTAAGCGTTTTTAGAGATTGAAGATGTTAATGGATAAGAGGACAGGTTGTTTTTACATTGGTTTCACTTGGCGCGTCGTCACGTACTCAAGTGAAAAACTAGGACATCGTCATTCATTTCTTTTGACCAACGTCGAAGATATTTAAAAAATAAACACGTTTATATTATACCCAAATGAATTCTGTCAAATATTTATATATATTTATATTTGTGTTAATGACTTTTTCATAAAATATTTTTTTTTCAAATAAAAATTTTATAGTTTATTCAAATTTAAAAATTCCCAAGGCGAGTGTTTAAAAATCACTCTTAAGTATAAAAATATAACTTTACCTTTTTGACTCTTTTGTAAAGATAATAATAATGGAGATCTTTTATTTTTTTCTCTCACCTGAAACAGAAAATAAAAAAAAATTAATATTTCATATATATTTTAATTTATCTAAATTTTTTGATTACACAATAATATTTAAAAGCCCATAAATTAAGAAGAGAAAAATTTGTCTCATTTATATAGAAGTAAAAATATATTACGAAAAGCTTTCAAATAAAAAAAAAGAACATTCGTCTAATATTCATTGTCTATATATATCTATACTAGTTTTCAATTTATTCAATTGCAAAGTGCACTGGCATCATGCATCATTCTCAAATAAGTCGATAAATTGTAGAATGTAATTTTCCCTCTCGATATCAATTTTTCTCATTGCTGTTCAAGCAAGAATGTTCCATGGCACCACGACAATTTCTTATATTAATAATAAGAGTCGTTACTTCAAGCTGCCATCATCGATAAGGCGAGCAATAAAAGATTCATCTTGGCACCAGTATAACGTTTTGCGCGCGCGCGCGACAATTGCAAACAGATGCATTAATTCTATAGAGAAAAATAACTTCAACTACTATATATAGATGACGCAAGCCAAGAAGATCTCTAACAGGCTACGAGAGAAATTTGCACTCAGATGTCGGATAAATTTCCTGAAAGAGGAGATTACGTTCAATAGAACTTTCCAACATTTCTATTATTATTATTATTATTATTATTATGTATAAACTTTGCTAACTGCAAATTCTCAAATAGAAGATGAGATTTTTATTGAATTATAAAAAAATTACCTGTAATTAGTACTAATAATTTTAATTGAAATTTCATTTCAATGAAAATCATTTTTATCAATTTTACAAAGAATATTTAAATGAAACTATTTATTCTATTTAAAAGAAGAAAAATGAGTATATTTTTATGGGTGTGTATAATTTCTTAAAGTGGGCGTGGCAGAAATTTGAAACGCCTACCAGAGGGCGTGATAAATTTTTCTCCTCCCATGTTAGTAAACAGTGAGCGTTTTCATTTCTATATGTGTGATTAAATTATAAAAAGTAGGCGTATCCCATAATTGGCAACGCCCTTGTAGGCGTGTTAACCGTTGCTCCTCCTAAATACAACGCCTACTTTTTATAACTACGCCCACTTATTTCTTAATCTCCGCCTTGTAGGCGTGTTAATTGTTGCTCGTCTTAAATACCACGCCTACTTTTTATAACCACGCCCACTTATTCTTTAATCTCCGTCTCGTAGGCGTGGTAACCGTTACTTCTTCCAAATACCACGCCTACTTTTTGTAACCACACCCACGTATCCCTTAAACTCCGCCTACTTTTTTGCATTGTAGGTGTGGCAACTATTGCTCCTCCCAAATATCACGCCTACTTTTTATAACCACGCCCACTTATTTCTTAATCTCCTTCTAGATGGTTTTTTTTGTTAACGCCCTGATTACTTTCTCTGTACCTTTTTTATCCTCTAATCGCAAATAGCAATTATTTATTTTAATTATAATTATTAGAATAAATTTTTTTTTTGAAAACCTAATAAAAGAAAGGGGGTCAGAGAGTGAGTGAGAGAGAGAATCTGTGATAATAACGTGCGTCGCTGATTACGTGCGACGGATTATCCAAACGACCCGCATTAACTTCGTCCCGTGAGAATGTACTGTGGGAATGGTTCTAGTATGATACGCATGCATTTCTGTGAGCGTGTTGTCTGCACATGTCCATGTGTTTGAATTACGGACAAGATGGGTTAATTCTCACAGACGCTGATACTGCTCTTGTGTGATGCACTATAATGGTCTCATGATGGAACTTTAGACACACTTTCAGTGTTGCACTTCTCTTTAAGATAATTTTCATGTTTAACTTTAACATTAATTAACTTTCAACTTTAAATTCTTACAAATGAGTTGAAATGTCACCACTCTTTTTTTATATAAAGAAAAAAAAATATTTCCTCCAATAAAAAAAACCCCTTAAATTATTTCCAATAAATATTTTAATTATTAGGTAATATAAAATATTTAATATCAGAATTTTTCTTTCACAATACTTATACGTTGACGATAAAGAAAATATCGGACATTGCAAGGAAAGTGCTTCGAGGGAAAAAAAAAAGAAAAAAAACTCTATTTTGTCGGATGTATACAAGTTGACTATAAAAAAAAGAGAAAAAAATACGGGCAAAGTGTCATACGTGTAAGCGAAGATGTTTAGATAAAGGAGTATAAGGGAGCATTTTATATGGTAAGACAAGGGGAAATGCACGACACATGGCGCAATACAGATGGGCCGCGAGATGGCCTTGTCACTTTTATCACATAGGGACATTTTGCGGTTACCTCTCTGCAGGTACTGGGAAATGTTAAGAGCCTTTACTCTCTCTCTCTCTCGTCCAAAAGCCTAGACTCCTGGGTAAATTACTCTACTATCCCACGTCGTAGTGGCGCGTCAGTATTACGATTATGTTCGAAAGGGGGCAATGCCGGAGACACTGTCTAACACACCTAAAAACAGGAGCAAAAGCAAGAGAGAAAGAGAGAGAGACAGCGTCAACCCAACGAGTTTGTCTGGGTATTGAAGCGAACCCGAATATCTCTTGGTCTACCACAGCTTCTCTCTTCTCTACGAAAAACGTTACCGAATTCCAATAGCTGCCATCCACAGGCGAATATTCGATGGAAATCAAGTTTCGTGAAATTAACATCGATCACTTTAAAACAGCTTTTAGATAATTCTCTTTTTTTTAAATTGTAAAGAATTTTTATTTTTTACAATTAATTCATATCGCATTCTTTTGAAACAGAAAAATCTATGTGTGGGAGTGGCCAGATTATACAATTTCATTAATAAACGTGTTCTATTTTAACCACAGCGAATAGTAAAAATGTCTTATTTGACCACGCCTATTAAGAGGCGTGTATTCCATAGTCACGCCTATCAATAGGCGTGATTTATTAAATTACGCCCATTTAAAGGCGTGTCTTAATTGACTACACCCATTAAGAGGCGTGAATTCCATGGTCACGTCTATTAATAGGCGTGGTTTATTAAACTACGCTCATCAAAGGGAGTGTCTTACATGGTAACGCCCATTAATAGGCGTGTCTTACATGACCACATCTACCAATAGGCGTGGTTTATTAAATTACGCCCATCAAAGGGTGTGTCCTACATAGCAACGCCCATTTATAGGCGTGTCTTACAAGACCACACCCATTAATAGGTGTAATTTATTAAACCACGCCCATCGATAGGCGTATTGTACTTAACCCACAAATATGTGTGGTTTTTTTTGAACAAATAAAAACGCGAGTCTTTTTGAATACAACCCAAAAAGGCGTGACTTCCAAATGTGGCCTTCTCTCTGTTTGCTCACATCCATTTGGGGTGTCTAATTTCCTTTCTAAAAAAAATTCTAATTTTTTTGGATCACTAAAAAGAATTTTGATTTTAAAAATTGTTTAATTGTTAGAAAGCAGAATCAACTTAAATTATTATTGAAACAAAAAAATCTAATAAACTGACTTACAGTAAACATCAAAGAATTGAAATTAAAGGGTAAAAAGAATATCAACGAGAAAGAATTGTGAACACCAAAAAAAAAGGAGAAAAACTTCAATAACCTTCAGAAAACGAAAAAAAACAGTTCAAGAGGAAGAGTAATACAGTTTTCTGTCTCGGACGTACCACGCGATGGTAATATTTCTGAGTGGATGATGTAACACACTCAGGGAAATACGAGCTCGATGCCTTCTTGGATCTCAAGAAAACGAAGAATTTTCTCAAAGCATCTCTCTCTCTCTCGCTCTCTCTTTTTTTTCTACGCTACGGAAAGTACAAAACCTTTTCTGATTTTTTTTTTTTACTTAACTCGACCGTACAACTTTACCACATTGACTCTTTCTTTACAGTTTATTATTATCATCTTCTTCAGAACGTTTCAGTAACGAGAGTGAAAAAAAATTGTTGAAAAATTTCTCTCATAGTAAGAATATATTTTTATTAATTTTATTTAGTTACACTGTTATTTATATTGTACGGGGAAAAATGAGGTTATTTCAAAAAAAATATTAATTGCTATTTTTGAAAATAATTATTTTAAAATTATTGTTTTAATAATAATAATTTTTTTTTAAAATAAATCTAAAAATTATTACTCCGATATTAAATATTTTTTCGACGAAAATAGATTTAACTTTTATTTTCTAATTTTTACCCACCTCTTGACATTCAATTGATTTTTACTTTTATTTCTAAAATTAGTTTTATCTTCTTGAAATATTTGCAATTTCTAATTTTTATTCTCTCACAACACAGGTTCATTTATTTATATATATATATATATAAATATAGCTATATAAAAATTGAAACAATCATTCTCAGAATAACATTTTTTAAATTAACCTTTTTGCAAGATTTATTGCTTTTCATTTTTCTTGTCTATATAAACTTTTATGACGTTATTATGATTGATGAAAATAGAAAAGACTATTTCTATTAATTTTTAATCTCAACAATTTTCAAGTGATGTTATATAATTAAAATTGAAAATTAAAAATAAAATTCTCATTTTTCTAATTCTATAATAGACAAAAAAAAATTTGTCTAAACACATAAGTAGTATAAAAAATGGATTTATTAAATTTTATTTTTTTCAGACACATATAATAATATGACGAGACTAGGTACACGTTTAATTTTCTAAAGTCGAGAGTTTGAAAGCGATGAAATGGAACAGCCAATAGAGTTTAGAGAAGTCGAGAGGGAACTCGCTGGTTCTCGGTGATTTTGGTTCACACGACTAGGCGTACATCCAGTACATATATATATATATAGATATATGTATATAGCAATGGGTAAAACGGGTTCGGTTTAGCTGTCACATGCACGACTCCCCGAAGCTTCGACTGATAGTGGACAGATACTGTACATTCGTACTGCATGGATGGAATTAATTGGCAATGTTTGCCTCGACTGTGAATAGGTATATTGCAATGAATGTTCGTTAGCATGCTCCAAATAGAACGAGTAACCGAGATAAAGTGGCACGTACTTAGGGATTGTATGTTGAACAAAAACGAACAATGTACCAATTATTGCCAACTCTAAATCATCACTGTTGGATTTTGCTTACAAGCGCTTTATGCAATCATGACTCTGATTCGTACCGTCAACACACACACACACCAAGCACAACATAAAAAAAAATAAAATAGAAACAGTCAATTTTTCATAATTTAAATAAATATTACTTTCATTATTTTACATCATCCGGCAAAAATTCCCAGTTATTTGAATTTTCAAACTTTATTTTATTTTATCATTTAAACTTTCACAATGGGAGTCTATTTCATAAAAAAGAATTACTATATTCATAAAAATGACGTATTTTACATAAGACTTTAATCAAAAGGCGTTTATTTTTTGTCCACGCCCATTAATGGACGTACTTTGTTTGACCACGCCCATAAGAAGGCGTTCGCTGTTTGGTTACGCCCATTAATAGGCGTGCTTTGCTAGACAGCACCCATAAAAATGTGTTCCATGTTTGGCAACGCCCACTAATAGACGTGCTTCGTCTGACCACACCCATAAAAAGATGTTCTTCGTTTGGTTACGCCCATTAATAGGCGTGATTTTTCTAACCACACCTATAAAAAGGTGTCTCGTATTTGGTTACACCCATTAATAAATGTTCCTTGCTAGACGACACCCATAAAAGGTGTTCCTTGTTTGGTTACACCCATTAATAGGCGTTCTTTTCTAGACCACATTCACTAAATGTATCTCTTGTTTGAACACACCCATTAAAGGGTTATTTTATTTGGAAACGCCCTCTCATCAATGGGAGGGGCTTTTTGACCACGCCTACTAATGGGAGGGGCTTACTTGTCCATGGTAATTAAATTAAAAGGCCACACCCCTTTATATAAATAAATCTAAAATTTTCATTTAAAATTAATGATTCTGAGCTTGATAAATTTATTTATAAAATACTTTACTGTATTTTAATCTAAAAAAGATGTATGAAAAAAAAAATTTCAAAGCATATATTTTTATATCACACGTAAATTCTTTGCAAATTACGCTATATAAATATACACAAACATCTATCATTTATTGCAGACAAAAATCCACTTGTCGGGAAGTTGCTTGAAATTGTCTGACTTTCGTTTGTCTTAAAAACTTTTGTGAAAAATACTGTGGCACAATCGCAACGATAAAGTTGCACAAAAGTTAGTTCGAAAACAATGCCGACAGAGAGAGAAGCTCTTTGATGTCGACCTGTCTGGAATTGCTTGTTATCGTTTCTGCGCAAAGGAAATTAATATTTCTTGAAATCTACTCGATGTCGTATTTCTTTCTTTCTTTTTTTTACGCTTTTCTTTACAAAAGTATTGTAAAAAGAAAATATATTTTCTTTTATTATTATTATTATTTAAAAAAAATAGAGGATAAAGAATAAACAAATGTTGTTCGAATGTTAAGTTGAAATTGTCTCGAGTATAGAATTATATATATATATATATATATAGGAAACAGCGAAGGATAGCGTTTTAAATTGGTTTACGTAATACATTTATTCACGGTATTTTTCACAACCGGAGATGAGGATTTTCTTTCTTTCTTTTTTGCTCTTCTTTTGACATTTTCTTTTGTTTTTATTACATCATTATTATGGAACAGAGGCTTTTGTGTATCGTTGCCGAATAAGTGCATGTCAAACTATTTTTTCAAAAATAAGTTTCTATTCAACGTTTGTAACACGGTTGCAAAAAAAAAAAATAAAAAAAACATACCCCAATGTTTTGTTTAGTTTGTAAATTCATGGTTATATTTGTTGAAAAAGGGTAAAAAAAAAATGTTTTCGTTTTATACTGTGAAATTTTTTACTCTATCATCTCGTAAAAAAGTAAAGTCAATCCGTAGACGATCATGGGAAATAATAATCAAGAGACTTATTCAAGCGGGCGCTTTGATTGGATGAAAAGTCCTTGCACTGAAACGTATATAAATATGAAATGCACTCGGCATCAACAATATTCGCTAGCGCCACACAGTGTATACATGAAACTTTTTTTCTTTCATTTTTTGAACACATTGTGTGCTCGTAAACCATTGTAAGCAGACTCGAGGCATATAAACAACGCACAATCTCAGGCTCATGCAATTATTTCACCTGATGTCTAGATACCCAACAAAAAAAAAAAAAAAACAGAGAATATTGCAAATTGGAAACAATTTTCGAGCAAACAAATGAAAAAAAACAGTTATTTTTATTGATAAATTTTAAATTTTCACGAAATTACTTTTTATAGTATACATGAATAATATTCTCACATTTAAAAAAAAAGCAAGCTGAAAAAGGGTTTCAAAAAAAAAGGATAATTTCAGTAAAGCAAAGAAATTGTCACACATAGTAAAAGTACTATCAAGGACTATAAAAATTTGTCGTAAACCACATAAAAAAAGGGGACAAGCGTCGACCGCGCGATTGCTTGTGAACTCTGAGATCGAGCCTTTTTAAAGCTTCCAAGATTATATGCGAGAGGAATAGAGGGGAAAAAAGAAAGAAAAGAAGACGAAGATTATGCCAATGGGATATTTCGTGGGCACGTTTCAAGAAAACGTGCACAAGAGTCCAAGCGAAAAAGAGTGAGAGAGGAAAAGAGAGGACCCTATGTATAGTGAGACTAAGTCGCCAGAGACATCCACTACAGTAGACCATGGAAACGATTATTGCTCAGGTTGTAAAAGGTAACTGCTTCCTTCCGTGGTGCGCAGCCAAGTGCGACAATTTTGTATAGTTGAGAGCAGGCTGCTCTCTCTCTCTCTCTCTCTCTCTCTCTCTCTGGCTTAATAGTAAAGTGAATGAAGTCCACGCACATCTGTGTGAACATTTCTCCGACTTGCGATTTCTTTTTTTGCTCAAGAAAATCTTGATGACACTCATCTCATTCTCTTTTCCCATTTCAGAGACTTGCAAATTCAAATTAATCGTTTAAAAGGATTTTCGTTTGCAAAAGTCAAATTATTATTTTAAATATAACTTAAGATAAAATGCAAAAAAATTGGTATTAAATAATGACACGCCTTAAACTAGGTGTTGATATATTTTACACGCCCATTAATGGGTGTGACCTTTTCAAGACACGCCCACAAAGGGCGTGATGGTATAACTACCCACTATTGAGGGGTTTAAATACACACCCACAAGGTAATTAATTGAACAAAATCCCGACCATAAAGGTGTAATTATTTAAAGATACGCCCCGAAAGGGAGTGTCTAGAAAAAACTCACCCACAGAAGGAGTGACTTGCTAAAGACACGCCCACAAAGGGCGTGACTAAGTAAAGAGACACAATTGACGGGCGTTACTAGATAAGGACACGCCTACAAGGTAATTGATTGAATAAAGTCCCGCCCATAAAAGGTGTAACTATTTAAATATACGCCCCCAAAGGGAGTGTCTACAAAGATCCCACCCATAGAAGGAGTGACCTAGTAAAGACACGCCCCTAAAGGGCGTAACTAAATAGAGATCTATAATTTTAGGGTGTTACTAAATAAGAACACGTCTACAGGGTAATTAAATAAACCAGGCTCAGTCCATAAAAGGCGTAACTATTTAAAATACAAATCTATGTCATTAAATAATGAAATGGTAAGTTTGAATTTAGTGAAAGTGTAGAATAAAATGAAAATTACAGTTTTTTTTTAAAAAATGCAATAAATATTGAATAAATAAAAAATGATTGGAATAAAAAATGAAAAAAAGTGATGTATTGTTTACAATATGATTATGGAAATAAATGTAAAACATTTTAATAACGAGATGCAATCGTTTATTTTCAATAAAGCAGATATCGGATGCTTCTCGGTTTGCGATGCAATCGACTATCAAAGAATTTAATCTAGTGTACGCTCGCGAGAACTTTGCCTCACGGCACTTCATCCTTCAATTGACTCTCTACGGGAACACTTTTTCAAAGTGCATCGAAGCGTTCAACCTTTCTCACTCGCACGTTAAAACGATTCCTAACCCTTCCCTTTCGTCCCTCAGGGTGCTTCCCTCTCTTTCTTTTTTTTCCCCCCCCCCGCTAAAATCGCGCTTTCCGCACGCTTGCAATTTTACCGGTTGGTGAGGACTAGGCGCTTTGCAATATTCAGAGGACGAGAAACTTTGTAATGAAAGATGAACGCTCTGTTGGAAAGTTGCCGGAAATATCAAGATGCAAAAGGTTAAAGAGGATAACTTGTAAAAAAAAGAAAGAGAGAGAGAGTTTGGCGCAGCGCGATTATTTTTTTCTTCTTTTTTTCGCTTTGTTAATGAGGTCGGTTCTCTTGAGAATCATTTTTTTTTTAAATGAGTACTTTTGAAGTTAAATTATTCTTATCCATTTTTGTGAGAATGACAATTTAAAATTTTTTTTGGTAATCGAATTATAATCTTCCTAAATGGATCAGTTTTGTTAATTTTCACCTAGATTATAAATAATATTTTTCCACTTTAAAAAGTAAAAGAATTTTGATTTTACTGCTAATAAAAATCCTAAAAAGGAAAAATATTAAACCTCAATTTTCGTCTAGTCTCTCTCTCTCTCTGATTCGCTCAAGGGCTAATCGACGATGATAGGGTCACGTCTCGTGGGAAGTTGATGCAGCTATCCTCCCGGCAAGAACTGCCATGACCGTAAAACCCCCACCTTCTCAAGTCTAAGTACGTATTTTCAGCAGAAAATTTTCTCATCTCAAATTAGTACTACTCAAGATTATTTATCGTCAAAAAAAAAAAAAAAATGTATAATTCCTAACGTGAAAATTACATTGACGAGATTCTCTCTCTCTCAAAAAAAAAAAAAACAAAAAATATTTCCCCGTGTTTCGAATTTTTTCCCGAAGAACTTTCTTTTCCTGTTTCACTCTTTTAACAAATTTTTTTTTCTTACATTAGAAAACTTTTCTCAAAGAATCTCATGAAGTAAATTTTAAGACGGAAAAGATGTATACAGCACAAAAAAGAAAAGAAAATCTTTTCAAACTGTTTTAATTTAATTCTAATAAATAATCAAAGGCAAACATTCCATCAATATTGAAGTAAAAAAAAAAAATTCTTCATCGCGTTGAGAATGAATGAAAACAAATGAAAAGTAGAAAAAGATGATGAAAAAAAAAAAAAAAAAAATTGGTACAGAACCAATGTGAGCCTGAGGCTTTGTCGTTTCTCTTGGTCTTTTCCGAGACTAAATTTGCTTTTTCCATCATTCGAGAATTTTTGTTAAAACGGGTCGCTGAACTGCAACTCGGCCATCATTGAATTGCCATTTTGCCAACGGCAATTTGTTCATCAACCCCCCACAGCCTATACCGACCAAATACATAATATGCCCGGATTGTACACCTCGATCATCCTATTGGTTGTCCTGCATCAGATGAACGGCTTCTGGACACATAATTAAGCTGTCAGTTCCGAAGGGAGTGTTAAACAACAAATTTATTCCTTTCGCCCCCGCGGGGAAAGAAAATTTCATACCTCTTTAATTCAACCAAAATTGGAAGCCATTAATTACATTTCAATCGATAATAAAAATATAACATTAATTGTAATTACCATTGTTACAATCGATTAATTTTTCTTATTTAAATACAATTCAATAATATTTTGTTAAAATGAACTTTTTTTTGTTACAAAAGCTGAAAATTTTTTAATCGATTAAAAAGTGTTATTAAATAAAAAAAAACCATAAATTATTAACATTTAAGTTATCGATATAGTTTAAACAAAACTGATAATTTATAGCAAAGACAATATTTTAAATTTTTTATGGATAAGGGGTGTGGCTAGATAAAAAAAACCGCCTTTAAGAGGCGTTACTAGAGAATTCCCGCCCAGAAAATGATTCATCATTTAAAACACGCCTACAAGGGGCGTGGCTATATAAAGACCCGCCTTTAAAAGGAGTGACTTTAAAAATCCCGCCCACAAAGGGGTGTGACTAGGTAAGGACCCGCCTTTAAAAGGAGCGACTATAAGAAACCCCGCCCATAAAGGGATGAAACAATTACATATACGCCCACAAGGGGTGTACATAAATAAAAGTCCGCCTTAATAGGAGTGACTATAAAAAAATTCCGCCCATAAAAGGGTTGAACAGTCAAAGACACGCCTACAATGAGAGTGACTACATAAAGACACGCCTCCAAGAGTAGTTGCTAAAGAAATTCTCGCCCATAAAATCATCAAAAAGTTAAAGACACGCCCACAAAGGGTGTGGATAAAAAAAGATCCGCCTTCAAGAGACGTGGCGATAGAAAACTCCGCCCATAAAGGGTTTGAACTGTTAAAGATACACCTACGAAGAGAGTTGTAACAAAAATCTTCTCAAGTATAACAAATTGAATATTATATTGAAAGATTGTAAAATATTTTTAATTATAATAAAAAAATATCATTTTAAAGAAATTATTTTTTTTTTCATTGAAATACAAATTTCAACATAAAGGCAATAGAATTTATTCAGAATAAAAATAAAATTCGATGAAGTTGAATAAATATTTTCCATTCTATTAATATAAATGTAGTATATCTTTTGTATTTGTTCATAATTGTATATATTTTAATAAAATTCTTTTCCTTGAAATATTTTTCTGTAAATTTTGAGAAACTAATTAAAGCACCCTCTTCTAGGGTATGAAATTAACTCAATTCGACTCACAAGTGCACTCAAAGGAAGGATGCTGAAACATAAAACCATGAAGCAGCTATCGTTCACCATACTGAAGGCAAATGGAATACGTAAGATAGTTTCATGGAAAGAGTGCGCACAGTGTTAACGAGCAAACTGGATGAGAGGCAAAAATACTAAGTAGAAAATGAAAAGAAATGAGAAATACACTTTATTATATAAATATTAAAAATAAGAAAAAAAATTTTTTTATACAACAACAAAAATTTGCATAATTTAAAAATATTTTTAAAATGCAAAAAATAATTTAAACTTTTTTTTTGCATTTTTATTTTATTGTATGGCCCTCACTCGAGAAAAAAGTTGGAAAATTCCTCACCAACATTCTAAAAAATCTGACATAATGAAACTTGGTCCGATATAAAGTGAAGTTGGGCCACCACCTTCCTCCCTTTTACCTTGTTCCTCATCCTACACTCGATCCCAGTTAACCTTACCTTTTGGGTTAAAGGGCGAGAAAAAAACAAGAGTCGGTCAGCTTGGAGGGCAACGAAGGAGAGAATACAGACTCCCAGGTCGTTGTAAAAGGGGCTGTAGAGGGTCGAGTGAAGCCAAGTGGAAATTACTGCGACACAAACTTGCTTTGGGAATGGATCAAAGATTTTTTTTCATATCGCTTCAGTGATTCTTTTCGTTCTAGCTATATAAGTTCCTGATATTACGAAAGTTATGAACAAAATGTTTTTTTTTTTGCTATTTATTTTTCAGAGATTGTATTTCAAAATAACATAAATAAATAAAATAGTAAATTATTTATTTACTTTACTTTCGTATATTATTCTTCTACCTTTTTTTCGTCTCTTACACTAAAGAAAATCCGCCTACAAAGCTTTCACCAGTTAGAAACGCGCCTACAAGGGGTGTGGCTAGATGAAAACCTGCCTTCAAGAGGCGTTACTGATAAAAGGTTTGCCCATAAAGGGTGTGACCAATTAAAATCACGTCCTCAAGAGGAATGGTTAGATACAAACACGCCTCCAAGAAGGAGTGACTACAGAAAGGCCCGCCCATAAAGGTATTCACCTTGTTAAAACACGCCTACCAGGGGAGTGGTCAGGAAAAAGACACGCCTCTAAGAAGGAGTGGCTACAAAAATACCCGCCCATAAAGAAATTTACCAGTTAAAAACACGCCTACAATGGGCGTGGTTATATGACAACCCGCCTTTAAGAGGCGTTACGAAAGAAAACCCGCCCATAAAGGGATTAAACAATTAAATATACGCCCAACAAGGGGAGTGGCTATACAAATCAACGCCCACAAGCGTGGCTATACGAATCCATGCCTACTTTCAAAAGGAGTGACTGTAGAAAGACCCGCCCATAAAAGAATTGACTATAAAAATTAAAAAAAACAATCAATACAATTATAATATATTCTATATTATTTTTAAAATAATGGAAAAAAAATTTAAATGTTAAAAAAAGGAAAAGCATGATTACACATTGATATTAAGCAAAAGTGTTGTGTTTTGTAATGTGCTACTACTGTTCTGTTCAGTTTATATTTGCAAAAAAAAAATTGAACTTTTCTGTGCGGCACCTTCTAATTACGATTAAACACACGAGGGTAACTTCCGGAAATGTAGGTTAAACACAACGACGACCACGGGAAATTACCAGAACGTCGAACCGCAATCCGTATAATTAGGGGATGTCCGTTTTTCATTGTATGAAGTTCATTTACGTTAAATTGCTCGAAATACTCATTATAATTAAAAAACTTTTCAAATCGATTCTTCCTTCTCCCTATATATATATTAGTATACATTATAATGTCTTTCTCACACTAGATTTCGTGTTTCACATTTCATGTGAGGTTAATGATTCCTTTAAAATCCCTCCCTTAAAAAAAAAATTTTATAATTACTGTTACTATATTATAATTAACAAAAAAAAGGAGAATTTTTTGAAATATAATACCTGGGATAATAAAAAGTAATTTTTAGAAAGGTAACTTAGAAAATTAACTGAAACCATAATCGTAAAGCGTTTAAAAAGAGACAGTTCTAAGTTGTTCACACAAAAAAAAACTAACATGAGAGTGGAAAAGTTTTCTGAGCGTACAGTACTTCAATAATTAAATTATTTAAGTTGAAATACACGGCTCTAGCTATTTTTGGGTAGAAAATATTAGTGGTTATTGTAGACTTTATAACACCGCACGGCTTTTTCCACCATTCCTCGCGCGCGCATTCTACAGTACGGAGACCCCCGAGGGATACGACGGCATAACATTTCGTTCTGGTTATGTTATGGTACCTATTATTTTATTACGGTTGTCCCGACATTAACGCTAAAGTAACTCTTCACGAGGGTAAAACTGCACTTTCGCTTTATCACACATACACACATACACATTTACACATACAAAATAGGAAAAAAAGAAAAGATGAAAGAAATGAATTTGTAAGTGCGCCATTAGGCACTTGGAACTTTAGTTAGAAAAATTTCTTTCAAGGTCATTGAATTTGAAGAAAGAATCAAATAAGTAGAAAAACAGAAATTTTTTACTCATAATAATAAATTTTTATTTTATAATAAGTATTTAAAATTGTTATGAAAACTTCTTTAATTAAAAAAAAGGTACATAATTTAAAAGTAAAATTAAAAAAAAAATATTTTTTATATTTCAGAATTAAAAACTGTGAAAAAAAAATGAAAAATAGTAGATTTTAATTTCTTTGAGACTTTTTATGTTTCTCTTTCTGCCGATGGAATACCTTAAATTTTTTTTTTTTTATTTAAATAAAAGGTGACAATACTTTTAATAATCTCGCAATCTCTTAGTATAAAATTAATTACTCTTCTCCAACTAAAACTGTAATATAAAAGATAACTATTCATATATGAATATAAAAGATAACATTTTTTTAATCAAAAAAAAATTTTTTTTTAATATTTTTTAAAAATATTTTGTTGAGAGAACATTTTTTTTTAATTATTCAAATTGAAAAAAATCTACATTGCTTTCTAATATGAAATATAAAAATAAAATTTTATTGAATATTTATAATGAGAATGCGAGAAAATAATAATTTTTTTTTTCTAAAGTCAATCTAGTGACTCTCTTATTTCTATATATATATATATATATATCTACGTCAATAAAACTGTTGTCATACCATGATAAATAGGAAATAAAGAAAGTAGTTAACTAAAAGCAAAAAGTATAATTAACAAGGAAATAACGGAATATTGATTGGTTCGTTAAAAGTTTGAGACATAAAGAAAACTTCAAAGAATTTATTGATGATAAAAGCCAATTAAGTTTATTTTCTGCGCAAAAAGAGAATGAAATAATAAAAAAGAGAATTAAACAACAGATTGTCAGTTTGACATTCTTTTTCTTTTTCGTTTTACAATTATTTTTTTTTTATTTCTAAAGTGTCTATTAAAAGTGCACTATTATTAAATACTTCCTTCGACAATAATTTCTTTTTAAAATGAATTCAAAAATTTTTCTTTAGCAATTCAGCAGCTTTTTTTTGAATAATATTTAATAAAAAAAAATAAGTTTTACAATGAAATTTTATATTTAAACTTTTACCGATGGAAGGTAAACTAAAAATCCACTATATCGACAGTCGGTAATGTAGATTTTTTATTTTTTTTTTTCATAAAATATGTAAAAAAAATAGTTGTGGCATTTATTTTATAGTTTAACGAAACAAATTGTAGAAAAAAAAATTATAAAAATATTGTAGTCTTTTAAGAAAATAGCAAAAAATAGTAAATTATATAAGTTTTTTTTTCTTTTTTTGAAAAACAAAAATACAATTATATAAATAATTTTTATAGTAATATGTTCGTAGACTTAGTGCACCATAACGATAATACTTTGCCGTTGTTTCTTTTTTCGACTGAAATTTATGGCGAGGTAATAGAGGGCAAATTAGAACCACATGACTGCCTCGACCATCAATCTACTCAGCTCTCCCACCAAAATGGTTTTCTTCTTTCTCTCCCTCTCTCTCTCTTTCTCTCCCACTCGTTCTCTCCTTCAAATAAACTAAACTCTCGTCGCGTGCCTCCGCGGAATGCTCTATATAAACTACTCAACAAATTCCAAGCATCGCCAAGAGGCAGCATAACGTCCCTACTTTCGTTAAGTTAACCCCCCCCCCCAACTTTCTTCCCTTATCCTTCATTTTCTATGAACGAGATTTTCTCTACAAAAAAAAAAATCAAAAATTATAGACAAAGAAAATAGTTATTTTTTTAATTTCCTTTTTAGAATTTAAAAAAAATCAATTAAAAATTGAGTAAGAACAAAATTTCAAAATTGACAAACCGTTATTGCAAATCGTCATGAATACCAGATGTGCAGGAAAACATGTTTCAATAAAAATAACAAAACCAACTCTCTCGTATATGTATATGAGAAACTCATTGCATATTCCAGTAAACGTCAATCTTTGACAGTAATGGAACATACGTTTAATTCAAAAAATATTTTCCTTTTCAGAAATTCAGAAATCCAGATGGTTTTACACTAACGGTAAAAATAATGGGATTTTGATGTAAACAGGATGTTAGAAAGAAGGGAAAATATATTTTCGAATACAATTATAATTTGTATTTAGAAAATAATATTTTTTTCTCCAACTATATCAAAAATTCTCACTTTAAGAAAATTATGTTACTTTTATTTCATGATTATGCAACATTTATTGTATAAAGTAGTTTTTCTAATAATTTTTATTCAATAAAAGCTTTTGTAGGTTAAAGAATAGCAAAGGTGTTCAAGGGTTTTTGATACGAAAATTGGATCAATATATACTCGATTCAAGAGTGTAATTTTCATGGACGTTGAATATATATATATATATATATAAGTATTTCTTCGACAATAATGGCACTACAAGTTTGAAAAACTTTTTTGCATACAACGGCAGTATAGCAGCAGGCAGTAGCTCATTATCAACTCTTTCAAACTCAAATCGAAGATTTCCTTTTATTCACTGATTTTCTTTTTCTCCATATTTTTTTTTTTTTTTTTTTCATTCTCGAGAAATATTCTTTTGATCACCCCCTTGGTATCAATTGGCGAATACAATTTAAGTCTTACGTAATATATTTCTCGCAATCTTCTCTTGCGTCACAAAAAATTTATTTTAATATACAATTTTACTTATTTAAAATTTTATTCCAATTAGAGACAGTTGAAGCGGTACAAACGAATATTGTCAGTTTCAGAATTATTATTTCTTCAATTGATAATAAATCTTGTTTATTAGTTCGTATTTTATCTTTCTTAATAATCTACTTTTAACCCCTCTTTTCATTAGCATGTCTCTTGTTTAGATTAAAGCAAATTCAAAATCAACAAAAGGATTTACATGTTTTTGACAGAAGAATCGATAATTGTAATTATCTCTCTTCAACTGAAATTGCCATAAGGAAAACAATGGAATTTGTCATGCGATAAGAAATCAATGGACTGTTAATAAAACAACGCAAGATTCATCATTGGAAATTGTAAGCGAGTCACAATATATATTTTGTGGAATATAAATTCGCTTCACATTTATTAATAGCAAATAGAGCTTCTTTTTTTTTCCTTCTTGTTGTATACAACATCTGAATGCATCCGGGGCACTTGCGCGTGGATCATCTCAAGTGGATACGAAACAAACTTTTCTTGCTTCTATTTTCCATGGTACTTCACTTTCTTCCCTCATACCCCCCCCCCCCCGGAAACACTGAAAATATAACAAACTAGATATACTGAGTTTCACGAATTCAGCGTACACGCAAAATTATATATAAATTTCCATATAGCTTCCGCCCTCAAAAATGACCAAACAAGAATTTGAAGAAGAAAAAGTTACAACAAAAAAACACAAAAATTTACCACATTGCCTCTTTTGATAAATCAAATTTTAATATTGCCTATAGATATAGTGAAATGTTAAAAAAAAGGGAAAAATATTTTCATACTAGAAGATGAATAAATTCAATTCGAAAAAAATAGGAAATTGTTCAATAAAACTGAGAGTTTTCGGATTAATAAAAGATTTCCCAGAAGTTTTTTATATTCCAAAGTTTTTTTTTTTGGTTTTTATGCTCCTGTGGAAGTCAAATTGCACACGCACTTCCGTTCGGGGCTGTTAGTTCGATCCTCTATACTATACTTTTATATGTACGGCTACAAAGACATCGAACTCAACCTTATAGGGAATATATCAGACGGAGGATTTTTTTTTTTCATTTTCTTGGGGAAAAAAGGAAGTAATAAGAATACGACGGCAGGACTTTTCCCTAGACGGATGCAGACGACGAAAGTACCTCAGAGGGTGACTTAATTTTCACAAGTACAGAAATAAAAAATATATCCTAACTTTTAATCTTAGAATTTTGTTCAAAAATTCCCAACATTTTGAATAAATCACCTCTAAGGTAATAAAAAAAATGTTTCACACTAGATGATGAATAATTAACAAAATTCCGACTTTTCAAAGTTTTACGACTGACCTCTGGGTTATAGACAGGTTAGAAAAAAAATATTAATTTAAAACATAAATTATATATAATACTACAATAAGTACAACTCCAACCGACCCACTTGGAAAAATTCCCCGGAAAGTGCCCCCTGGAGGTTCTATCACAATTCCGCCGGAACTTCCAACGTAATTCCATCGGAGTTCCAAAGAATTTCCGATGGGATTCCGACGGAATTAGAACTCTAAAAATTTTGAAAAAAATTAATCGGAATTCCGTGGGAGCTCCGTAGGAATCCCATTGGAAATTCTTTGGAACTCCGATGGAATTCCGACGGAATTACGTTGGAAGTTCCGGCGGAATTCTGATAGAACCTCCAGGGGGCACTTTCCGGGGAATCTTTCCAAGTGGGGAGCGATCGTCAGCGAACGAGGAATACATCGCTAGTTTATATTAATAGAACAAAATATTAAAAGTATCTTTCGATAACGTTATCCATAAAATTTCAAATTACAACTAAACTTTCAAAATTAATGTCTCATTTAGTAGAACATTGTAACTACAAAGGGTATATTTCGATTAAAATTGTAATTTCATCAATAAGCTTAAACTATTTAAACATAATTTCGAGAAAAAAAAAAAAGAATTTCGCCCCAACAAAGTGAAAAGTAGTTATTGACTATTAGTAACTCACTCTCTCTGTGTAGGTAGAGAAATATTATTGGCTATCCCAAGTTTAGGAGAGAGAGAGAGAGCGATATTAAACATCTAACTCCTCTTGACTCAAGCAGTTTTAATCCACTTAGCCACTTCCCTAATTTGAGTAAGCATATAGAATCAGTTTATAGCTCAATTTGTAACTGCAGGAGACTACGTTTCGTTAGCCGGTAGTGGCAGCAATAACCCAAGTAAATTAATTATCAAAGCGCGCCCAAACGACTTAATTAACGCGAAAGTTATATTATACACGTGGAGAGAAACTTTTTAATATTTTCTTCTTCTTCTTCTTTTTTTTTGGGGGGTAGTAATAACACCAGCATGTGTTGCCAATTTATATACATTCCAGTTATTCCAATTTCTATTAGCTTGTAACGGCAAGCAGGCGCAGAAAACTTTTTGCTCTTAAAAAGACCGCATGTGCGCGGTTTTGAACATCGAGCAAAGACACTGTAGCGAGGAAAACACGTTCCCTTCTCTTGTAAAATCAGGAAGGAGGGCTGGATTCGATTCGAAACGATATTCTCCTACTGCATCTGATTAAATTTAACCTGAAATTAAATAAACCTAGAGAGGGGAAAATTCAAATTGCTTTTGTATCGATTTCACTAGTTCTTTAATTAAAGAATGTTTAATTGCTTTGCGATAATTGATTTCGATAAATAATTTTTTTTTGCAAGATATTAGTACAAGATTTTTTTAGTACAAGATATTAGTAGAATAAAAAGAAATTTGAAAAAAATAACCTTGGGAAAATATTATAAAGATACAGAATGGAAATAAGAAAAGAACACGCTATGCGAAATCATTAGGGTCAAGTATAAAAATTTTGTGATTTTTATCGTTGATTTATTGCGACAAAAAAAAATAAAAGAAGAGAGAATCTGTGCGTCAAACCATAGTGGAAAAAAGGCATTGAGGTAACAAATGACGACACGGGGTTGCGTTATTTTTTTTTCCTGGACCGCAAAAATCTACGGAGCGTAAAATGGGTTTTTACGGTTATGTTTCTGGTTTCGATCTCTCTCTCTCTCTCTCTCTCTCTCTCTCTCTACCTAAAGAAGCAAAAGTATCACACACACACACGGCCTAAAATCAATGGAGTCACGAGAGAATACGCTCGTTCGTCTTCGTTTTTTCCTATATCCACAAATGGGTGGATCTCATTTTTACAATTCATTCTTTCCAACGGGAATGGAACGCGCATTTCCTCTTTCGTCGGGTAATCCCGCCACGTCAGATCAGAAGTATCCCTCGCTGAGTGCGCTCGTCTAGGTTGTGTCGGATTCTATACCTCTTTTCCAAATAACCATTCTCTCCTCTTCTTCCTTCGCCCAAACACGTATGTACATATCCTCGCCCTTCGAAATTTCATGTAGCACGTTTGGCACATTCCTTGAGAATACCTTTTCCCGTGCGGCGAAAATGTCAGCGACCTTTACCCTCTTACAAAATCGAAAACATTTAACCAGTAATTTGTTTCCAGTCGATGGAATGCGAGCGTTCGTAAAATCAGATCATTTCCTAAAAAATTTTCCAAATGATAAACACTAATTACAATTTGTAAATTGTTCATGGAATTTTGTAATTTAGGAAGAAAAAAAAGTACAGAAAAGGTTTTCATACTAGATGATGAATAATTTCAATGTGTATCCAAATAATGTTCTTCAATCTTATTTAAAAGTTTTACAATCTTTGGTAAGTACGATAAAAATGTTTCATACTAGATGATGAATAATTTCAATGTGTATCCAAATAATGTTCTTCAATCTTATTTAAAAGTTTTACAATCTTTGGTAAGTACGAAAAAAATGTTTCATACTAGATAATGAATAAATACAATAACAGATTAAAAGGTATCTGTAGCTTTTATTTTCCTCTAAAAAAAGGCTTATCAAAATTAATTTTAAAAAATTTTCGTTTAAAATTATTTTATACAATCTTGAAATAATTTTCTCCTTTAAATTTCGATTTTCCAAAAATGACAACACCAAAAAAAAGAGCATTGTGATAATCTTTGTTAACATTGTCGTTTCTCTCTTTCTCTCTCTCTCAAAAAAAGCTTTTATTTTTAGTTGACTGTAGCAGTATTTTGTAAGCCGTGGAAACATTTTTCAGTTCTCGAATTTTCTCTTTTGAGTACACGGAGAGACCCGATTCATGAAACGACTCCTTCCTCTAAGCCGCGGTAAGCCTACAGCGACCGCGCGCTTACCTCAGATCCGCCCTGGCTCTATCAGCATTCGGATAAGCCGTATCTGGTATTATGTTGTTCCAACATAGCCAACATTGTGGTTTCGCTCAGACAAAAACTGCAATTGAGCGAAAATTCCCCTGTTGAAAGCACAGCCTTCTTGGGAACGAGGCAAAAGAAAAGAACCCCCCCCCCCACCCATCCTCCAACTGTATAAATCTTGATTATGAATTTTTCTTCTCCAATGAATTTTTAGTAAAAATCTGAATTGACCCTAAAAAAAAAAGAAAATAAAAATAGTTAAAATGATCCTTATTTTGTTACTTTAACATGAGAGGAGAAAAATGCTGAAACGTCAGATTCAGATTGTGGTTTATACACTTTTTGTGGTACCCTCCCATGTGGTTATACACTAAATTGTATTCAAAGCGTACAGCAGATTTTACGAGAGATGCAAAATTCATATTTCAAAGAGGCCAACTGTATTGGTTCGACCCATATCTGTCAAAGGAAAGCGGTTTGTGACACGTATCCATTATAAAAGCTTTATGCCATATAGCAGAAGATACACTTTTGTTATATACGTTACATTATCCTCAAATGAAAACTACTACTAAAGGACGACATTGTTATATAATTTTTAAAAGTTGTAAAATTTCTCTATACTTGATATAGAATTATAAACGCTAATTAGAAACACAATGTTAATTCCTGGTAGAATCGGATTTCAAATTTATTCATTATCTAGTATGAAACATTTTTTTGTTTTAACGGATCGATTTTGTACCTGCTCGAAAATTGTCAATTTAGAGAAGTACTTTCTCTGGGAGTCTAGGATCTTTTTTACTGATAGACCGCTATAAACGATTCTGGGTCAGCAAATGCTTGATCCCAGCTAGTGACTCCAAATGCTGGACAGTGGCATAAGATAAGAATCGATGATTCCTCATTTTACACATTCTACATTTAGGTGAAATCTGTCTATATTTTGTGCTGATGGGAGTTGAGCAATGATCAGTTGTGATATCTCCAGTGCAATGATCTCCATTCTTATATGGATGATTACCACAGTCTTAATCCCAATTTTGTTGAGTTTTTAGAAGTTCTTCTGCAAAGCCCATTGCTGCTTCTAGGTCTATCATTACAGTCTCGAATCCCATTCCTACTAAGAGATCCGTTTCCCTAGAGACCTGATATCAAGATTAATGAGAGTATTTAGCTTTATGGCATTCCCAGATTCGATTCAATTGTAAAATTAATTGTTAGTTAACACTTTAAGTCATCATTAACTCACAACTGTTATATCCATTACAAATAATGAATCTACAACTTTTTATTCCTCAATTTTTTATAAACACCATCTGCAAAGATGGTGACGTAATATATTTTTGTCATATATACTTGAGGTTGAATAGAATTGCTGTATCTACATATATATCCTTTCCTGCGTCCATTGCAAAATCGACCAAAATTCGCGTCCTGCTGATAGGTTTAAAAGAGACGTGAAGCAATTTCCCTTGCATTTACGTTTAACCTCCGATCTAATGAAATATGCTTTTCCGATATTCCAATATTGTCATGGAGAAAAATTTATCTCCTTACTGTGTCGCGTCACGCTTCTGCAGTACAATAATGAAAAAAATTTCCACCCTTACACCGAATGACGTCTTGTTTCTTTCTCACGAAAAACTAATATCCAGATTGAATCCCGAGTAGTAGAAAAAAAAAATTCTGATAATTCATTGTACGAATCAAATGCACCTGAAATCTAACATCTCTCTTTCTATTCTTCATTGTCCTTTTTGTCGTAACTAGTTTATTACACAGTGATACGTTTAAAAAGTAAAAGAAAAAAAAACACATTGCGATTTATTTCTCAATCTTAAATATAAATCTCGATTATGACTGTCTAGCGACAATGGAGTTAATCATACTAGTAATTTTTTTTTCCTTTTGGAAATGTAAAAAAGCCTTTAAAGACCGATGCCGTAAAACTTTTAGCGAAACAGAATTTTTTTTTGGAATCCATAAAAAGGAAAAAAAAGGTTTTTCATACTAATAAATTTTTGATAAAAAAAATAAATCAAACTAGAATATAAATATACAATGAGCTAGAAATTAGTGAAATAATATTACCCACGAAACAAATAGATTTTGTATTACTAAACTTTCATGAAATACAGAAACCAAAATCCCAATTTGTTGTCTCCCAGTGACGTTCCACCTGTTGTTGAATTATAAATTATTCTCCGAGTATAATAATATTTGACTATACACACAGTTATCATACACGAAATCATGGCTAACTAAATTTTATGGAATCCCATTATGTGCTTGCAACTGAACATAATTTGAAGATTATATATTATATATATATATAAGCAGCCACACATTATTTCTGATTAATGCTATATATATGTAGACTTGTTAATGTTATTCATTAACAATTGTAATTTAGAATTAAAATATAATATTATGTACGAAACGCAAAAAGATAAGAAGTGAAAAAAGTAAAAAAAAAATGTTTTCATACTAGATTATGAATAAATTTTGATATTTAATAAAATATGAAAAAAGCAAATCATGCTTTGTATTCTAAAATAGAATAATTCGCTTAGAGAAGCTGAAATGGTATTTTAGTAGTTTAAGATCGGTTTTTAAATATTTAACAAAGAATCTGATAAACAATAAAAACTAAAGTTATACTCAATTTTTGTTTTGACTGTCTGTCCTATTTTTCCTAAAAATATTTTTAAAAATTTTTATAAATAAAGAGGTAATGAAAAAATTAATAAAAAATAATTAAAAATTTTTTAAATGTAGGTTATAAATTAAAAAAATGAAAATATAGTAAAATAATTATAGTAATAATTTAAATTTAATACTAACTACTACTACTACTACTACTACTACTTACTACTTTAATAATTTGTTAAATATCAAAATTTATTCATTATCTAGTATGAAACACTTTTTATTTTTCCTTTTTATTGATTCCAAAAAAAAAATTCTGTTTCGCTATACAAAATCAAAGTTTTATGGAATCAAGTCTTTAAAGGCCTTTTTACATCTCCAAAAGAAAATATAATTATTAAAAAGGGTAAGTAAAAACGATAACATTCGGACAAATGGATTTTAATTAAGTTTTCTCCAAGGTTTCGAAATCACACCGATTTCCTCTTCAGGGAGTCTAGCAATACAAAATTATAAAAATTATTAAAAATTGAAAACAACAAACAAAAATACAAAGAAATTAAATTAATAAGAGACGAAGATTATCAAAAAGCAAAAATACAAAAGGCAGTCAGAATATTAAATAAATAAATAAAAATAAAAATACATACATACAAAATTATACAAGAACAATTAACAAAATATAAATCAATAAATAAAATTAATTAATATATAGAAGAAAAAAAAATTAGAAAATAAATAAAAATAATATGAATACAATAAATAAATTAATAAAACAAAATACAAGTTACCAAATAAAAACGATGAAAACAATTATCAGTCAGTCATTCTTACAATCGTCAAAAATCGAATAAACAAAAACAAAAATACCCATACGATGGAGAAATAGTATCTGGAGTCAGAATTAAAATTTAATTAAATATTAAAAAAGAATAAAATTGAGAATTAATTAAAGGAATAATTTTATTGTTGGATAAGTAAATGATAAAAATAAAAATGATTAAAATAATAATAATAAATTAAAAAACATAAAATAAAATAAAAATAACAATTAATAAAACAAAAAACTTACACACAAAAATAATCCATTCTTTAAGAAAAACAAAAATAAATAAATAAACACAAAAATAAATAAACAATTAAATAAATAAATTGACAAATAATTCAATAAGACAAAGTTTAAAATGTTGTGACATTTCTGAAGGTACAATTATAACTGAACTCAAAATACTATATCTTCCTTACAATAATCATTAAGTAACAATAAAAGCAAAGGAGACAGAAGTCAAAAACAAAAATATAAGAACGAAAATATAAGAACGGAGAGCGGATATAATGAGTATTAATTAATCAATCTGTTAGAAACAAAATTCAAAATCAATTCATACGATTTATCAAAGTTTTCCAAATCAGTTTTTTTTATTTAAACTATTATTACCTTACTATTACTATTTTTACTTACCCTTTTAAATATATTCTCTCGGACGTTAAAGAATTTTTAATTATAATTATTAAATTTAATCCCCGATTTAAAAGCCTATAAATGTTTTAGAAAATAGAGTAATTTTCAATTAGAAGAGATTATTGAAGTATTTTTTTAATACAAGATGCAATAAATGATGAATATTTTCATTTTGTCGCACAAAACAGAAGAAAAAAAAGCAATTCTGTGGAATTTTCGTGTTTTTACAAAAATATCGTGACTATTCGATGTTCAATAGCTGGGGATGGATATGGCAATAAGAGTATATATAGGAGATGGAAAAAAACAAAAAAAAAAGAAAGAAAAACGAGTATAAGGATATAATGCTAGAAAAAGAGACATTGGAAAATGGCAAGAATATTTCCAATACATTTATATGTACATATATACTATATAATACAAAATATAGACATACACACAGTACAATGATTTTGACGGTAAAAGCGATCAGAACATTTTTCTAGATACACGTACAAATGGTTTGGAGGGGGGGAAGGGGAAAAGATATGAAAATTTTATCGAGTGTAAATTCGAGCGCGACCCATATTCCTTCCGGTCATTAATCTTTTTTTTTTTTTTTTTTTGAAGAAAATTGCGTCAATTTTATAATTTAAAAATCCCTTAAGAAGAGCAAAAAGTCAAAAAGATAACTTTTTTTCAAAATTCCAATAGAAAACTAAATTAACTAATTTAAATTTATATACGTCGTATTCAATAAACTTTTGTTAATGTTTACTCTTAAGTTAATTAAAAACTTGAATCTTATCTACGTGAAATTCTCATAAAAGGAGGCAATAATATAAGAATGCTTCAGAGGAATCTTTTACTCTATTGTTTTCAAACAAGTGTTTTCACAGAGACAGAAAATTAAATTAAACGTGAAAACAGGTTTCAAAATATGTTTTCATCCTGCTTTTGCCAGCTACTGAAGTTAATATCCTATCTGGTAAATGAAAATCTTGTGTACTACATCCAGCAAGTAATATTTCAAGATTTCATTTTATAAAAGTACATTATTTAACTTTCTCAAGGTATATATATATATATGTATATTTCAGGGAGCCGAGAGCAGGATACTAATAATAATAATGAAGGTAAATATGCCAGTCTTAATTGTGAATAATTTTTAACGAAAAAAAAAACGTAAACTTTGTTACAGGAAATTGTAACAAATTTTTTAAACTTTATGATCCTCAAATAAAATTGAAAAAAATTTTCACAAAAAATTTTTTTTTTTAATTAAGATATAATTTAATTGATATTTATAAAAACCCGAATCAAGTTACAGAATAGTGTACTCCTATCATTAAATCATCGTGCGGTAATTTTCAGAATACACACAAAAAAAAAATGGACGAATGCCAAACATAACCAAAATCTGGGTCATAACTTTGAAAATGTCTGTTTCACACGGCGTCACGTTTTCAGAGAGCGAATGTTACAGCATTACGCAACATAGTCGTGTGAAAAAACACGTACAGGGTAAATTTTATTTTTTTTGGTCAAGTGTTTTGTGTGAAATGCAAATAAAAATAGAAAAAAATGTCGACAAAAAAGAATTGTTACGTGAATAGAATAAAATGTCATTTGAAACAATAGTTTTGTAACATTTCTGAGAACAATTTGCATGATTCAAAGTTTAGGAAACATACACACACACACATATACAAAAGTGAAGTTATCCAAAATTCCTTGCGCGAGTCTCCTCTATACTTGGCCAACACTTTAACGTCTTTGTTCCTCTCTTGCAAGTTTGAATCGTTCCCTCTTCTCTCTAAAAGTCGTTAGATGCAAGTTTGGCTGCTGCGCATTTTCGACGGATCGTCGAGCCCGATAAACGGCAAACTATTCGACCCAGGTTTATAATGTCTCGCTACTTCGATGTGACGTTGGCGGCTTAGTCGCCCTCACTTCTGTGTTGATACACACCTAGCATCAAGTCGCGCGCGATCTTACTAAACTGTTGAAACTTTCCTCAAGCTAACATATTCAACGGAGTTAGGAAACGTATACCCTCTCCTTCACCTTTTGGTAATTCCCTATCTGCTATATATACACACACACATATACATATATATATACATATTGGAATTGCTCAGACTCTATCAACGACACAAGATCGTTACTGTAATCTATTTCTAAGTTTAACATTAAGTCAGACATCTCATGTTGACATTGATCCCAAATATCCTAGTCTACAAATATATGTTGGTACAAACTTACAAAACGTTTATCATTTTTATAACATTTAGATGAAATTATTGTTTCCAATTCAGTTAAAAAATATAAATTCTTTTTCAAAATGTTAATTTTTCTTTAGAATTATATAATCCTTTTGGAGAGTGTCCTAAAATTTTTTCACGCTAGATCATGAATAAATTGATTAAAAAAAACAAGCTTACTGCCAAAAGATGCTATGCCTCTTAGTAGGAGAGTTTTTAATAACCACGCCCACAAGGAGGTTTCTTATTTTAGACCACGCCTCTTAAAGTGAATGACTTTTTAATCACGCCCACAAAGAGGTTTCTTACTATAGACCACGCGCCTTAATGTTTTACCACGCCCACAAGGAGTGTTTCTTATTTTAAACCACGCCTCTTAAAGGGCATGATTTTTAATCACACCCATAAAGAGGTTTCTTAGTATAGACCACGCCCACAGTTGGGGCTTCATACTATAGACCACGCCCCTTAATGACGTGGTCTTTTTAACCACTCCTATAAGGGAGATTCTTACAACAAACCACGCCCTTTAGTGGGAGTGTCTAACCACGCCTACAAATAGGTTTAACACTACAGACCACGCCCCCTTAGAGAAATGTCTTTTTAACCACGCCTATAAGAAGGTTTCTCACTATAAACCACGCCTCTAACCACTCCCATAATCAAGTTTTTGTGTTATCCTCGCCTCTAAAAGGAAGTGTTTTTTAAAATTTAGAATTTTTTAAATATAAATATTTATATATATATATATATATATATTTCTTAAGAAGAATAACCCGTCTCTGAAAAAAGGAAATTCGTCTCTATTTTGAAAATATAAACTCTAAAAAGAAACTTTGTAATAATCCCACAGACGATGAAAGCAATGCAAACGGTTCTCTATATAAAATGTTCTTTCACCCGTTTCTGAAATCAGTAAAAAAAACAATTTTATATGTATATATAGAATCCATATGTGTTTATATATTAATTTTTCCTTTCTGCGTTTAAATGCTAAAAAAAAATTTTTTCTTTTTTTTTTATTGTGAATATTCAAGTCCTACAAAACAATGATGATCGAGAGTTGATGGAAGACGTGTAATTTTACGTGAGATTGTTGAAAGGGATTTTATACGAAAACTGATGTTAAATCCGATCCAATTAGAGTCTCGTTCTTGGAGTTAATTTCAAGCCGAGCCGAGCAACTTGGGGGATAATGTTCCTAAGCTCGATGTGCTTTTGCAACGGGCTGCCAGTTTCAGACGTGCCCGCTTAGTACGATAAGCATGATAAGCGAAGAGAGAGAAAGGGGGGGGGCAAGCAGGGGTTTGCTTTTCTACTGCTAATTAACGTTGAATAATTTCAACTCAGTGGCATTTCAATGTCTTTAATTGACGAAGAACAGTACAAGCAGTAACAACAACAACAACAAACAAACAAAATTTCTTTGTTAAATTCAACTTGTCAATGAAAACTTTTTCATAATTAACATTTATACTTAAAGAAGAGAATCCCTTTAAAATCACCCTTTTTTGACAGAAATCGATAAGAATTTTTTTTTTTCTAGTGACAATGACAATTGCGAAATTTTTCTTCAAATGCAAAAATTATGGTGGTATGAGGTTTGAAAGGATTAGGTTAAGTCGACGTGAAAGGCGAATCCAAAGCGATGATGCCGCGCATTTCAGAAATAATCAAAGTTCCCATCTCTTCATAAGAGAAAGAGAAAGAGAAAGAGAGAGAGAGAGAGAACAACTACTTTCTGTCACGCGAGTTTTTACTCAAATATATATATATCTATATATGAGTGCAAAAAACTACAAATGCAATCTCTCTTGTATTTAAAGTAGAATGACTGCTGATGGTAAAACCCCGTGAGAAAGTGCACATTTTACTTAGAGGATTGTCTGACTATGATATCTGTGCACAGAATTCAATGTTCTTGAATATAAAACTTTTTTTGTGTTTTCTTTACTCTTTTCTTTTTCTTTCAAATATTTGAGTCTATAAATTTTTTAGAGTAAAAGAAAATAGAAACTTGATTCTGTATTACCAACTTTATATAAAATTACAATGAGTTTCTAAGTTTTTTAACCAATTAAGATTTTGTTAATGGGACTTTCTAAAAAAAATCCCTACCTTCTGCGGAGTATTTTAAAAAATCTAGTTTTTGCATTTAAGATTAAATTTGCTTTCTCAGAAGAATACGCCCTCACAAGGTTGTCTTAAAAGAAGACACGCCCATTTATGGGAGTGTCTTTAAAAAATACGCATCCCTTTATTAACCACGCCCCTAAGTAAAGCTCCTTTGTAGGCGGGTCCTTAGTAAATACGCCCTTAAGTAAAGCCTCTAAGTAGGCAGGTCCTTAATAAACACGCCCTTAAGTAAAACCTCTAAGTAGGCGGGTCCTTAATAAACACGCCCCTTTGTAAATCGCTTTAATACACGCCTCGAAGTAAAGCCTCTTAGTAGGTAGATAATTAATAACCACACCTAGTAGTAGGTATATTTCTAAAGGCCACGCCCCTTAGTGGGTGGATCCTTAATGGTCGCTCCCACTAAACGGTTTCTTACGAAATGCAACGCCCATTATAGTTGTTCTTAATAAGAAAAACGCCTTCTTTAAGTTGTCATACGGTTGGCCACGCCCCTAGTGGGAGTGTCTTTACTAAACACGCCCTAAATTGATTATCATTAAAAAAAGACCCTCCTTTCCTCGAAAGTATTTTTCTAAGACATGTCCATTTATAGGCGTAACTTTATATAATAAAGAATTATGTTTTGATAGATCTTGACAATAATAATAATAATTAAAACCGTTTCAATTGTCTTGGTTATATAATTCACTGGAGCAATAATATGTACCACTTCCGTTACGTCAATTCGACTTCACCTAATCCGGAAGCCCTTCAGTTTATCGAAGTGGAAGTTTCAAAATCTAATTGCTTCCTTGGCAAACCTGATACCTGTAATCTGGTCTAAGTTCTGGCTTCGACATACTTTGACGTATAGTCGAGAATTCAAAGCGACTTATGTACAACTTTGGAGAACAAGATGCAATGCAAAATTTCCTCTCTCTCTCTCTCTCTTTCATTCTCACCGCCCTCGCTTTTGACACTTTCTAAGATTATCGTCAACTTTCCACTCAGAAATGCATCAATCTTTATACGTGGGGGGGGGGGGCAATGTGTAAAAATTGCAAAGCCAATGGTAAAAGTGAAAAATCGTAAACTTACCTCCATATAATACTTTTCATACTTGAGAAATTGAAAGAGGGTTGCGTTTTATCGAATTTCCTGCAGGGATTTGATGTCTGGGGTCGTCCAAGTCACACAACTATAGAGAGGGGGAGACACAACATTTATAGAAATAAATGTCAAAAAGTTTTTTGACGAAAGAATATATTGACTTTATATATATATATTTGTCATGAAATTTTTATCTTTTATAAATAAAAAAATATATATAAATGAAATAATAATTTTTTTTTTTAAATTTCGATATATTTAAATATATAGTTGAGGATTTAGTGTGAGTGAATTTCTTGGTTTGTCAGATGTGCAACAAATTATAAAGTCTCAACCCGTTTGGTCAGATTGGTTCGCGTCGACAGAGACGCGCATCACGAGGATTTGATTTGAATTTGCATTTTAATGCAATTTACGGATAAGTCTCTTTTAATTAGCAGAACACGATAATCAATGCAAAGCCCTTGGTTTTAATTAATACCCCACCGTCATGATATCTATAGGCGTATTTTAATAAATTATGCATTAAAGCACGTTTTAAAATGTTCTTTTCAAATTCGATGACTCAACATTTGAAACAATCAAAATTGAATGATGAATTAAATTGAAGAAAATAAAATAAAGAGAAAACTATTCAATTTTTTTTTTTTGAAATTGATGTTATATCATTGTGTAATTTCGGTGAAAATTGAATTTTCAAAACCCCTTTTCCTCAAATATGCAGCGGGAATTGAAGATCATCCTTGAAGGAGATTAGAGGGAAGGGGGGGCAAGAAAAGAAGCAGTCAAATAAAATTCCGTGTCTTGCGGGAACCGCAGCTGGCAATAATTGTGAATTAAAGCCAATTTCTTTATCCTTCTCCCTTGAAAGGCAAATACCCGGATATTTGATCAAACAAACTCTTCGGTTTCCTTGAGTTTGGCAGGATCAAATAAAAGGAGTGGAACCTCGCGCGCACTTCGGTCCACCCTCTTTTACATTTAATCACGTGGCGGCAATGGTGGTGTGTCTTCGAATCCAAAATCGTCTTGAGACTCAAGAACTTAGTAAAACCTTCAAATAACCGATGAATATTTTTAGGAACACATATATATATATAGGGTGAAAAACTTCTCAATAGTAGAAATTTTTTTATAGTTTCCTTTAAAAATACAAATTTGTGAAAAAAAGCAATTTACAAGAAACAAATTTGAAAATATTTTTGATATTGCAATGTTAACTTTTTTTCTATCACTTGCAAAATACGAAGAGAATCGGTCAAAAAAAAAAAATTCTCTACAAACACGAGTGGGTTTTTTTAAACAAAATAAAAAAAAACAAGAGATAGCTGACGATGTAAAGCACAGCTTCGGAAACTCGATTTCATCGACAACAAAGTAAGTTATTTTCGTTGCCTGGCGGCCCTCAATGTGGCAATATATATATATATATATTGTCAGCGATTGATCTGCTTCCCTCTTTCGTTTCATAATTATGCAAATTCCTTCCTGTCGCTATTTTTCCCACCGTATAACGAGGACGTTTTTGTTATAGGTGGGAGGGCCCACAACCTGATTGGTGGATATTGCAATGGTACTACTGCACGCCAAGTTCGTTAACTGAGAAAAAAAATTATAACCAATATACACCAACAGAGTAACAAGCAAGCACACTTATCCTTAAAGAAACGTATATCCGCTTTGCAAGTGTCCCTTTAAGAAATATTATATATTTTTTTTTGCCAGAACCTCAACAAGATAAAACTTGACAATTTCTTCACGAAACAACATTAGTCTCGTGCTTTTCACATTTGTCTTATTTCGAAATTTTTGTCTCTTTACTCTTCTTTTTTTCCCGTCCCCCCTCTTTCTCATTTTCGCAAGTCCTCGTTCGTATACACAATCGTTTGTTTTCCTACGAAACGGGATTTTGCAGTCTCTCTCTCTCTCTCTCTCCCTTCAAGCAAAACTTCGTATAATACACGCCCTTAATAATCCCTTCGCCCAAGCATTGTAATAATAGAGTGAATTAAATGGAGTTTCGTCCTCTAACGTCTGTTTAAAGCTCGTCAGTGGAAAGGAGCGACTTAGCAAAAGGTAATATGAAACCAGGCATTTAGTCAATTAGGATCGTGCAAGTCAATTTCCTCAACGTGACCTTTTTGGGAAAACCCGATTATTATGGATTCCCAAAGCTGTCCATTAACGGACTACAAGAGACATTGGAAGCACTTCAAGCCAAGTACCAATGGTTAATTAATGGCTAATCAAAGTGCACTCGCGAATGCAGAAACACCCACCACGAACTCGCAACGTCAATGCCAAAGTGTAATTGATGACAAAACGAATCCTGTTTTATATGCCACCTCTCTAACCATACAGTTAATTTAACTACTTCTTTTTAATTAATTGTTAATACTTTATTTAAAACTATGGTAATTTTATATTAAAGTACTTGTAATAGTCTAAAGTCCATTATTTATGCTTTTTAAAAGCTATCGAAACTAATTAATCCGTCATTTTTAAGAATAGAAAGTTCTTGAAAACCACTTCTCTTAATAGGAGTGTTTTAAATAACCACAACCTTCAAAAGTTATAATAAAGGCCACACCCCTTAGAACGCGTGTCCTTACACATGCTTTCCAAAAACAGACACATCAAAGGCAAGGTGTATTTTTACTGACCACACCTACTAAGAAGTTTTTATTATAGGCCACACCTCTTAGAGGAAGCCACACCTCCATAACTCCGCCCACCAAAAGGTTTAATACCGCCATTTCAAAAGATGCTGTGCCTCTTAGTGGGAGAGTCTTTGATAACCCAGCCTCTTAGAAGGAATGACTTTTTTTAGTTACGCCCATAAGGAGATTTCTTACTATATACCACGCCAACAATGGTATTTAAAACTACGCCTCTTAAAGAAAATTACTTTTAAATCACGCCCATAAAGAGGTTTCTTTCTTTAGACCACGCCCACAAGGGGGTTTCTTACTTTAAACCACGCCTCTTCAAGAGGATGACTTTTTAATCACGCCCATAAAGAAGTTTCTTACTATAGACCACGCATCTTAATGTTTTACCACGCCCACAAGGGGGTTTCATACTACAAACCACGCCTTTTAGTAGGAGTGACCAACCACGCCCCACAAGGAGGTTTCTTATTTTAAACCACGTCTCTTGGATGGAATGACTTTTTAATCACGCCTATAAAGAGGCTTCTCACTATAGACCACGCCTATTAGAGAAATGTATTTTAACCACGCCCATAAGGAGGTTTCTCATTACAAACCACGCCTCTTAGTGGAAGTGTCTAACCACGCCCACAATGAAGTTTTTTGTGTAAACCACGCCTCTTGAAGGAAGTGTTTTTCTCAATTTAGAATTTTTTAAAAATATACATTAAAAAGATTTTAAATGTAGATGTTCTAATTTATTAAATTATTTTTAGTTTTTGAATAAATTAATATAATGACAATTATAAACTATTTATAGGCGATAGAAAAATTTCAATTTTGTTTTAAAAGTTAAAGAGACAATCACGTCTCTCTGGAGACAGAGAGAGAGAGATAGAGAGCGGTTTGCCTTATGTAGAGTAAGAAGAAAAGTGGACATAATGGAATGGGAAGGTTGTCTGACAAAACTTTGTGCATCGTTGGCTTAGAAGTAACAGCCTCATTATCCAAATGCAGTTTCCCAAACTGAATTTTCCTTGACATGTTTCCCAGAACGTTTTTCAGCAAAACTTCGATGTATTTTCTCCTCCGATACACATCTCTCTCTCTCTCTCCCTCTCTCGCTTTCCACTTTATTTTTTTTCAGTTCTACCACTTTTTCAATGTTCTTTTATAGTCATTTAATAATATTAAAAATTTTATAAATTATAGATTTTATAAGACTTTTTTTTAAATATCAGTTCTAATTAACTTAAATCTAATAAATGTCATTTATAGTGATTGAACGAATTTCTTTTAATTGGACAAATTTTTCATTTGTCACAAATGATTAAATATTTATGGGGTCGTTAAAAGTGAAAATCAAATAAAAGCATAATGGCAAAGTGTTCTTTCTTATTTGAAAAGTTTTATCTTTTTTCCAATTCTACACGTTAAATGGATATCACTGAACATTTATTATTATTATTATTATCATCATCATTATTTCAATGGTATTATTAACTTGTGTAATTAATTAAGTGAATATGGGTAGGAAAGAGAGAGGGAGAGAGAGAAAGAGAGGGGGGGAGTATTTAAAAAATGAGTTTTCACTCAAGGGAAAATACTAATTAATTTTTCATTTTTGTCTCAACATCAAAGGTAAAAGATTTAATATTCAAACAACTAATTTTAGTAAAAGTTATATGTAACTACTTTATATATAGATATATATATACACTTATATATATATATAGAGAGAGAGAGAGAGAGAGAGAGAGACAGAGAGGGGAACGAGAGATGGTAACAAAAGCTAGTCTGGACAGGATAACCTGAACGTTTTTCACGTAAAAAATATGAAGGACAGTAAAAGCGAATGAGTTTTCTGCGGGTGGCTCGCGAGATTTACACCCTTCGACGCTCTTCCGTGAGGGGAGCGTCACTTCAAAGGGCTAAATGTTCAAGCCACACACCATGAACTGACGGAACTTTTATGCGATCATACTTTGTTCTCTCGGGCGAACATACGCGCTTGCGTAATCACGTGTATGTGTACACATATATATGTATGTATAGCCTCTTTACAAACAACGCGTCACACTCTTCTGTATGCGTTTTAAGGGCATTCACGTAAGCCAGCCTCACCTAGTTTCTCCATCAAGTGAAAAGGCGCGAGAACAACCGGAAGTCACTATCAAGTTTAAAAAGGAGGATGAAAAAAAGTGAAATTTTTTTTTTTTTACTTTTTTTATCGCTTCAAGATTTGAGAGCAATTTACGAAGAATAGTTATCCTCCTACTTCAATTGGAAATCCCATTTAGAAGTAATTATTCGTGTCCTTCTGCATGAGTGTCGTGGGTTCGTAAATTAATGCTTGATTAGGTTTTTGCAGCAAGTTTCTTCGCACTTGCCTGCTTCGTAGTAAAAAGCATTTTTTTTTTAATTTTTTACTCGTTTTTCTTATTTTGCCTTCTTATGCGACCTATTTTTTCCACTTGTTTCATTTTATTTCCCATTTTATTACACCTTTTCTATTCACGTGACCTGTATGGAAAATTTTATTTCATGAGAATTTCAAAATATTAATGTCTATTTAACAATAATGTGGACGTTTCTTTTTTTATAAAACAATAAATTTTACTGTTAAACGTTTCTAGAATAATATACATCAAATAATGGGCGTGGTTTAATTTAAAACATTTTTTATAGTAGGCGTGATTTAATTTCTATATCTTGTAGGCGTGGCCTTATAATTATGGGCGTGGTTTAATTTAAAAATGCCTACAAATAGGCGTGGTTTAATTTAAACACGTTTATTAGTATGCGTGGTATGTTAAAACAGGGCGTGGTCATATATACTTATAGGCGTTCTCTAATTTAACAGTGCTGACTAATGGGCGTGGTTTAATTTAAAGCAAGTTTACTAGTAGGTGTGGTCTATTAAAATAGGACGTGGCAATATATAGTGATGGGCGTTCCTAAATTTATAAACGCCTATTAAGGGGCGTGGTTTAATTCAAACAAGTTTATTAGTAGGCGTGGTCTATTAATTCAGGGCGTCGTCATATAAACTGATGGGCGTTCCCTAATTAATTAACGCCTATTAATGGGAGTGGTTTAATTAAGGAACGCTGTTTAGTTAAGAGTGTTTTAAAAAAAGTTTCTAGTGAGCGTTTCTTAATTAAGAAATGTCTATTAATAGGAGTGGCTTAAACGCCTATTAATGGGCGGTGTTTGAATTAAATTTATATTAAATTTTTCAATTCAATGAAATGGATAATTTTTTGATAGTTACAATTTTACTGGCAAACATTACTAAAAAAATCAATTTGTTTCACTATAATTATTAATATTTTTTTTAAGCGGTAAGAAAAGCATTTCCGAAATATCAAATATCGAAGAAGATATAAAATGAACGACAATAACCTATCGAATTTTATTTCAGCTCGAGATTTATCACTGATAGTTTCGTCTCTGATTTCATGTCACTCGAACCCTCGACGCTACACAGTTACAACTTCGCGTCTCTTAACATTGATTTTTATATCTAAACTCATAAAATTCTCTCAAGAATTTATCAATTATTATTATTATTTTGCTTTAATGTAAAATTTATTATTTTCTCATTAAAGTTTTTTTTTGTATACGTTTGAAATTAAAATAATAATTGCCGTAACGATATTAAAATTATTGGTAATTATTATAAAATTGAAAAGTTGATAAATTAAGAATTTTAATTTAATTTTTTTTTACCAATATTTGTGATTAATTTTAGATTACTGAAGCTGATTTGATTATAGAATGTCAATCAGTAGAGAGTTAATGAGTTCTCTATTGACATATTTATTAACTATTTTAAGCTGTTAATTATTAGGTTTAAAATGACAAGGACATATAAGTAGGGTAAAATGTTTTATTTGATAAATTGTTAAATAAATGACGTGACAATAGCTGTTAACATAATCAAAATATGTTTAATTAAGAAAATAATTAAATGAATGTAATTAATTTTATCATTTGACATTGGAGTAAAAATTTTTTTTCTACTCTAATACATGATTTATAAATTATTTTTATTCAAGGCGTGGTTTTTAGACATCTTTTTACTAGTAGGCGTGGCTTATAACTCCCACAAAACTTTAAGGTGTAGCTTATAATATTTTTTTCTTTCTGAGCTTACAAATCACATTCTATTTTGTGGAGCTCTTTTGAATAGAATCCTTTTTTCTATTTTAAGGCGTGATATATGAATCTCTTTCTACATTGAAGCATTTTATGTAACTTCGTTTTCAGTTTGGAACGTGTTTTATAGCTTTTTTCCTCTATTTTGGAAAGTACTTTATAAATCAATGTTTTATTTAAAGACATGATTTATTACTCCCACTCAATTTGGAGAGTAATTTATAACTTCTTCTCAACTTTGAGACACAATTTATAACTTTTCTATCTATGGGCGTGGTTTATAGCATCGTTTCTAATTTAGGGTGTGTTTTATTTTTTTAGATATAGTTTATAACTGCCTACACACATAAAAATATAACTAATTATCTATTTTTACTCTTGGGCAAGGCTTATAGCTCCCCCTCTACAGTGGGGCGTGGTTTATATTTTAAAAGGCGTGGTTTAAAGCTCTCATCACACATTAGGGTGGAGTTTATATTTTAAGGGGCGTGGTTTATAACTCCACCTCTACATTAAGGTGGGGTTTATAATTTGAAAGGCGTGGTTTATATCTCCCTCTCTATATTGGGGTGAGGTTTATATTTTAAAGGTCGTGGTTTATGATTCCACCTCTATATTAAGGTGGGGTTTATAATTTGAAAGGCGTGGTTTATATTTTGAAGGCCGTGGTTTATATCTCTCCCTACACTTTGGGGTGTGGTTTATATTTTAAGGGGCGTGGCTTATAACTCCACCTCTACATTAAAGTGGAGTTTAAAATTTGAAAGGCGTTGTTTAAAGTACCCCTCTATATTGAGGTGCAGTTTATATTTTTAAGGGACGTGGCTTATGACTCCACCTCTACATTAGGATGGGGTTTATAATTTGAAAGGCGTGATTTAAAGCATTACCTTTTAGTTTAGGGCGTGGTTTAGAACTCCCCTCTACATTAAGGTGGGGTTTATATTTAAAAAGGCGTGGTCTACATCAGGGTGGGGTTTATAATTTGGAGGGCGTGGCTTAGCTTTCTCTTTACTTGAGAGTGTTTTGTATATTTTGAGAGCAAATTTTTTGTAATTTGTCATTCTTATTCAAATGGATTATTTAATATTGTAAAAAAAAAATTCCGAAAATACTGTAATAAATAAAACATTTTTTTTTATTTCAAGTAAAAGAATATAATTTACCATTTTTGAGGAAACCTGTGAGAAATGTGGTTGTAGCAGGTTTTTGTTATGGGTTCGCGGGTTATCCCAGAGGAAACGAGAGCGCCCAAGGAAACTGGAGGACACGTCGCGCGCGTCGTTCCTGGCCAAAACGGAAAAGACGTTATCGTTTCTGGCATCACGTGTATATGTTGGCTGTGTGACTCGAATAACAAGAGAAGCCCCGTGCCCTTCACAAATATCTTATCGTATTCTCGCAGAAATGTTAATGCGATTCACATCCCTCTGTGTCCCATGTATTTCACTTCTGGATTTCATTTGCACCTATTTACGTCATTCTCCACACACAATCCATCACTTTCACACAAAAAAAAAAATTAATAAATAAATAAACATTTTGTCATACGAAAAAAGGATCTACACGCACTTAGCGTGTTTTTATCTCTGAGAAACAGTTTTTTTTTCAAACTCACAATGTGAATTTTTTTTTTTTTTAACAATAATCAATCTCAACCGTGCGCTGGAAGAGGTCGAGAGATTAATACTCGAGGAATTAATAATCCCTTTTCCTCTAGACTGTAAAATCGGATGAATTTTAAAATAGCCAATTTTTTTTCATCCTACTTGTATAAAAAGATCGATTGAAAACATTTCGAGCATTGAGGTCAAATTGCAAAAAGAGGCTTTTGTGGTGGGGTGTGTGTGTGTGAGAGAGAGAGAGAGGGACTAGCTGAAAGCTACAGAAATCCTCGAGAACCGATACTTGCCAGATAAGCCAAGATTGGCTTCGTAGTACCTAAAGCCGGCTAAAGAAAGCTGTAAGTATCTAGCAACTATTCAGACGAAGACGGATATCTTTCACTTTGCGGTTCACGAGAAACATTTCGTCTTATAATCACGTCGATTGAAAAACTCCACGGGATTACTTATGTAGTCGGCAAAGGAAGAGGGGAGGATTTTTCTACAATCTTTCATAATTTTGTAGATTAATTTTTCAATTAGAATTTCTCGAGGTCTTTTTTCAATAAAAAAAAATAGGTTTTCAATTACACAAAGAAATAATATATTCTTGAGAACAAAGAAAGTGTTATTTTACTTTAAATGAAAAATTCTACAGGTGACATTCATTTTATACTTGACAAAAGTTTGTAATGCAAGATTTAATTTTCTCAAAAGAATGCTGTTTTGTGTAAACATATATTGTAACAAAAATTACAACAATGTACCTTACGTTCTCTATGTAATGCAATACGATGATGACCAAGTAAATTGCAAAGCTGTTTGATATCAAATTCTCAGAAAAAAAAAGTTTCTTTACACAATTTTTAATTAAACTCTACTGAAAACTAAGATTATTTTTTCCAATATAAGCTCTAATAAATTTCTTTAGGATGTTATTCATTTAAAAACTAAATAATAATTAATTCTTTTTGTAAACAGTTTGATTTGAATAATAAATTCGAGCATATTTTTTGCATTGTTTCCTCTTAAAATATTCTTTTATTCCTTTTTGGTAAAATATGTGAAAATTCTCCTTTATTTTCAATTATTACTAACACAATACATTCTCGAATTCTTGGCTTGATTCCCAAAGCTTTTTAAAGAAATATCCTCTCGTTGTATTATGTACAAACTCTTCTCTTAAAGCCATAACGGATGTTGATTTTGGCAGATTGAATTTTTCATTTTTATGACACATTATCGTTTTGAGATAAAGACATTTCCTTATTTTTTATTTCTATTATTAAAAAACTATATTTAAAAAAAATTCTTTAATAATAAAAAGTAGTACAATATATTTTAATTTATATCCAAAAAGAGAAATGAGAACGAATATATTCAAATATATCTTTATTAGATGCATTTTTAGTAAATTTTAAAAATAAATTTTCATATACTTAAAATAGATGACTTATATTTTACGTGAAATTGGAAATTATTACTTTATTCGATGAGAATATAATTGTATACCAAAATTATATGACTAATTGGAATGATTGATTTGAGTTAATTATTTAACAATTATTGTGAAACGAAATATATTTCGTATAATATGCACTCGAATTCTGAATTAAGTATAAATTATTCAAAAATCTAATTACAGTAAATGAATTTATAAACTAATAACTATTATATATTGGAGAAATATAATTATTTTGTTAAGATTTAAAAAAAATAAATTCACCGCGTGATTTAAACTTTCATTAAAATAGAATCCAAATCATAAGCATTCTCTCGTACGAAGAATACTTGGTAAAATTGAAGATGACGTTAATTAATGCAAATTGATATAATAAAAGCTAACTGTTAAGTATGAAATTTCATTTAACATCAAGATTCGCAGACAGCTAATTTGCAAAATTTACACTTTCTGAAATTCGTGTACCTCACTAGTCACTTTTCCGATGCATAAGAAATGTGTAATTAGCACATTGAAGCGCATGTTCACTAAAGTCGAATTAGTATCTTATTTAAAATATGAGATGACAAAAAAAATAACCGAGATAAGAAAAATCATTTTCAAGATTCATCATTCCTATTATATTTTATTCTATAGATTTTCTATAATTTAATTATTCATCATTAATATAAAACAAACCTTTTTTTCTACACTCTTGTCTTCAAAGTGTGTTTGTTAAAGACTTACTGCGGCTTCTTTGACGTCTGCTGTCTTTTATAAGCTAGCGTTGTGAAAAGAGGGAGAACGCCGCAAGGGAGGGGATAGAGGAAACGTTTGATTGGCGCTCATTGATCACTGCACTAAATACAATAGAAAAAAATCTTTTAACAATATTTGAAACTGTTTTATTTTCTTTTAACTCTTGGAAAATTAATTAAATACTAAAATACTTACATTCCAGATAAAATAAAAATTTTAGTTTTAAATCACCGGAAAAAAAATTCAACAAAAGTAATATAAAATACAAAACAACTGGTACTCATTCCCAAGAGCAATTTGCAATTAGAGTTTCTGTATCAGTTAATTTTTTTATGTTATTATCCACTAAGAGTTGTTAACTCAAATGAGGTGAACGTAAATGGTGATATTGTCAGAGTTAGAGGGACAGAAACGTTAAAAGTGGATAGTCTTACTGTTATGATGAGTAATTTATACATAAAGTTCATATAACATGACCCGATTCACTATGAAAAGCCACACAACGATCCGACGAGCGCCATTTAATGGCCGTCACTCGGCACTTCCTGCTACAGGAATTTTCTCCCTCCATTCCTCCGGACTCGAGAGAGAGAGAGAGAGAGAAAGGAATGGAATGGGGTAGAAACGGGAGTTCAACGTCGAGAACTTAACATCGCACTTTCTTCATCATTACACCAAAGCGACTAAGTTCATTCGCTTGCGACGAATCTTCTTCTGTAAAATTTAACGTGCAAAATATTTATAAGCCACTCGACAAGTTGCCTCCGTTATGAGAGTACGTTGAGGAGGGGGTGAAAAAAAATTTGAATTTCATAGCGCTCAGATTTCTTCTTATTCTACGAATCAAATTAACCATCCTTTTTTTTTTTGCTGAAAAAAAACCGCTTAAAGAATCCTCCACTCGGTTACATTTTTATACCGCAAGATGCTAATTTTCCTTATGCTTCGAGCAAAAAAAAAAGCGGTAATATAAATTACTAAAATATCTTAATGACGATCTCGTGGGATTATCTTCATAATTTTCATCCTCCTCTTTTTTCCAGCATTTCTCAATTCGAGAATTGATTTGAGACTTGATATCGATTTCACTCTTTATGAATCTGATGCTTGTGAAAATATATTTTAATACTTTCGTTTTCCTTCAGTATTAAAAGTCATTAAATATCATTTTTTCATCAAAGTAAATATTAGTTTTTACAAAAAAATTTATAAAAATACGTTCTTCGAAATAAATCAATGTTGAGAGGTGGGTGTGAAAAAGAGAAACAATTTTCATTTTTTGCTGACCGTATATTTAATCATCCTATTGCATTCGTTGACGTTTTTTTTTCTTCAATATGCGTCCAGTTTGTTTTACATAGGGTTTGGGATAAGTGTAGAAAGTGCATGACATATGATTGTGTCGCGAAAAAGGGCAGAAAGGGGGTTAAAATGAGTTCAACTTTTATATGGCGGATGCAAAGCAGCCGTGGCTTATCGCACACGACTGTTTGTATGGTGATCTATTCTCCAAGCAGGAAGTTGGTCCTCCAACCCCCGCCGGCCTACATACCAACGAGTTATGACCGGGACCAGTGCACATATGTCATACAAACGTATAAACTCTGCGCAAAAGGCATATATGAGGAAACAGGAGACATCACCCGCGAGTTAAAGGGGAATCACAACTAAGGCTAAATTTACATATATCACAATTTTTGTCAAGGAAAATATGTTTTACGAAAAGATATTGATTTCCCAACTATAGGCAAATGTTAAGAATTATCAATTTGCAAAAAACGTACAATAAAAGTTTTTATTAATATTAATGATGAATAATTTTAGTTTCTTGATTTAAATATTTAAAGAGACTAGAGCGAATGTTCTTTATATATTAATGATGACTAATTTACAATTTTTTAATAGATTTTCAATTAGATAAGAGATTTTTTTATTAATGACATAATTCCTTGATTGAATTTAAAAACAAAGAGCTAAAGCTTTTTTAGATTAAAAATTTATAATTTTAGCTTTTAAATCTTAAAACCTGTCAAAATTAAAAAAAAATCTCTAGATTATAATGAACAAAGAGACAAGGAAATATTGAAAGATTCATTTACTGTTGAACATTGTATTAGTAATTCGAATCTTAAAATATGTCATGAAAAATAAAATATGACAGGGACACTTATTTAACAGTGGTATTAGCTATAAATAATGTATAAGCGATATTTTAAAATTATTATTGATATAAAAAGATTATTTTTAATTAATTACAAATCAAAACATTTATGGAAATTGATTATTATCCACGCCAGCAGAAGATTTTTAGCTAAAAATAATAAAATTCATTTTTTTTTTGGTGAAATTACGTTAATCGACAAGTGCCCGCAAGGCTGTATCGTTTCGACGAAAGGGGCATTGGGAAAATTAAATTGTCAACGTTAAATCCACTTTAAAAGCAAGCGGAAGTAAAGAAAGAAGGGGAAGAAGGTGGATTTATCGAGGACGCCGAGAGAGAGAGGATCGTCTCGGAAAAAAAATATCGAGCAGGCAAAGTGCTTCGAGGGTTTTTAAAAGTTTTCATGAGATAGATGAGTCTGTACTTCTATTTCTGATGTGACGAATTGGACGCTTCTTCACCATCGATTATTTTAATGCATTAACTCGATTTCTGTTACTTCTATCAGCTGCTTTCAGCAACTTTTCTTTCTCAATGTTCACAGTTAGTTGTTTATTTATTGTGTTCCTTTATTTTCAATCCTTCACTACATTTTTTTTTCTATTATTTCGAAAAACACGAAATTTTGATAATCCGCTTGTTAAATTCTTTAAAGATAACTATTATTCATCATTAATATAAAACAAACCTTTCTTTTAAAACAACTATTGACGTTTCTTTAAATTCCAACATCTTCGTTATTACTGAAACAAATGAAGAAAAAAAATTATATTATATAACTGCAAAATTATTATAAGTCTCTCGACACTAAATATCTTAAGTTTTGGAGAAAATTTATGAAAGATAAAGTTCAGGGAAAATTATCTCTCCAAGGTCAGGAACGTGAGGAGCAACTTGGTCTACTAGTGGCACAAATGGAGGTGCACAAATGTAGGTTTCAGTAAGAACATATCACCGCCCCGTCACGTTTTACGGAAATCCGGAGAGCGTGCGAACTTTCCAAAGTTAGATGACGCTCTTGGGGGGGAAGGTGGATGTGCATAATTGGATCTTGAGACCATGTCGAAAATTATAACGTTGAAGCGACAGCGTCTTGTGTGTATGTGTGTGCGTTTGCGAATTGCGAACGACTTATTATTCCTGCGGGTTAACTTTATTACAATTTTACTGCTTTAATTAGTGCATCAATAAATTCAACTTAATTTAATTAGTATTTACTGGTTTTCATTAATTTTAATTAATACTATTCCAAACTCATTGTTCTAAGTGTATGTACATATATATATATTATAACGATTTCTCAATTTATAATTTTAAACATTACGTGTATCCTCTCCCGTTTACTTCCTTTTTTGATTATTTTTTTCCTTCCATTATAGCTATTTTAATTCATCAAATTTCGTCTTTAATAATACTTTTTTATATCTTTAACGATTTTTTTTATTAATATTATTTAAATAATCTCTTCCTGCTTCTTTAAAATTAATAATACTAAACCCAGAAATATTACTTTTTACTAATTTATTGATTATCCATACAGAAGGCATGTCTTTAATAATTAAAATTGGCATTAAAATGAAAATTATTGAAAATATTAAATATTTTCCGCTGGGGATAATTTTCAATTTTTTAAACATTCGTGACGTTTGAATGACGGTTATTCAATCAAATCTGCTTTAATTTTAGGATTTACAAAAATTTAACTAAAATATTTAATATTCTATAGAAACTGTAGCTGCTTATTATTATTTACAAATTCTGTCATAAATGAACATTTTATTTCATTACCATTGAATTTGAATCTATATTATATGGTATTTATTAAATTTTTACTAATTTATCATATTTCCATAGAAAAAATAATTTTCTCGTCTCAGCAATAGCTTTTTTTTTTGAATTAAAAAGTAAATATCAAAAATGTTATCTTTGCAGTATGACTGTTTTTATTAAATACAAAAACGAGATGCAAAAAAAAATAGAATTTTTTTGTTAAGTTTCTGTTTTTTAGGAGTTTTTTTTTTAACGCATCGATTTTATCACTAAATAAATAAACTAGAATAAATATGAACCTAGAGGGATTGTAATTTTTTTAGAGATATTGTGGAATCGAATAAAATTTATTTAAAATTGTTATATTTTTTTGATAGTATAGAAAAAAAAATTTTTCATATTCTAAAATTTCATTTCTAAAATCTAGAAAAATTTATATTTAGATTTATTTCTCTTTTTTTAGCAACATTCCACTGTGAATTTAAAGAAAAGTTTGCACACACGATAAAAATGAATGAATCGTGTCGAATTTAAATCAGCTGTCGCGAGCTACTGGCTTTAATCGACTTTTTACCTCTTTCGTTTACGTCCATTAGTGAAAACAAATCGGTAAATCGCCGAGGCCATTATTTTCACAGAGGTCGACTGAAAGCCAGAATATCTGCTATGTGTATATATATATTTTTTTTTTTTGTTATGAAGCGAGAGTGGTAGTTCCTTCATTATTCACCGCAGAAAACATTAATGTCCCACGACACTGAATTGAGATTGACTCTCTACATTGTAGAGATTGGAAAATACGATAGACATCAAAATATGCTGAAATTTGAACACATCAAATTATGGTATTCAAAATTATTCTGAATATATGGGGGGGAAAGATGAAATTTTCTTCTATCTCATTGTGCTTTAATAACATTACTGCCCTAGTTTACAACTTTTGGACATTCGAGTGAATTATTTCAAGTGCATTGCATGCTCGTAACATTAATTAAATTCTAACAGATATATATATATATATTCTAAGACGTTGACACCGTCTTTTAGTTTTGAGTAAAATTTATCCCTACATTTGCATTTCTCTTTATATAAATATTTTTTTCTTTAATCTTTTGTATAGTTTAGATATATTAGTTTCTTTAGTAAGTCGAGAAAGTTTATCAAAAGTTTTACTATTTTTTTAATTATTAGTCAAAGAGGATTATTAGACGTTATTTTTTTATTATAAATAAAATATTGTTCATTATTAATATTAAAGAAATTTTTACGTCTTCGACTGCTTTTTATTAATATGAATAACAAAAAAATTCAATTCCTAAAAATTTAGTCAATTATTTAAACATGTCGAATGATTCTTCAGACATAAGAGAAATGACAAATAAAAAACAGGGGGAAAATTTGACGACTCTATATATTGGAAGGGTATTGAATATAGGAATATGATGACGAAAAGAGTGATCGAAAAGATGAAAGATGTGATAAAAGTTGTTGAAATTGGAACATAAATTTTTCTGTTCACGATATGGTATAGTCTGGATTTAAAGTGTCACCTAAAACTCGAACACTTGGGATCTCTCGTGCTATATGTCGTAAAAAAAAGGATAATTTTTTCCTGTGACTTGGTAAAAGGTGTATATATATATATATATAGATATTTGTAGGACAATATTTTTCAAGGGACAATTGAGAAAAAGCTTTTATTGGATAGGCAGAAATTTTCTTCCAAGGATATACTTTCAAAATCAGAAGCTATCTAGCGATTCAAGATCCATTAATTTTAATGATGTCTGCGGTTAGTTTAGCACGTTTCATATCCACCGCAACAATAGGCACTTGGTTCCGAGACAATTTCACAATGATAAACGCCCTCTATGCCATATACAATATATCCGACCATCATTGCACATTTGGTGATTGTCCTTCTACCGGAAAACAATTTACATCTAATTTCTATTTGATCATCTATATGGAAAATTATGAAAAATTTAATTAAAATTAATAGAAAATTAATAAATGAAATTTTACCGATTACGACATATTTTAGTTTATTTAACATTTGATTTGTGGGGAAAAACAATAAATTTTCTAAAAACACAATAAATCGATATTACGATAAATTAATATTTGAAAATAATTATATATTTCTAAAAGAGTGAATAATAATTGTGGTCGTTATTCCTATAAATTAATAAAACAAAATTATATTCTCTCTTTTTGCTTTGTTGATATGCAATTGACGTTATTGGATTTAATATTTAAATACGGTGTTAATAATATAATTTTGATCTTTTAAACATTGTTTTAATGTAGTAAATAATGAACTAGATATCATTTTACATAATTAATTATATTGCGATATTTTACATTTTCAAAATTAATTGCATTTCAGTTAACCTAAATTACTAATTATAATAATTATTGTTTTAATGACAGAAACTCAGTAGTTGAATATTTTATAACTTCAATTTTTGATATCGTGTATTCTTGACCCATCTGGTCATAATTTTTTAATTGTTCCATTTTTTTTCAATTATATTGATATTTTGAAGTAAATTTTCCTGTTATTTAAGTAGAATTAATTTCATATGAAGCAAATAAAAAAGATTTCTTTAATATTAATTATGAATAATTTTTATTATCTTTCTAACTATGAAGAAAGTAAATATTAAATTTACATTTAAAATACACCATATGTTAGAATGTCACATTGAAGAAAAAGGCAATTATATTAAAAGGATTGATACTCATCGGCAAAAGTACTCAAAATTCATTATTTCTGATGCAGTTATGTTCGTTCGTCACTGACATCCAATGCCCATTAATTTTAATGATGAACGTTGGACATTTTAACACTGTTGCACATATATACACATAGGTTTCAGTAAAGCATGCTTCGCAAAATGTAATAAATCATATTTTGTTCGCGCTGAAAACCGGCACCTATCGTTTGCGAATAAGTGGTAGTGTTATTTGTTACAAGCCCCCTCGTTACAATTTGCACTTTGCATTATAACGCTTTCAATTTCAAAAAAGAAAAAAAAAATTTCACTGACCATTTTCTATTGCAGGTGGGACTATATATAGTTTCAGTGACTTGAGATAACGTCAAGTCATTTGCAGCACGATCCCGCATTAAACAACGGGGGCTATTTGCAGATTGATCGTCCAACTAAGCATGCCTAATTACAGGTACTTTTATTCAATTTCATCGCGTGTTTTAGTACCGCTTATTTTTTTTTCCTAAAGTCATTCTCCCTTTTTCACTTCTTAACGTCTGTTGACAATTTTCGTAAAAATTTTCAACCTATTTTTGTTTTTTTGACTTTAATTTGATTAAATTAATATTAGGACACCAAAAATTCTATTACAACATATTTTTTTTAATGTAAGATAAAAAAAAACTTCTTTCTTCATCACGAAAAAATATTTTGTTCCTCATGGTACATCAACTCCTTTACGGATGATCCAATTAAGTGTATCCTCCTACTACATCTATTCTACTCTCACCATTCATGCACCAGCAATCTTGGTACTTTATCAAATATCAAATCGTAAATATTTTCATCCTTCAAAGTTTTCATGAAAAATGAAATATACAACCTTTTATATCTAGAAACACTTTATCTAAAATGTACGTCAAAAAAAAAATTCCCTTTTAATTAAATTTTATTTTTAGGTAAAATTTTTTTTGACAAAATAAATTAATAAGTTTGAAATTTACATCTTTATATTCATTTCATCCAATTCGGATATTTTTGCTGCTATTAATCATGAAATTGCACAAAAAAATGAAATTCAAGTTGAGTGATAATATGCCGATCATTTACTGTGTGTATATTCGTTAAAACTCATTTGAAATGCAAGTTTTGAGTATAATGCAATTGTTATATATATATACTCAAATCAAGGGAATGAAATCCGTGAAACCAATAAAACTTGTTTCAAGTCTCGCATGCTTAAATGTATAAAACGCGTATTTGGCAATTTTCCCGATGTTTCGCATTGACGCGTTATCGACCAAACACTCATCCAAAAAACTCGGAAAAACTATTATCCAAGCTTTCGGATGGTTTGAAATTTCAAACATCCAATTTGCATGTACTCGTTTCTCGTCGAATAGACAGGCTGATTCTATCTCTTCATGAATAACGACTACTAACAATGTATTGTACCATTTTTATTCATATTTACATTTCTCGGGGAAAAAAAAATCGCCAATGATTAATTATATTTAATATTGTGTGTATATGAAACTGGACACAGTTCTTTTATGCTTGAAACAATATCTATATTTAAAAAAAAAATTAACAATCATTGTTCTTTATTGGCAATTTTTAGCCCCGAGGGCTTTTAATGTTCAAATCATACCAACTGTTATCATACTGAAAACACACATATATTAAATTCAATTTACAAATTTGTTAATTACTTCCATTGTGACGGTTTTTTTAAAAAAAATCTTTTTAAAATTTGAATTTATTTTTATTGAAACTGGTTTTTAAATTTATTAAATAAAATCAATGTTACATATTTTTAAACTATACCGTAAACATTATTTTCTTTGATGTTGAACATAGTTAAAGATCTCCATTATCATAAAACTAAGTTTAACATCGTTATTATTGATGTGATTTTAATTTTGAAGATTTTCATTAACATAAAAATTATTCATCATTAATATAAAACAAACCTTTTTTATAATAATATTGAACTAAGTTCAACATTATTCTCATTGATCAAATTTAAAAAATTTTCATTAACATAAAAATTATTCATCATTAATATAAAACAAACCTTTTTTTATAATAATATTGAACTAAGTTCAACATTATTGCCATGTAATTTTAAAGATAATATCAAACAAAACTTTTTACACTCCCAACATCTGATGATTTTTTAAAGAATTATCCTAAAAAATTAACTTCTATTAATATTATTGATTTGTGACAAATATTTACTATTTTTAATTTTATTTTTCAAAGTAAATTCAATTTTCTCCCGTCGCTCATAATGTAAGCTTATATGGAATTTCAAAATAGAAATCAACGTAATTGGTATTTTCATTGTGCATAATAGAGAAATTTTGTTCCATATATTAAATCGCATTACACGAATGAGGTTATCGCGAATCGACCTATTGAGCCATATAATGAGTCGAAAATCTGTCTGGAACACGCCGTGAATTTCTATTAGGGGCTCAACTCATGAGATAGAATAAGAAATCCATCTCGAGCGTCCGTCAAATGATTTCACTTCCATCTAGGGAATCATTTTCTCCGGTTTGTGTGCTGAAATTTTTATTATCGGATATGAAAGGGTCCGGATGTAATCGAAAGAAAAAGAAGAGGAAAGAAAAAAAAAGAGAAAGCATAAAACCAATGATTTTTACGCGACCAAACTTTGAAGATTCCAAACATTCACTACTACTATATTGAAGCAACAGTTTTATTACTTGGATCTATAGCTGTGGAGATGATTCTTCCTTCTTCACCAAACAAAATTAATCGCCACAACGAAAGGCAGGCACACTATAAGGATCCGTAACAATAAAGGAAACGATACTGCTTTTTATTTACTTGGGTAGAGGGAAAAGCATCGATTTTTATGGACGTGATAACGTTTTCTATGATTAAGAATGTTTCTTACATTTTTTTTCTAAACATTTTCTTTTTTTTTCAAGTAATTTAATTGATCAAAACACGTTTGCACTATACATAAAAGAAAGTTATGGTACTTGACATTTGTTCAAACTATTCTTTATGAAGTCAAGTTGGATGTTAATTAACATCATGAAAATTCCCTCGAGACGTAGTTGAGATGCTTCTTTGATGCCTCAAGGGACGTCCTTTAAACGTCTTTCAAAGTGAGAGAGAGAGCGCCTATTATAAATGATACAATGGTGTTAGCGCAAGAATAATGACATTTGCTCAAAAGTTTATGGCTTCACTTGGAAAAACTTTACATTTCCTTTCATTGTTGTTTTATTCAATTGTGGATGAGATTTTCATCATGTAATAAATTGACAAGAAAATTTTTATCTCCTCAATTTTTCTGATGAATGAAAAGTGAAGGTGATCAATCAGTTTTGAAAAAAGTGGAGGTATTAACTGCGCAGTAGGTATATATATTTATAAAAATTTATAAAAAAGTAACAATAATCTAATTTTTAAAAATACTTGCCTCTGTAATGAAAAAAGTCCAGACAAAGGAAACTAATCTCCAAATGATTGATGTTATAAGAAACCTTCAAAGTGTGTGGTATCAAAGTTTTATGAAAACGCGCGATTCAAATGACATTTCAAACAACAAAAAGTAATAGGAATACACTCGTGTAAAATTGAAAGGCAAGAGAATATCTTGATGGTCAGGTTTCATTCTCTATCTCTAAAAGAAACATGAGAAGTCATCGTCATCTTTCTCACAGAGCGAGGCAAAAGTTAAGAGGGCAACTTTGCACAACCAGATATACGAAGATGGATGAAGATCCAATTCAATGAAACTGACGAAGAACGTTGTTGGTTGAGAAGTGGGAGAGAGAAAAAGAACGGAGAGGAAGGTTTGAGGAGACGAAAAACGAGGAAAATACTAGGGTCGAAAAGAAATTGCGCATCTTTATGGTTCTGCCCTTTTCTTTCGTCTTGCGCGAGTTCGCTAACAAGTTGCTCGGATCTCAAGGCGGATAAAATTATATACCATCGAGGGACGTGAGTACATGCCAACTTCAATGAAGACTTGCAAACCATAGAAAAGGAAATATCCCCTTCCATTACTATTTTATACCAGAACGAGGAGACGTGAATAAATTTCTTTCCCTTCCCCTTGGAAAAATGCATAGCTAATCAGTTTCACCAATTTTCTCTCTATGAACTTGTTAAGTTAATTTCAGCATTTTTTCAAATTTCACAAAAAAAATTTTAAATGAAATTAATCAAATAATGTTTGAAAAATTTTATATGAAAGAATATTTATAAAACTTAAAAAGAATGATAAAAAAATTAAAAGTGTATAATTTGACGGAAGTAAGATCACAATTTCATTAAACATCGCAACAAAATATGAAATTAAATACGAATAAATATTATATTCGTTGAACTTCAACAGGTGTTTGGCTTCAGGAAACGTTCATGAATTTAAATGAACTTATATATTAGACATTTATGGAGACAAATATTTTTTTGTTATTTTTTTAGTATATATTTAAAATTAAATTTCTCTATTTAAATCGACTAGAAATAATTGATGATTTATAAATTTTAAAATTATTCCAAATATGAAGAGCAAATTGACTGTAATTTAAAATTCGTTTTATTATTTAAGTCATGGAAGTAATTATCGTTCAATCAATATAATATTGAATAATAATTTCCTTAATTCGCGAAATTTGATTTAATTCACGCTTTTTAAGGCCTTTTAGTTTTATTATAAACATCTAAATCAATAAAAATATTATTCATCATTAATATAAAACAAACCTTTTTTTAATATCACATCTACAGTCATTAGAAAAAAAAATATTTTTCTTTAATCTTCCCTCATTACTGGGCGCCGCCCTATTAATAGTTAAAAAATTTTTCAATTCCATTTAATAAAAAATTGGAAAACAATTTTTTAAGAAATATCTAATTAATATTTAATTTCAACATAAAAATTACGGGGATGGGAGTTAATTAGTGACTGCACAACTGTTTTTAAAAAAGAAAGCATTGATTTTCAGGAAAACTAAGTTTGAAAAGCACTTTGCTAAGTTCGGGTTGTACATACCGCAAACGTCAAGGCATTAGCCTTCATTAACCTTCGTCTACCGGATGTAATCAGAGGACGGCTGTGCAGTAATAACGGAAGCTGTTCCTTCGAGACCCACTCTCGAAGCACCCGTGTATCGCATAACGTTGTCGATGGCTAGACTTGTAATCGAATTAACGGGGGATAACACACCTTCATTTCATCTGAAAAATTGCCTTTTACCAAACATCGCCTCCTATCCAATCTCTTATTTTTTCCCATTAATTAAAAAACTAATGTCAAATGAAAAAAAATTCCCGTTTTCAATTAAGAAATTAAATCAGTTATTAGAAAAATTAACTGCTAGTTTAAATTGTGCCACATGGCCGTGCGGCATGTGCACTCTATTTGCTAATTTTGAATCGAGTGTTCGATTCCCATTACAGTTGATTTTTTTTTAAATTTAATTACACTCTCTTTAGTTTTTTACTTTCTGCCTCAGAACTAAATAACAATTTATTGGTTGAAATAAAAAAAAAAATTTTCTCGGGACAAATAAAAATTTTATTTCGACGCAAATAGAAATTGTTTTAGACAAATATGAAACAAACATGAATCTAATAAATATTTATTTAGCTCTGAGACAAATATTATTTTTTTCTCTGCGTGTACAATACAAATATATTTTTACTGTTTTATAGAGATATATTTTCTTTTTTATCGAATATTACAAATATATTCATTGAATAGACATTTTTATTTATATCTTTTCTTTTATGGAGGATTTTTTTCGTCTCTTTTGAGGCAGAGAGAACAAGATGAATAATAAAAAAAACTCGAACGAACAAAAGGTCAAATATTAAGTTGCAAAAAAAAAAGATAAACGAGCTGCTTTATCAAAATAAACTTCTCTGGGCATTGTGTGTGGGTTTTTTACTCACAAATTTTTCCAGATGAAATTTGTTTTTCTCGGACAATCCAAATTTGGTTTTTAATTCTATTGCATGTAGTGCAGAAGAAATAAATAAAAATACCTTTCCACGTGAAATAAATTACGCTAACGTAATGAGTTAGAAAAGGAAAGAGTTTTATGTCCTTTTCTATCTCATGCGTTGCGCCATGAACTAATAAAATTATTATAGAAGTGTAACGACTTTTCAAAATAAACACCATTCCTAAAGGTGGTTTTACAATAGAAAACATTTCTGGTCATCTCTAAAAAAAACAATCAGTATTTTGAAAAAATAAAAAGAGAAACAAAGTTTTTCATACTAGATCATGAATAATATTTTTTTGAAGATATGATAACACCACTAATAACTATAGTGTTATTTCAACTATTTTTTAATTAGGTTATGTTACGTAGTTATTTGTGAAACAAAGTTTTTCATACTAGATCATGAATAATAAATAAAATAAAAAAGAAGGTAAAAGTTAAATAACCCCTTCTTATTTTTCCCAATAAATTTTGATAACAAAACTTTAAAGAGAAGTAAAATAAAAAAGAAATAAAATTTTTAAAGTGTACATAAATAGAAAATTGAAAATCCACCTTAATTCAATGCCTTGATTCCCCTTCTCATTGATGCTGACAATAACGTCACGTGGATAGGACTGAATTGTCTTATCGTCGGTGCACTTTGTGGAAGTCACTTTGAAACGTGTGGGTTTTACAAAAGGGTATATTAATTAACGCAGATCGTTTCACTCTGACGTTTTTGGTATATAAATTTGGAATGCAATTGTCGAATATGATTGCAAAAGCAGCAGGTCTCCTTTTGGAAAATCGAGCGAACAAAATCCCATAAATTCCGAGTCACGAGTCAACCGTCACACTACTATATTGCCATTCCCCTCGTTCGTGCTCGATTGGAAACGTCCCGAAAACTCGTTACACGTATACACACAGCGCTGGAACGCGTGGACAATCCACTACTTTCCTTGTTTCTCTCTCTTTCTCTCTTCCACTAACTCTATTTCTCCCTCCCTCTCTTTATCTCTTTCCTTTTCTCTCTCTCTCACGAGACCAGTAACTCTCTTTCTCGTCCCTCTTCCGGATTCTCGTTATCGCGCGGCTTCGTTCTCTAGCGAGGAATTTCCCTTTGCACGATGCGCCGAAAGTCCTCGAATTCCCAGATAACAGCAAATCGTACTCCTTCTCTTCCAATTGACTCTTATTGCCTTCCCTCCACTCTCACAATGCCCGATATGCATACGAATTTCGATTTTTTTTTACAATTTTTAAATTGCTTTCATTTTTTTTATCACCCTTGAGAGTTAATTTTTACATACAGTTTTTTTTAGGTTATGTTTGCCTCTTTTCTCACTTTCGGTTATTTCACTTTTATTTCCTTTTTTCACTTTTCCAATTTCACTTTGTTTTGAATTTTCACTTTTCTTTGATTTTTCACTTTGTACATTTAACCTTTTTTTTCACTTTCCCTCGAATTTTTTCTGTTCTTTCTTTTGTTATGTTTTTCCCGTTTTTTTTTTAATTTGCTTCCTTGTTTACTTTCTGTTAGGTATAGTCTTGTGTTTGTTTTTTCTTTCACTTTACTTCGATTTGTTTACATTTAGAAGGAATTTTCTCTCTATTTACCTTTCTTTTGCCGCGGTTTGTTTTCATCTAACTTTCGAGTATAGATTTTTTAAATTTTGTGGGGAAAAAAAAATTTAATTTCTTCGTTAGAAGTGAAATTTTTTCAATTTATTGTTTATTCGACTTTTTTGTTATATTTACTTTTTTTTGTTTTATTTTCAGCCTTTAGTCTGCTTCAATTTCACCCCTATTTTTGTTGAAACAATGTTTACGTTTTGTTTCAATTTTCGTTTCCGTTTCCAATTGCTTACTTTTGATTTCGTAACGTGATTTGTTTACCCTTTTAACACTCGGGAATTTTTTTTTTGTTTTTTTTTTTAAATTTAATTAATATAATTTTTTTTTATTAACATTGATTTGTTTTTATCTCGTCTATTTCACTTGATAAAACTTGAATTGGCTTTTATGTTTTTTTTCCAGTTTTTTACTCGTTCCCGCCAAAAAAAGAATGTACGGGAAATTTGACACGATATGATGGGAGTTGTGTCATGAGTGGATAATAAGTGATTAATGACGGCGATTATCAAAAGGTATGGAGAGGAGATGGAGAATGATGGTGTTGGTTTTATTATTATTTTTTTTTTTCAGTGTTGACGTTGTGTTGTCAAAAACGTTTGGAGATTGACGGCAGCACTCGGATATACCCCGTGGAACGCGCTCGGTGAATCGCGAAAAGTAACTGACGAGGCGGCCGACCCCAGTTGGCCTGAGTCTGCGCCCGAGCGACACTTGCCGCGTATACCGGATATAAAATATAGACGGTACGCCACCACACTACATTGAGGGGGGGTTGAAAAGGAGGAACCTCTGCTTCCTCCAACGACAAGCTCGTCGCTATCTCACTTCCTCTCACGACAATCCTCATGATCGCGTTTTCTTTGTTGTTCCCTCCATTTTTTCTTTTTTTTTTTGTTTTCACCATTTCTTCAACAAAACCTCAAACATTGTCTGTCCTTCTTACTTTTTATTTTTGACTTTGCCGCGAGACTTCATTCGTGAATTGGCATCGGCACTGAAAAATGGAAAAATTCACTATTATTTCATCTTTCTGTGTTGTTTCTTGAGTTTACGTTTATTTTTGCACGGGAATCTGTTTACTATAATGGAACTGATTTTACCATTAAATCCATGTTTGAATCAACAAAAGTTTCCAAGAAATTATTTCTTTAGAAGGTGAAAGAAAAATTTATAATCGAGTAGTGTATATTTTGTGAAACAAAGTGTTTCATACTAGATCATGAATAATATTTTTTTGAAGATATGAAAACATCATTTATATACTTAGAGTTACTTAAACTGTTTTTTTTTAAATTAGATTTCGCAGTGTTCATTTGTGGAACAAAGTTTTTCATACTAGATCATGAATAATATTTTTTGGTAGCTATAAAAACACTACTAATAAATATAGTGTTATTTCAACTGTTTTTTAAAATTAGATTTCGCAATATGCACTTCTGCCGCCCCAACAAGAATAACCGTATCTGCATTTAGGATGAGTCACCTACTTGCCACTGCCACTGCCACCAATAAGTGACTTATCCAAAATGTAGTTACTGCTACTCTTGTTGGGACGGCAGACTTGTGAAACAAAGTTTTTCATACTAGATCATGAATAATATTTTTCTGAAAATATGAAAACACTAATAAATGCAGTATTATATAATTTTTTTTTTATTATTTATTTGTTTTTTAATTAAATTTCGTAGTGTGCATTTGTGGAACAAAGTTTTTCATACTAGATCATGAATAATATTTTTTGAAAATATAAAAATACTACTAATAAATGTAGAGGTTATTTAATAGTTTATTTTTATTATTTTTTTTTAAAATAAATTTCGTAGTGTGCATTTGTAGAACAAAGTTTTTCATACTAGATCATGAATAATATTTTTTGAAAATATAAAAATACTACTAATAAATGTAGTGGTTATTTAATAGTTTATTTTTATTATTTCTTTTTTTAATTAAATTTCCTAGTGTGCATTTGTGAAACAAAGTTTTTTCATACTAGATCATGAATAATATTTTTTTTTTTGAAGCTACGAAAACACCACTAATAGATATAGTGTTATTTTAACTGTTATTTTTTTTAAATAAAATTTCGTAGTGTGCATTTGTGAAACAAAGTATTTTAATACTAGATAATGAATAATATTTGAAAATATGAAAACTCCCCCGATGCAAAATAATTTCTGTTTCAAGTAACAAAAATTTTCCTTAATTATAACATTGCAATTGATGTTAATTGCAATCGTCGATAGTTACCGTCACTGAAAGTTGCCAACAATAGCAGTTACATTCCATGATAGTTACTATAATGATGGCAATTTCAATCGATTGTAATTTCAAAATTACAATCTAGTATTTCAAATCAAATGGTATTTGCAATCGTTAGCAATTAAAATCACTGCAGTAGTTAAAAAAAAAAAAAAAAGAATAACAATAATTCGGAAATTTTATTCTAAACTTTTTTTTATGAATGAGAAAAATCAGACATGAGAATAATTTTTTTTCTACTTGTGCTAATTTTTTGAAATAACGTGAATCGTTTTGTAAACTATTAATGACGTTGGATTTATAATTCAAAAACAACTTGGACATTAGTGACAATATGATGGCGCCGCTTCTACTACATTTGTACATGGAGAAATAATTTATTTTTATGCTTTACGTTTGGTCTATCGCTTTAACCGTGTAAACGTGGGACAACAATGAAACGGTGACGAGCAAAACGCTCATCCCCTCTAATCCGATAGCTGAGGAAACTTTCGAAGCGTAGAGTAGCTGAAAGCGCGCTGAAAGGGATTTGCTGGGAAGCTGCCTATAAAATCGGGGATTCCTCAAAGTATCTACCTTTCGGTTGTGCACAATGTTTCCTGCAACTAATTCTGTCATTAAATTAACTGTAAATCTGCAATAGATTTTATACCTTCGAAATTTCAAAAACGTTTACGTATATATATATTTGAAATTAAACTCATTTATATATATAAATGTAATTACATTTTCACGTCCATCAATTATCCTTAATTGCTTTTATTTAGGTCCATTCTCATTGATTATTTCAACTTGCGCGCGATTAAATTTCCAATTTTCTCGTTTTAAATTAAGAAAACCCTTTTTTTCTATTTATTTTCTTTAGGGAAAAATTTTCATTGCACTTTATAATCATTTATTGACCTATATTTTTAATTACGTTAATTTTCTTTTTATATTTAATTTTCTATTCAGGTGATGTCTTTTTCTTTTTTTTTTTTGAACTTCTATACAACTTTTCTGCGCCTCTTATCTGAAGCTTTTCGTTTCGTTTACTTCAAGAGCTTCTTCGTTCCGCCATAAACAGCAATAGGATTTATATATTGCACATTCGCATTGCGTTTACACCGCTTTCTACAAAATGGAACACTAAAATTGATCATGAAACTTGGAATTCTGTAAAGTCGATTCGATCCTTTCACACAATTGAATTTCATCGAGCGTTAATAAAAAGAAAACCAAGCATCTGAGCCTGAAAATGGTACTATGGAACAATGTTATACTCCATGATAAACGACATTTTGTAGGGGAAAAAAATTATTAATTTAAATAAATCGAATTATGGATAGAGTGAATATTTTGGAGCCTTAATTTAGTCCACTTTATCGATTATGTTTTTGAGTGAGTTAGATAAAGTGAATATAAAAAAGAGGTTATTCATTTTTCAAGAGGCTCTCGTAAAATTCAAAGAAGGTATTTTTCCACAGAAAAGGCAAAGTGGTTTGAGAGAGAGAGAGAGAGAGAGAGAGAGAGAGAGAGAGAGAGAGAGAGAGAGAGAGGAAGAGAAGCTTTGTAAACTGGCATCGTTTCCCTGCAACTGACAGCGTGCACATAGGTTTACGTAGACGTCGTATATTGAACGACGTGATCAATGTTTCAAGAGCTAATGCACCAACCTAAAGGTCACTCAAGGGAATAGAAGGAATATTCCCTTCTGTATTGCAACTACAATTTCCCTTCATTTATGAATACAAAGTTTCTCTTCATTCGCAAACCAATCAAAATCACTTTTTTTCCATTTTCCACTTTTTATGTTTATAAAAAATATTGTAGTATTTAATAAAAATTATATTAAAAAATACAGAATTATTTCTTGTATTCAACATTTTGTAGAAGCGCTAATTCTTTATCGAACTCGTGTTTATGGATTCTATCCTTTTTAACCGCATCGCGTGTACTTTGAATTATTCGATTACTATTAAATGAAACTTGCTACATGGGTTTTGTGTGTCTGTTATTTATTGTCTAATATAACACAAAATTTATTGTTTTATGAAACAATGAAATTGTTTGTCGTTAAAATTTTCACAAAATTTACATATAACCTCTCAAATCAAAAGTATTTAATGTACAATATTGAAAGTATGTAAAATTGAAAACAAATTTATTACTGACACTAACGAGTAATAATTATAAATATAATTGTTTAAAATTTTGAGTATCACCAATTATTCATTTGAAAAATATTAATAGTTTTCAACTAAAGTTGTTTCACAAAACAAACGCTGGATAAATTTTAACCAATGCTAATTCACATAGACAGTGGCGCCCTCAACTAGGATAAAATTTGTTGCAGTTAATTTTTATACCGATTTTGGGGTAAAAATTCCAATTTTTTTTTAAAATGAATCCAAAGAAATAAGAATGTCAGACTTAAAGTATTGCTTACTACTTACGTCTGACCATAATCTGATTCACATCACTGTAATACATACAACGTCGTCTGACTAAACACTGACCTTCACTGCTACTCACAATATACACACGAAACATAATAAGTTCCACGTTTTTTTTTCAAATATAAATTTTTTTCGGTAAATATCTAATGCTATCGTTTTATCGAGACACAAAGTGGCTCCTATGTATAACAGTGACTTTAGAGAAAAATGATGCTCATTTTTGTGGGTATTGAGCCTGAAGGCATTAAACAGATCACGTGATACTTTACTCGATGGATCGCGCGAAAGCTAAAAGGTGTGTGTGTGTGAGTATAAAAATACGAAAGAAAATCGATGGCAGACAGTGGTATCAGATATCAAATTTATTTGACATCAAGTTACTTTTTTTGCGCCAATCATCCTATTTTCCTTCACAAAAATTGATGGAAAAAGGAATAGAAAAAAAATTACATTTAATTTATTTTTAAGAGAGAGAGTTCGTTCACAACGTATGAGAATTTTTAATTAAATATGTATAATTAAATTAACATGCACGTGAACAATTTATTTTTATAAGAACGTTAATTATTTTATTTATATAATAACTACAAAAAAATTTAAATCATCATATATGTGCAGTACTGGTATAATATTAATTTCAAAATTTATTTTCAGTTATTCTGCAGAATTTCGATAATTCAATTTTACTTTTAATTATATATCACTCTTAAGTATATTCTGTCTGATTAAAAAAAATATTCTGTCTGAGTAAAAAAAGTAATAAAATACATTATATTACACTGATATTGCAATGTACTGACATATTGAAGGTATAGAAATACTACTAACATAGTATTTTTTCAACTGTTTTTTTTTAAATTTTGTAGTATACATTTGTGAAACAAAGTTTTTCATACTAGATCATGAATAATTTTTTTTAAGCTATGAGAACACCAACTAATATACATATAGTGTTATTTAAACTGTTTTTTTAATTAGATTTCGCAGTGTGCATTTAGGAAAAAAAGTTTTTCATACTAGATAATGAATAATATTTTTTTTAAGTTAAACGCCACAAAAGCACATATAATTAACTTATTTTAAAAGAGTTCGTTCACACCCTATAAGAATTATAATTAAATGTAATTTTCACGTTAAAAATATATTTTTGTAATAAAATTACTTAATTTCTTTATAACAAAATATAAAATTTAATTAAATCATCACAGTACTAGTAATATTTAATTTTAAAGTGTTTTTCTGTTAATCCACAGAATCTTGATAATTCAATTTTACTTTTAATTATATCAGTCTTCAGTTTATTCTGTCTGATTTACAAATAAAAAACTAATAAGATATATATTATTAAACTCTTTATATATGCTATTCTTGTATAATTAAAATTAATTAATATGTAGATGATAGTAAATAATTTACAACACCGTCTCGTAAAATTTATTGATTATCGATTATACTTTATATAATAAAAATAATTATTATTATTATTATAATTTATAATACTTACTTCGTTTATCAATTTGTATGAGACGTTATAGATATTCCTAAAAATAAATAAAAAAATGTGATGAATTTAGAAAGTTTTAGTTTTTTTTTAAATTTTTAGTATAAAATCAAAATTTTTTATTAAATTGCAATTTTTTTATTGAATTGCAAAAAAAATTGTTTAATAGAACAAAAAGTAGATGGTAAGAATGAAAAGTGCGTGAATAGCGGTCACGCTCTTGGTATTTTATATGAGTTTCAGGGTATATCGCATGTCAGCCCTTAAATTAATTACAGGAGCGCGCGATACCAATCAGTGAGAAATGTAAATAGTGAGTAATGAGCACCCAATGCTAAAACGGTATGCAACAGTGCTACTCGCGTGACTTCTCTACAATTTAATCTTAATTTACGTAGTCGCTTGCAAAATTTGTATACACACATATATATATATACCCGAAGCCAATTTATAAGCAATTCGGACCTCGACTGCTCTCGCAATTTGCATGCTGCTTTCTCTCCTCTTTCTCTCACTCTTTTGCACTATACGCGATTCTGTTTTGTCACGTATTCATAAAGTGCTGTCTCGAAATCTGCTTCTTAAATGAAAACACACACACATATATACATATACACAAGTGCCGTGGAAAATGAGAAACGACTAGAATTTTTCGGCAACTCTCGCTCTCTCTCTGAAAATGAATTACACTTTGTGCAGCGCACAGCTGGAGACACTCCTCCATTCATTTTCACCCTTTTTAGAGGTGAAAAGACAAAAAAAAAGAAAGAAAGAAAGAAAGAATGCTCACATACCCCGGAAGCTTATTAAGAAAGATGAAAAAAATGTTTCGTTAAATCACGGGAGAAATTCTATAAAGAATTAAAGAAAGACAAATGGGTAAATATAAATTTTTAGTTGACACACAATTTTGGAATATTAATATGAAATTATTACTAAAAGTAACAAACACGAACATTAATTTGTTATTCCAATTTTTTTTTTATATCGTTCAGTAAAATAGCTTCTAGAATTCTAATTATGAAATGTTCTTATTGCATCTCAGTGAGTTATAAATGAAAAGAAGGTTTTTTTTTCCTTTACTCGTGCAGCACGAAGTCGTTATAAAATACAAAACAGTGGTATATATTAGCAGCAGTAATTTTATCAGCAGTAAAGAGAATATCATCTTCAAAATTTACTAAAATCTCACAGAGGATTATTCATGTTCGCATATAAAAGAATAATTAAGAGATCAAACAAAATCATTTTGTTAATTAATTAAGGAATTTCAGTTTCATTTTCTACCGCTTTTATTCTTAATTTAATTATTTCTTAATTCTTAATTTTATACTTCAGATATACAAAACATTGGACCTTAAAACTTTACAATTCTTTCCAAATAAGTAAAACATAAAATAAAAATATATTTTTCCTTAATAATTGTAGTTATGTACCCCCGGTAGCATAGTTCAAGATCCAATTAATTTTTGTTTCTGAAAAATGGCAACTCTTCAGTATTTCGATTTAGCCGTAAGCAATTTCATGTACCAAGTCAAACACGATGCAAATTGTATCAGGTTGCATTATATTCTGAGTAACAATGTAATAGGCTTTATTATAAGCATAAAATATAGAATGTTATAGGAATATAGGTCAAATTTTCATGGGCAAATATTCTGTAAAGGTAGAGACTAAATGTGTATTTATATACATATATATCTATATACATATATATTTGTATATATATATATATTTTCTGTTGATTAAAAATGTAAGGCCGATATATATATGTATATTTTTTGTGTATGTGTATAGCGAGCAAATGATTAAGTGAGTGCACAGGCAAGATCACGTAATACTCGATCACGAGGTGACGAGATATGAACAGCCATATAACGAAGGCACGTCGAAAGCATACCATGATACATCATGCATAGCAAGTGCGCTATCTGAATCCATATCATGTCCAAGGTATCTACACACTTATATGCATGTGCGCAAATAATGTTGTCGAACCTATCAATGTACAATGAGATTGTGTTTCTATAATGACATCATATCCTTTCCTCCGAAAAAAAACGTTGTGGTACAGTACTTTTAATTTTTTTCATAACCTAAAATTAAAATTTATTTTCAGATATAATTCGTTTCCAGTGTAGTTCGAGTTCCAACATGTTGGTGTACGCATCGGATATTTGGTAAGTAACACATATCAAAGATTTTCATACTAGATCATGAATAATATTTTTTGGAATTTGTGAAACAAAGTTTTTCATACTAGATCATGAATAATATTTTTTTTAAGTTATGAAAACACTACTAATACATAAAGTGTTATTTCAACTTTCTTTAATTTCATAGTATGCATGTGTAAAAAAAAGTGTTTCATACTAGATGATGAATAATATTTTTTTGAATATAAAAGAACACTACTAATATACATAGTGTTACTCAAACTGTTTTTTTAATTAAATTTTAAAGTAATTCAAATACTGGATTCATACGAGGCTGATAAAAATTAACGAATAGTAATTAAAAAATTAAGTATAGATAATTGCATGCAGTTGAAAAAAATGAAATGAAAAAAATATTCACAGGTCTCATAAGATTTTTCTTTTTTTTGTATTACACTACTTCCTCCATGAGGATGCAATATAAATAGTATTCCTCGTACTGATTAGTTATTATATGATATCCCATATTTGTACACAATCAATAATGACATATAAAGCGATCACTTTTTTTTATATAACGATGATTACATAAAGAGTAAATAATATTAATTTGCAATATTGTACATTCAATCCGCCTCGGAAATAGAAGCTCTATAAACAATTTCTCGTGCTTCACAATAATGCATGTCATTAATTTATCGACACACTCATACACACACACACGGGAAATTTACAAATAATAATAATGTACACTGATTTATAAATAAAAAAAACAATGAATACCTTTATATAACGATAGAAAATTATGAAAATATACACAATCTCATAATTAATTATAAAAACACAATAATAAAGCTTGTAAATTGGGTCGATTACATGACTGTGAATATTTCAATCATGTGATCGATTTATTGATGTATATAGAAGAAAAAAAAAAACTCGTGCAAACTTCGACGAAAAGGCGAATCAGTGACATGGAGGAAATTTCAAGCTCTCAGATTCTCCAACCACCTATCGTTGTAAATAAATAATAAACAAATCCTGCAAATAAATGACGAGGGGGAAAACCAAGTTAAATAAATGAACCTCAATCCTAGATTGCTGCAAGTTTTATTCACGCTCCCTCACACACATGGTTAACTCTCTCTCTCTCTCTCACTTTCTCACTCTTTCTGTCTATTTTTCTCTCTCTCTCTCTCACTTTCTGTGTATAAAAAAAGCAGTATATAACTTGACATTACACTCATGGAATTGTTCCACTTTACCGTTTGCCAGGATTTGTCTGGATAATTTACGTCTCGCTTGATTTTGTCAACAATTTCTACTTACAGAAATAATAGGTATTTAAAGTAAACCTTTTTTTTTTATTACAATTATAATGATGAAAAATTTTAAATCGAAATTGGAAATTATTTAACTCTGAGGAAAATTTAAATTATCGCTTTATACAGTAACTAAAATTTAAGTACTTTTAACTTTTAATAACATTATAATAACTATCACCACATGCATTTAATTTGTCTAATACTGCATGCAGTTACTAATAAGTTACTTACAACAATGTCCAATATATGTATGACAGCAGATTTAAACTACTACGAAATCTAATTTTAAAAAAAAGTTTAAATAACACATTGCGGAACCTAAAACAAACAATTGAAATAATACTACGTTTCTTAGTGCTGTTTTCATATCTTCCAAAAAATATTATTCATCATCTAGTATGAAAAACTTTGTCTCACAAATGTAGACTGTGAAACCTAAAAAATCAATTGAAATAATATTATATTTATTAGAGGTGTTTTCATGGTTTCAAAAAAATATTATTCATGATCTAGTATGAAAAACTTTGTTTCACAAATACGCACTACGAAATTAAAAAAAGATTGAAATAACACTATATTTATTAGTAGTGTTTTCATATCTTCAAAAAAATGTTATTCATGATCTAGTATGAAAAACTTTGTTTCCATATGTTACTTACAAAATGTCCGATGCGTACAGGACAGAAACTGAAAAGAAATGCAGAGTCATAGTTAGAACATAACAAATTATTAAAAAAAAAACTATCTGGTTTGAATATTATTATTATTATTATTATTATTATTATTATGACTATTACTATTATTATTGTAATATCTTTATTTACATATTCGTTCACTGATCATAAATGTATTTCTCTATTTTCCGCAGTATACATCTCGAAAATGTATTTCGTGTCCCATCAACATTAGTTTAATGTTTCCAAAACACTTGGATACAAAATACGTGTATACCTATATAGATTTATTCAACTGTCAGACGTTATTTGAAATCAATAATCTCCAATAGCCCGACAGAAAATACACTTCTTTATTCTCTTTCTTTATATATGTATATAGATTGTTTTTCTTTTTGAAAAATAGACTGTCACATTATTTTATGAAAACTGAGTGTCTTTCTCTCTCTCTCTCTCTCGATGTGTTCTATAACATTTTTCAAAACAACAATTACATAACACAAATCTTTCGAAAACTCAATGAATATTTAAGAGTTGCAATACACATGCGGCTCTCAACTGAAATTGGTAAAGTTGCTTCTTGGACATTGCTCTATATATATAAAAGTATATATATATATATAATATATATATATATATATAGTGATTCCAGACAGTGTTTGCTTGTGTCCTGTTGCATTATCTACAAAACTTTCTTGACATCTTGTAAGTTTCTAACTTTCGTTATGTAACCTACAAACTTTCAAGGCGACACATAAACGACTCCATATATGTTTTAGTCTAATAATCCTAATTTCTCCTTAACCTCATATATAATTATATATATATAGATAAAACTTAAGTTTTATAATTCAATGAAATTCTATTGATTTGCAAATATGTAATATCACTTTTTTAATTAATATGCATTTATTTTACTATAAAAATTTAATGAAAACAATCGTAATTTTTTATTCCCTTTTTTTTAAACTTTCATGACATTAAAAATAAATATTTTTAACAATATCCATAAAATGAAACGATATAAAAAAATATATAAAAAAGGCAAAAGCCGAATGTAATTGATAAAAAAAATACAAAAAAACATAAAAATGGAAAATGAAATATTGAATAAAACGTAATAAAATGAAAAAAAAGAGCGCGAATAGGAAAGAAACGATTGAAAAAATAAAAAAATAAAAAAAATATATATATATAATGAAATGGAAAACGCCCCAGTATTTACAGTTAGTTTATTTCATTGTTATGAAAGCTTTACTTGGAACAGAATTCAATGTTGGGCTAAATTAATAATTTCGAATAGTACATATTGCACACGTGTATGAATATGGCGAGAGAGAGAGAGGCAATAGTATCTCCATCCATGCATTTTAATATCCAGTCAGGATAAATCCAAGTGTAGATATAACGTGGCACAATACATCCATTGTACTGAAAGAGGTCAGGTACACGCGCCTCTGGGATATATATAAGGGCAACTCATGACGAAGCGAGGTAATAACATTGTAAATTACCTCCAAGCATTGTGTATACGACACCACTACCTTGATTCCCGTTCAGGGCAAAAGCGTGTCTCCTTTTTTTGCAATTGCCGTCATCGTCGCATTTCGTTCTGCACTCACTCTCTTTCTCTTAAAGGAATCACCCCTCTCCAGTCAGTTACAAATTCCACTTTTGGACTTTATTACCTTTCTCGAATACAACCAAGAAAACAATTTTCTTTAAAGAAGCACAAGTGTCTCAGTTCTTTTTTGTATTCACGAAGAAAAATATTACAAAATAAAAAATTAAATGTTGTGAATTTTTCTTTCACTAAAAATTACGATAAAACTTGAAAGGTACATACATCTAAATTAATAGATAGAAAAGAAAAATTCGTAAAAAACTTGAATCCGTTTTTTGACAATGGATACAAAAAAATTTTTTATTGAAAATTTGAAAAGACAATTTGAATCCGTTTCTGATAATGGATACAAAAAAAATTTTCATTGAAAACTTGAAAAGACAATTTGAATCCGTTTCTGATAATGGATACAAAAAAAAATTTTATTGAAAATTTGAAAAGACAATTTGATTCTATTTTTGATAATGGCAAAAAATATATTGTGTTTTACAAAATTAATTTTCTAAATCACAATAATTAAACGTCCCCTATTCGAATATTAAAATCAATTTTGATTATAAAGAAAAATTTCCCGGATTTGAAAAAAAGCCGGATAAGTTGGAGGTCATAAAATCAGGTTTTTCAAATTAGCGGCACCGGTGGATATTGAAACGCTTTTCCTGTTTATTCTTGACGGCGAGAAATTTTCTTCTTTTTTTTATACCTCACCCCCGTTTCGGTATACATATAAGGAAAAAAAAGGTCGCACTAAGGAAAGAGAAAAAAAAATTATTTTATAGTTCGGACTAGATATGCATTTTAAGAGCTATAAAAAGCAAAGTACGTGAAGCAGCACTTGAATGTGTACATGTAAAGAGCGTCGAGGATATCAAGAAGTTTTCATAACTCACGTCACTCACTTGAAGACGTAGGGATTCCATGCCCGACCCATGGACATTACAGGACAGGGGGACAACGACAACGACGACATTTTATCCAACATTTACGATCACCATATAAGAGAGGATCGTTACTCCCCGCGCGCTATATTTCTCACTATTATCGACTAATAGGATCATAACTCGTTGCCCGGGCATATAAATGAAAAAGTATAGGGCCATAGATATTCCAATAATTATCCAAGATAGAAACTTACATCCAAGACCTTTAGCCGCATAGTCTAAAAAGTCAGTTTACCTAAAACATGAAATATTACTCGATTATAATATAAATTACAACCGAGAGGCTTTGAAAATTTTTTTTTTGATGTTATAAAATAATGACTGTATTTGTAAAGAATACAAATAGCCCATTTTTATCCAAAAAAAAGCAATATTAATATAATTTACCTAATTTTTTGAAATAAATTCAAAGCTATAAATTTTTTTTTTTTTTTGCAAAATAATTTAACAACGACACATTGTATCAATGATTCATGAAATTTTCCCGAAATAAAATCCAATGCGAATATATATATAGTGCTGGTGAATGAGAGCAGGAAAATGGTCAGTGGTAATTGATAAAATAAGTATCATTATTTTCGAAATAAAGCTCTATTGATTTGAATCGTGTTCCAAATGCAGAGATTGAACTTTCGATTCGTTACAAATTATTATTATCCTAAAAAGAGAATAAAATTGAAATTGATATTTAAAAATTATGATTTATTTATTGAAGAATGAAATACACATTTATTGATATAATTAATAAATTAATGAAATAATTACATAACATTATGATAAAATTTAATTAAACCCGGCTAGTTCTTATCAATAATAATAATTAGTATTCTCAAGGAAAATTTAATGTTAAATATTGTCTCAGCATGCAAACACAATTAAAACAGGTAAAATCTCTTTAAAAAATTACATACAAAAACAACGATTATTATAATATTTTGTTTTCCAATTATAAATAATTTAGAACGGACAAAACTGATTGTACAATAAATAGATTCAAAAAGTATTATTCATTATCTAGTATGAAACATTTTTTTTACAAATGCATACTACGAAATTAAAAAAAGGTTGAAATAACACTATATTTATTAGTAGTGTTTTCATATCTTCAAAAAAATATTATTCATGATCTAGTATGAAACATTTTGTTTCACAAATGTACACTGTGAAACCTAAAAAAAACAATTGAAATAATACTTTATGCATTAGTGGTGTTTTCATAGCTTCAAAAAAATATTATTCATGATCTAGTATAAAAAACTTTTTTTTCCTAAATTCACACTACGAAATCTAATTAAAAGTACATTTTAAATAACACTATGTATAGGTTGTATTTTTTTTATCTTCAGAAAAATATTATTCATTATCTAGTATGAAACATTTTTTTTACAAATGCACATTACGAATTTAAAGAAAAAATTAAAATAACACTATATTTATTAATGTTGTTTTCATAGCTTCTAAATAAATTATTCATCATCTAGTATGAAAAACTTTTGTTTTCATCACTTACAAAATGTCCAATGCGTACACTGGTTGAATTTAAATTTAATTATTTTGTGAGTAAATAATATTGAAAATTCACATTGGACTTCAAATCTGTAAAGTTGAATAGAATCATAAAAAAACTGATTTGAAAAATAAGAAACTCTAAAAAGCGAGGCTTTACAGTGTGCGCTGATATAATGCAAATTCAAGAATATCGCAAAGCCACGCACACGCAAAGTTGTGTGATAAAGAGTAAAACAGATGAGACACCAAGGATAAAGTGAGAGAAGAGGGTTAGGCGACGTAATTACGCTGTACGGGGCACACTAATCCTCATATAATACTGAGGGGGTTTTGGCCAAACGCCAACCACACACCAGCTCATAGACCGCGGTATGTTGCTTTGCCAACTATCTCTTCTTCTTCAACACACTTTATGTGCCCACACGTTTATAATGCGTATAGCAATTTAATATGTCATCGAACTGAAATACAAGACATCACTTATTCAATTTTTAAAATTTTCACTCATTTTTAAATTTCTAGCCTTAGATTTTTTTTCTTTTGACATCATACTGATTGAAAAATCAATTCCGATATCACTGAAGGAAGACACTCATCCTTTTTTGCTCTCTTCCTCTCTCTCTCTCTCTCTCTCTCTCTTGAGATGGAAACCGGGGCAAATACGTTATTAAAGTCGTACGTGACTTCGATACAATTTGCCGTTTTATCTCAAGAGTGAAAACAATTATTGCCTCGAAATACTTTTTCATCCATTCGTAAAGTTGAAAATTGTTTGATTTGTAAAAAAAAAGAAAAAGGAACGAAAGAGAAAATGTTTGCATTAAAAAAAAAAAGATTCGAAAAGGGATTTTACTGCTCGATTTGAAATCTGCAATTAACGTTAACAATCGGTATTATAACTGGTGAGAGTAGGCAAAATGGATCGGCAACTATTTGACGATTATAGAGAAACGTTGCAGGTAATCCCAGCAGGTAAATCCTATCCCTAGTATACGTATTAAATTCAGAATACGACCGTTACAACGACTATAAATTCCAATCGAATTTCGATAGAGTTAGGCTGTTATCGCGAGAGAGGTAAGGCGCACAGTGTCAGAGAGGCTTGCAACAAACCAACCCTACAGCTTTTAATGAGACTCCAAGTGCGAGAGATCCCTTTATTGGAATGTATGCGCGTATCCATTTAGAGGATTCTGTACTTTGATCGATATCGCGCTAACACTTTACGATCTACTCCCTATAACTTTGGTAGTCTCCAAGTAGAACGACTAAACAAGTCTCACTTCATATCTCATAAAACTTACGTAACCATTAAAGCCAAGTAGAAAATATTCTAACAAAATGAAAAATTCTAAAACAAAGAAACAAAAATCGTTACTATCAAAATGGAATATCAAGTAATTTAAGTAATTTCACCGGGAGATTATTTATCAGTAAAAATGATTTAAATATTAGATAGTGGGAAAAAAACTATCAGAACAGTTTGCTTCTTCAATCAGTACACACGTATAAAAGAAAGTAGCTGAAATGTTCATAAAAATGATTTTGTTTTGTGCCATTTGGATGATTTCTTTAAACATCATTAATTCGGAGAAAAGTTTATTGAAAACAAAAAGAAAAAATAGTTTCGTACGATACATAAGGGAAAAGGTACACCAAATAATGTTCCTTCATCATGATCAAGGAGATGATTTGCCAATTGAAACAAACAACTTTATGAGAAAAATTATTCCCAACGTTGCATCGATAAGCGCCACTTTTGATCAGGTAACAAAATCAAAATTGCATATTGGAAATAATCCCAGAGAAACGACAATTTTTACAATTGTCATAAATTCAAATCTGAATTCTACTTTATTCACATCTATGAAAATGATAAAAAATATCTCAGCTTTAAACACAATGCCTAAATTTTTAATCGTTCATTTCACTGAGAATCATAATGTAACTTATGAGAGGACTTTAAAATTTTTCTGGAAAAATCAATTTCTAGATGTAACAATTTTGCAATTTAAAAAAGAGATTACAAAAATTTCAAAACAGAAAGGAAATATTCCCTCTCTTCATCAATTCAATCCTTATAGTAATATTTACAAAATTCAACAATTTAAAAATTACAAATGGAATCACATCAATGATAATATCACTATGATGAAAATTTTCAAAGTCAAATCATTTAATTGGTTTCCTGATAAGGGACGAAATTTATATCAGAAGAAAGTCAAGTACATTAGTGTACCGCCATCACCATTTTTCAAAACATTTCGAGGTCTATCCCAATATCTAAATTTTTCATTATATCCAAAAAATCCTCTTAAAAAAGTACAATATGGTAAATTTCAATGTTATCGTTCCATTGTCAAAGGCAGGTATATTGCTTTATTAAAAAAAGATGCAGATTTTATTTCAACATATTATAAATACTATCATCATTGTCCAAGTACGGTATTTCTTCGAAGTCGTGTTGTATATTTAGAAAGTGTAATTGTTATTGTACCAAAATCACCATTACAAATGAAAACCGAAATTGATCGATTTAAAATTATTCTGTTAGTTTTGAAGAATTTTTTTGCAATTGCTGTTCTAAAAATTATTTCACTAAATTTGAAATTCAGCAAAGAGACATGGGAATATCTTGATATGTTTTTAGTTACTCTTGGCGGAAGTTTTTCCGTTATTTCAAAAAGTTTTAAAGAAAGAATCGTTTTGATTATCATTCTTTTTGCATTTATTGTTTACTCTGGTGAATTTCATTCATTATTAACGGAAATGAATTTTGAAATAATTCCTAGAAAGGAGATTAAAACTATCCATGAGCTTTTTGATTCTAATTTAACAATTTGGGGCGATAAAGAAACATATTCCGAATTGTCAACTATTGTCAGTAAAGAAAAATGGAACATAAGCGAAATGGAAGAAAAAGTAAAAATTTACCCTAAAAGATACAGATTCTACAATTGCTTTAAGGATCTTTTTATGTACAATAATGTCTCTTGTGCTGCGCAATTGCAATTAGTTGAAGCAACTATGCAAAAACGGATGAAAAAACAACAATCAATGAATGCAAAATTGTTGGAAAGTACTATGGGCAATGTTGCAATACTCATTTACATGCAACATGGATTACCTTATTATGATAATTTTAATAAGGGACTACAAATAATGATCGAGAGTGGACTAATTAGTAAATGGGGGCCATATAAGTCCATTAGAAAAATATCTTTTCCTTCTGATGCACCAGACAAAGATGCACCGACTGATTTGCTTCAACGTTTGATACTGATTTTACTCATTGGCCATATTTCAGCTTCTCTAGTTTTCATCGGCGAACTTATTGTCAACTTTCACACCAAATCATTTCGCAGTGAAATGTTGACAACATTCAATAATATGTAATTTTTCCAATTTTTTTTAGCTTTGTTCAGATTTGCAACAAATAATTTTTGTTTTACTTTATAAAACGGTAAAAGAAGGGGAAAAAACTACATGTAAATTTCCTATGACCTTTAAAAGAAAATGTAAAAATAAAAATGTATACTGATTATTACTATCGATTCGAGGAAAAATGAAACATCAACTAATGCATGCTTTTTACCTTATCTATATTTCAAAACAAAAATATTTCATATACAAAAAAAGAAAATGTAAATAATTTTGCTGGATAAAAAGAAATCCATCTAAATGAAGTGACTAATGCTTTGGAAATTTATCTCTCTACTGTAAATCAGCAGCAGTGACATAATTTTTCCTTGAACTTAATAATTACATATCGAACTTGAGCTCAATCAGGAATTTATATATATGAATGTAGTAAGTAAGTTGTAGTAAAAGCAATTTGTTTAAATGCAAGCTCGGTATTATCCCTCGTACTATATACGAGAATTACTTACGTAACCAATAAAGCCAAGTAGAAAATATTCTAACAAAATGAAAAATTCTAAAACAAAGAAACAAAAATCGATACTATCAAAATGGAATATCAAGTAATTTAAGTAATTTCACCGGGAGATTATTTATCAGTAAAAATGATTTAAATATTAGATAGTTGGAAAAAAACTATCAGAACAGTTTGCTTCTTCAATCGGTACACACGTATAAAAGAAAGTAGCTGAAATGTTCATAAAAACGATTTTGATTTGTGCCATTTTGATGATTTCATTAAACATCATTAATTCGGAGAAAAGTTTATTGAAAACACAAAGAAAAAATAGTTTCGTACGATACATAAGGGAAAAGGTACACCAAATAATGTTCCTCCATCATGATCAAGGAGATGATTTACCAATTGAAACCAACAACTTTATGAGAAAAATTATTCCCAACGTTGCATCGATAAGCGCCACTTTTGATCAGGTAACAAAATCAAAATTGCATATTGGAAATAATCCCAGAGAAACGACAATTTTTACAATTGTCATAAATTCAAATTTGAATTCTACTTTATTCACATCTATGAAAATGATAAAAAATATCTCAGCTTTAAACACAATGCCTAAATTTTTAATCGTTCATTTCACTGAGAATCATAATGTAACTTATGAGAGGACTTTAAAATTTTTCTGGAAAAATCAATTTCTAGATGTAACAATTTTGCAATTTAAAAAAGAGATTACAAAAATTTCAAAACAGACAGGAAATATTCCCTCTCTTCATCAATTCAATCCTTATAGTAATATTTATAAAATTCAACAATTTACAAATTACAAATGGAATCACATCAATGATAATATCACTATGATGAAAATTTTCAAAGTCAAATCATTTAATTGGTTTCCTGATAAGGGACGAAATTTATATCAGAAGAAAGTCAAGTACATTAGTGCACCGCCACCATTATATTTCAAAACATTTCGAGGTCTATCCCAATATCTAAATTTTTCATTAGATCCAAAAAAATCCAGTGGCAAAGACGAATATATTGCTTTATTAAAAAAAGATGCAGATTTTATTTCAACATATTATAAACACTATCATTATTCTCCAAGTACGGTATTTCTTCGAAGTCGTGTTGTATATTTAGAAAGTGTAATGGTTATTGTACCAATATCACCATTACAAATGAAAACCGAAATTGATCCGTTTAAAATTATTCTGTTAGTTTTGAAGAATTTTTTTGCAATTGCTGTTCTGAAAATTATTTCACTAAATTTGAAATTCAGCAAAGAGACATGGGCATATCTTGATATGTTTTTAGTTACTCTTGGCGGAAGTTTTTCCGTTATTTCAAAAAGTTTTAAAGAAAGAATCGTTTTGATTATCATTCTTTTTGCGTTTATTGTTTACTCTGGTGAATTTCATTTATTATTAACGGAAATGAATTTTGAAATAATTCCTACAAAAGAGATTGAAACTATCCATGAGCTTTTTGATTCTAATTTAACAATTTGGGGCGATATAGACACGTATTCCGAATTGTCAACTATTGTCAGTAAAGAAAAATGGAACATAAGCGAAATAGAAGAAAAAGTACAAATTTACCGTAAAACATACAGATTCAGGAATTGTTTTGAGGATCTTTTTATGTACAATAATGTCTCTTGTACTGCGCAATTTCAAACGGTTGAAAAATTTATGCAAAAACGGATGAAAAAACAAAAATCAATGAATGCAAAATTGTTGGAAAGTACTATGGGCAATGTTGCAATACTCATTTACATGCAACCTGGATTACCTTATTATGATAATTTTAATAAGGGACTACAAATAATGATCGAGTGTGGACTACTTAGTAAATGGGAACCATATAAGTCTATTAGAAAAATATCTTTTCCTTCTGATGCACCAGACAGAGATGGACCGACAGATTTGCTTCAACGTTTGATACTGATTTTACTCATTGGCCATATTTCAGCTTCTCTAGTTTTCATCGGCGAACTTATTGTCAACTTTTACATCAAATCATTTCGCAGTGAAATGTTGTCAACATTCAATAATATGTAATTTTTAAAATTTTTTTTAGCTTCGTTCAGTTTTGCAACAAATAATTTTTTTTTACTTTATAAAATGTTAAAAGAAAAAACTACATGGAAATTTCCAATGACCTTTAAAAGAAAATGTAAAAATAAAAATGTATACTGATTATTACTATCGATTCGAGGGAAAGTGAAACATCAACTAATGCATGCTTTTTACCTTATCTACATTTCAAAAACAAAATATTTCATATACAAAAAAAGAAAATGTAAATAATTTTGCTGGAAAAAAAATCCATCTAAATTTTTAATAATTTCCAATGAAGTGACTAATGCATTGGAAATTTCTCTCTCTACTGTAAATCAGCAGCAGTGACACAATTTTTCCTTGAACTTAATAATTACATAAGGAACTTGAGCTCAATCAGGAATTTATATATATATATATATATATATGTTTGTAGTAAGTAAGTTGTAGTAAGAGCAATTTGTTTAAATGCAAGCTCGGTATTATCCCTCGTACTATATACGAGAATTGCGTCTTGAATATATTTTGTAAGCATCTTGTAAATGTACTATGAATGTGCTGAATTTGCGGCAGATGAGAACTTGCTCGCTCAGCCTTGCGCGCATTTTTTTCTAATACAATTTATATTTATCTTATTTATTTTTTTTATTCCGGTGTGCTTTCTAACGAGACATTGATACAGTATCGAATACCTTGCCAGAGAAGTGAGGTATGAAGGTGTGGGGTATATACTGCCTTTCTCAACACATCCAATCTCAACGTTTCCTGCAGTCACCGAACAAGACGCGCGTCTCAAATTGTATTTGGTATGTGCATCGAATTGCAACAGAAAAAGAAGAAAAAAAAAGGAAACTCTTCCCATCACATTCCTTGACGTCTATGAGAAAAAAAAAATATTTCTCTAAAAGATAGATTCAAAGGCGAAATAATTTTTTTTTATAATTAAATAAAATTACTTTTTTTCCATAATAACGTCTTTGTTATATCTTCAAAAAAATATTATTCATGATCTAGTATGAAAAACTTTGTTTCACAAATGTACACTGCGAAACCTTAAAAAAACAGTTTAAATAACACTATGTATATAAGTAGTGTTTTCATATCTTTAAAAAAAATTATTCATGATCTAGTATGAAACACTTTGTTTCACAAATGTACACTGCGAAACCTAAAAAAAAACAATTGAAATAATACTATATTTATTAGAGGTGATTTCATGGTTTAAAAAAAATATTATTTATGATCTAGTATGAAAACCTTTGTTTCACTAATGTACCCTGCGAAACCTAAAAAAGAATTAAAAAAATTCTACATTTATTAGTAGTGTTTTCATATCTTTAAAAAATATTATTCATGATCTAGTATGAAAAACTTTGTTTCACAAGTGTACACTGCGAAACCTTAAAAAAGAATTTAAAAAATTCTACATTTATTAGTAGTGCTTTCATATCTTTAAAAAATATTATTCATGATCTAGTATGAAACACTTTGTTTCACAAATGTACACTGTGAAACCTAAAAAATCAACTGAAATAATACTATATTTATTAGAGGTGTTTTCATGGTTTAAAAAAATATTATTCATATTCTAGTATGAAAAACTTTGTTTCACTAATGTACCCTGCGAAACCTAAAAAAGAATTAAAATAATTCTACATTTATTAGTAGTGTTATCATTTTTTCAAAAAAATATTATTCATCATCTAGTATGAAACATTTGTTACACGAATGCACACTACGAAATCTAATTAAAAAAAGAGTTAAAATAATTGTTATAATTTACAAAACTACCAAATAATTATTACTTAGTTGCAAGTAAATATTTATTTTCTAACAGTCAAGTAACAGATTATTTAAATTAAATAAAAAAATTTTCCCTTGTAATTGATACATAAAAAGAAGTTATTTTTCTTAACTTACAAAATAAAAATATTTCCTCATTTCTTGTTATGATGAATTTTGGAATTGTTCTGAGCCACTGATTATGGAACAGAAGTCAAGATGGAAAATTCTCTCTACTAAAACTGATAAATTTTCTTGCTTTTACTCGTGAGATATATGTATATATGTGTGTGTGTCTTGCTGTGCATACACTTTTAGAGTATTTTTGCTGATGTCCCTGCGGCAAATCTTTTTACGTAATAGCTTTAAGAAGCAAGGAATTGTGAATTTCCCACGGTCTGTTGGATAAAAATAAAGAGTGCCCGAATAAAGAGAAAAAGGTTCGTAAAATTCTTTAAAAATTTCTAGTGTATTAAAAAGAAAAAAAAATATGTATAGTAGTTCGTCTTTATTCCACTCACGCAACCAGCAACATCTTTGGGAGTATTCATAAAGCAGCTCTCTCTATATATATATATGACGACACTTAAATGTATCGTGAACAGATCATCCATCCCAAGAAGTTGAACCTCTCAAGAACGTTGAAACCTTCTCTTGCCCCAGAGGCTCGTAGGAATAGGGACGAGCAGACAGCTCCGTTTCAGGACGAAAATTCGATTATCCCTCAACTACTGGTCGAGGATCGAGCTTGCGAAAGGAAAACAAGATTTGTGTATATACAGAAGCCGATGCCCCAGAAATCGACAGGGTTGCTTTACTGCTCTCAAGGTAAAATAAGAGGATACCTCTATATATACATACACACAGCTATGTTGTATTCTAATCAAGATTCGTGGAAGTTTATCAATGTTGAAAAGAAAAGAAGGTGCTAACAATTCTTTTTCTTTATTATTCTTGTAGATATACAGTTTTTTAAAATTTCTAGATTAGCATTAATTGGAATTTATATAACACATAAAAAATTGTATATTATTTGATTAATTTCATTTATTAATGTTTTGTCTATAAATATGGCATAATATTTTATCAACGTTTTGAAGTCAAATCCGTGATAAAAATGATATAATTAATCTAATAATAATCTCGAAATATTGATTTTAAATAAATTAATTACAAACATTTGCTTCACAAACTAAATATGTTTACAATATTGTAATTATGATTAAGCCAATTTCATTAAATTTGAATACTTTTAATTAAATATTTAATTTATCTTAACAAGCAGAACAGTAATTTTTAATTATTTTTTTGGTAAATAAGTTATTTTAGAATCACCACAAATATATTTGAAATAAATTTTTAATTTACAAAAGCATAATGTATTTCAGATTAAAATTAAAATTAATTAAAAGCTACTGAAAAATGTAACAAAAAATTGTTTATTTATACCATCTTGAGTTCACTCAATTTTAAAAATTTTTTAAAATAATATTAAATTTGTAATTAGCGACTATTTTTCAAAAAAAATCACTTTTTCCACTACAATTTTTTTTTATTTTTTCTTCACTATAAACTATTATATAATAATAATAAGACATATTCTGAGTAAAGAATTTGTAATAAAAATTTTTCTAGGTAAATATTTGACAAATAATTAGTGATGTTTTCATATTTTCAAAAAAAAATATTATTCATGATTTAGTATGAAACACTTTCTTTCACCAATGTACCCTGCGAAACCTAAAAAACTAATTGAAATAATACTACATTTATTAGTGGTGTTTTCATAGCTTCAAAAAAATATTATTCATGATCTAGTATGAAACATTTGTTATACGAATGCACACTGCGAAATGTAATTAAAAAAAAGAGTTGAAAAAATTGTTATAGTTTATAAAACTATTAAATAATTATTACTTGGATCAAATTATTTCACAAAAAAGATAATGTTCATAATTTAAATTAAAATTAATAATATTTGTATTATTTCTGAGTGATAGAGTATTGATTGTTGTTCAATACAAAATAGACACAAGAATATTAGAGCGTGAAATGTTCTGCTACCATCTACTTGAGGGTGACTGAAACCACAAGCTCTTCATCCCTTGTTACCATTAATCGATATTTTCAGCTTCGTACACTTTCAGTGCTGTTGGTCGGTATTAAAAATTTCTTTCTACATATGATAACAAACAATTGATTATTACATTTTTCACAATTGAAAGTTTGTATCATAAATTTCTCAACTTCTGTTTTTTGTCGAATTAGTACCCTTCAATTATTACAGATGGCATTAAAAATATATTGTCTAAATTATTTTCCCTCTTTCTCTATCTCCATTTTTTTATGGAAATTTATTTACATAACAAAAAACATTTTTTAATTTATTTTTTTATTTATTTTTAGTTAAAAACTTTTTCGTTATAAAATTATTCATTTTTTAGTGAAAAATTTTAAATACTCATTATCACTATTACGTGTAACAGTAAAAACAAAAAAAAAATTAACAAACAAAATAAAAAAAAATTTTTACTTTTTTTTTAATATGTATCAGTGAAAAAAATTCAATGATGTCGCGACAGCTCTTGACAAGGACAATGGCAACACACGCGACTATTTGTTTTGAACTAGGAAAAGAGAACGCGCGAATAAAGTTGACGAGACTTTTGAACTTTTTATGTACACACTTTTCAACGGCAAATTGAGCTCAATCAATATAAAACCGGACACTCGTTTACTTTATCATTATGCGTATATGTTTATAATCATTTAATAAAAAAAACTCTTATATAAATTCTTTCCAAACTGGAATTAAACTAAATGTCAATTGAATAAAACTTGCAAAGCTTGTACTCATTTTTTTTTTTATCTAAAAACACTTATTTAATTAATTATATTTTAAAATTAATCTATTGAGAATAATCATTTACGTATGGAATTGATTGTAGTAGCGTTTGAATCATCGACAAAATTGCGTGCGCAACACTAGAGTAGTGGGGATAATCCCTTCTCTTTAAGCGTCGGTTTCTGCGCGCGCAACATTTGAATAGTCGGGAAATACTTCGCGGGCAATTCAAATTATTTAACGCATAAAATTGATTACAAACTTTTTTTTCTCAATAATTGGAATATTTAAAAAATTAATTCTATTAAAAAGAGAAAGAAAAAAGTATCAAAATAATAATTTTCCAAAATGCAAAAATTTTTTTTTTTTTGGATGAAAATTTTTCCCAACTTAACCTTGTGTATGTCAGTAAAATAAATTCATGCAATTCAAAATCGATTTATGAGTCCGGGACTTGGTAATAAAAGCATTGCACCAAGGTAGACAAAGTTTACTTTATATCAGTGCTGTCAGCTTGAAATTCTAATGAATATGTATACATATGTGTATAATCCCACAAAAGGTTCTCGCTACTCGATCGATCAAGGGGAGGTGTCACTATACTATCCTTGGGAGCGATTGATAAAAAAAATTATATTCTTCTCAAATAATTGATCTGACGAGTATAAAGGATGGTGAAAAAAATTTTTTTTAAAAATAATATATAATTAATATTACACGTTTATTATAAGAATTGTAAATTTGTATTACGTGAAAAAAATTGCAAAAATTTTTTTTTTTTACAGGGAAGATTAAATTGTGTTTAGAGACGATGTCGTTGTCAGTTGAAGGTCACGCAAAAGGTGAGGCACGTTGTTTAGCCTCACTAGGTCGATAGTTGTAAGTTCATTGTATAAAATACAAACCGTATTTCTAGACTTAAAAACCCAGTAATCTTTTTACTCTTTCTTCACTGTATATATATATATATGTCTATATAACTTAAGGCTATTTTTGCAGAGCCTTCGTTTTCTGCAAATAAAAAAGTTTCTTGAAAAAAAATTATCATTTTACAACTTTTTTTTACCTGTCGTATTTACTTATAATAGAATATTCCATTGAAGGAAAACTAAATTATCTTAAACTCACAATAATTTGTTGTTTCTTTAAATTTATTCGATATCTACATCTAAATAACTGCGTCATTAAAAGAAAATAGTTAAGGGGATTGGATAACTTTTTTCCTTACTTTTTATATATTTGAAAATTATGTCAAAAGATATGAAATTAATTTCATAAACTTTTTTTGGGTTAATGATTGAAAAATTTTTTTATCTTTAATTTTAAAAAAATATGTGTTCTATAGTTATAAATAACTGCTTTAAAAAAATAACAATTTTCTATTTCTTTTTTAATTACAAAGTTGACTATTCTTTTTAATTAATAATTCTCTTAAATCGCATGAAACAAAAATACATTAGAGTTTACTTTGGAAAAAAAACTTTATTCATATATATAAATATAAACTTTATTGTGAAAAGTAAATTTATACACACGAAGAAATCTAAAATTTAGAAAAGTGAGTAAATAAAACTGTATATATTTTGTAAACTACGAAAGCATAGAGATTTAAAATCTTTTTTTTTTAATTTGTCTCAATTGACATCAAAAAAATAATCTTTAGATAGTTAAAAATTTTCTTTTTTTTGTTATATTTTATTTTTACATTTTAACTCGGATTACAAAAATTCTACAGAAGAGCTACTGTTTCGCTAGCTTACGGAAGCTTCATAGGTTTATATCACCTGTAGCACAGAAGGGACATTGAATTTTACTCTGAAAAATTTTTTTAGCATACTTTTATATATTTTTACAAAAATATTTTTAAAAAAATTAAAGAAGGGGAAAACACATTGGGACGCTGATTTTTAGCCATTTTTCGTGAATTTTTTTGAAAGGGATAAAATTATTCAAATAAAATGTAAAAATGACATTATGTTGTACATATATTTAGCTGTTTTTCATAATTATTTTAATCATTTTTTTTTAATATTCCAATTTTTCTGAGTTTATGATTACTGTGCAGTGTTTTACGTTAATTTGACATTATGTTGAACATATATTTAGCTGTCTCTTATTTAAGAATTTTTTTAATATTCCAATTCTTTTCTGAGTTTATGATTACTGTGCAGTGTGAATTTGTCTTTTCAGTTTTCAATAATTTTTTTAACTCACATCCAATTATATATGACAGAAAGTATACATCCCACGATGATTACTGATGTCAAACCAGTTTAGCTGATCGTTCAATCTATAAAAGAAAAATTAGTTCTAAAATACAAAAAATTATACTTACAATTTGGTTGCTATTTTAGGAAAGTTTTTCCATTTTTTTTATTTTCCGTATTCAGTTTATTTTATCTGCTTTTGAAAAGCCATTAAAAAATAATCTCTGCAAAATAAAACAAAAAATGTAAAATATAGCCAATAGAGTGAATGTTGATAAATAAATGTTATAGCCGGAAAATGTAAATACAGAAGTAACGACCTCAAGGTCGTTAGTGACAGTGAATAGCCTATTGCAGTTGCAGTATATGTATATATATATATATATATATATATATATATATATAGAAGAGAGGCAAAAGTTCTTGAGCCTGCGAACAGACGAGGGAGTTTATAGGTGGCATAGCGTTTTCGGGTAGGCTTCCTAGATTCCCGGTCGGCCATGGCAGGTTGGCTGTTGCCTTCTCACCCCCTTTTCCTCTCACTCTATATATATATATATATATATATATATATTATAGTTGATCGGCGCGTTCTCAGCTGCGCAGTCTGACGTTATCGCGCGTGTATATGCTATTCCACTGGATCCTTCTGTCAAACGTGACTGTGCCACCGCTCGTAGACTTGGCAGGACATTTCTTCTCCATTAATCGGAGAGTCCCCTTTCCCCCCCATATAATCCCCCTTTTCCCCCATTAAAAAAAAAAAAAAAAAATTCTCCCAAAATAAAATTTTTTAAAAAATTAATTTCCATTTGAAAATAAAATAAAAAGCCAACAATTTATGTTATTTTAATGAGAGAAGAAAAAAAAAAGTAATACACACATTTTGACAGAGAGCACGTGTCTATCGACTACCCTCCCCCACTCCCCTCCACTCTTCTTTTTTCGTCTTCGGCTGGTGCACTCACGTGCGAAACGAGCAACAGTCGTGCGCGCGTTGCTTTCATCCACTGATCGTCATATATATATATAAGTGTATGTGTATATACATATATATATATAGTATCGCGAAAAATTTAGTCGAATTTTGTGATCGTGGTTTACGGAAATTGCAGTGAAGGTGCTTCGTCATATTAGAAACGAATTTAACGAGGAATTTTAAATCTACAAAAGTGATTAAAAAAAAAATTTTTTTTTTATATATAGTTCATCGCAAATATATTATACTTGGAAAAAAAAGGAGAACAATATTCCAGGTGTTCAATTTCGCAACAGGTATTTATTTTTTTAATATTCATGTGTTTTTTTTATTACGATGATAAATTTTAATATTTATTTATTTTTGAAATGGAAATTGATATCCAAAAGGGGTAATTAATAGTTTTTAAATTATAATTATTATTTGCCTAACGGATTATTCAAAATAAACGATTCTATATATTTATTTAGGATTAACTTTTTCCTAACTGATTGACTATTGAGTTATAATTACTGATCACTTCGTGAAAACTTACTGTAGAGTTTAGTATAACTTACTCGAGAATTTAGTAAACATTACTAAGTGTTCGGTAAAAATTACTATGGAAGTTTAGTAAACATTACTAAGGGTTCGGTAAAAATTACTATGGGAGTTTAGTAAACATTACTAAGGGTTCGGTAAAAATTACTATGGGAGTTTAGTAAACATTACTCAGGGTTTGGTAAAAATTACTTTTGAGAGTTTAGTAAATATTACTAAAAAATAATCTTTAAAATGAGAAAGAAAATTTTTTTTTAATTTCTTATTTTATGGGCATAAAATTAAGAATTTTAACTCTTTATGGACATATAGCTCAGTATATTCATCGAATAGTATACATAATTTTGTAAAATTAATACAACCTTGCAACTATCATTGTTAAGTCTGTAGAATTTGTTTTACTTATGCATTGATTTTAGATTCGAATCTTAATAAATTATATGACGTCGTTATTTTATTTTCGTTACAATAAAAAAAAAACTAATTTATTATATTTATATAATATTTATATATATAAAATATTTATATTATATATATATTATTTAATTTTTATATTTAATAAAATTGTAACATATTCAATAACTGCTATTATCAAAATACATTTTGTGAGAGTTTACAATAATTCAACACTGGAAGTAAATTAATGGACATTTATAGTTGTTTAAAGTGTGGCTTTTTTAATTTATGAGATTATAGGATCATTTTGAAACTCTATAGGGAATTGGATTAAATCCATTGTGAGTCATGATTATGGGTTTTGTTTATCGACAGTATTAAAGGTACTATTTTCGAAATATAATTTTGAACCTGGCATTAAATGGAGAGTCAATTAGTTCAGTCCACTGTAACATACATTTGAGTTTAAATTTTTTTTCACACATATGGATTAAAAAAAAAAAATTTTTTTTTCTCTAAAAGCATTTTTGCCTCTTTTTCTCTATTATAAAAATAAAAATATACATTATTGTTAATGCCCTATTTTTATATTTTTTGTTTTCTAACATTTATAAGTCACATGTTTTTTAATTAATTACTTAGGCAAAATAACCGTTAAATTGAAATGCACAAAAAAGTAATTATCGTAGAGGTGAAGAAGTAATAAATTAAAATGAAAAAAAAAAAATTATTAAATAAAATGTACAAGAATTTTTTCCCAAAGAAAAAGGGAAGTTAATTAAAACGAAATATAACGAGAATGGAAAATTAAAAAAAAAATGTACAATGGTGATGGAAAGTTTTTTTTTTTAATTTTATTTTTAAACATTATATTTAGAAATTTTTTTTGTTAAAATTCAATAAAAATTGAATTAATAGATCGATTTAGTTAAATTTAATTATAGATTAATTATTTGTATTTTTTTTTGTTGCTACGAGACAAGTTTGTGAAAGATAATTTCTTTTTTTTGAATTAATAATATTGAAAATATATTTTTGTAATTTGTATGAAAGAAAATCAGATAACCCTATTTTAGGTAGGGGGGGGGATCATTAATCTTTGTTTTCGAATCACTACATTAACTAGATGACTCCTGGTTTTCCACCTGAATTAACACACGAGGAAATAGATTACACGCGAGAGGGTCAGAAATTTCTTAAAAGAAAAATTGCTTCTCCCCTATTTTATTAAATTATTTTTATATGAAATAAATTCTCTAAACTAAAAATCAATTGTAAACTTTAATATTTATATAATTATAAATTAAACAATTAATTGCTCACAATAAAAAAATATGTCAAATGTATTTTCAAATAACTCGTTAAATTTTCGGACACGTAGCAAAAGTTCTTTTGTAGTTCCATTTTTGGCCACGGCGCTACCAGTCTTTTCTTTTTTTCCATTCGATACTCTCAATGAGGTCGCGCTTTAAATTAAAATTTAATATCATTTTTTTCTTTTTTTTTGATAAATTGTATTGAAAGGACCCCTTTAAAAAATATATATTTCAAAAATATTTATATATTTAATATACATATATATATATACCTATATTAAATCTGTATTGTGGCATGTTGGAAAAAGAATATTTCCTGTAATTATAATTAAACTTTGAATATTATTTTTAGCCTTTTAAAGCAGTTTCAGGAATTTTATCACGGTTCTTAGGACGAGGGTTTATTTTTAGGCACTCCTGCATGTTCGAGGTGGATGCCCTAGTTTAGGCTATACATTGCTGCGTGACACTCCTTTGGGGTAGAAGAGCAGAGGGGGGGTTGAAACTAAACTCACAATGTTCGCGTGTAAATGTTACACTACTCTCCTTTTTTTTCTACATTTTCCGGACATATTCATATATTCCCTCAATTCTAGGGATCACTGAATTCTATTATTTATTTGAATTAAAATGTTACAAAGATGTCATGCGATTAAGGAAATTGTTAATTTTATTTTTAAATAATTTTTGCCAGGAAAAATTTTTCATTTTCAATTAAAGTACATTAGAAACAAAAGTACAATAATATTTTTCAAAAAAATTATTTTTTTTCATAAATCCGATATAATAATAATAATAATAATCTTTGAATCGAATAACAAACACGTCAAATGTCATTATCGAAGTCTTTGAAAAGTTTGACTTTGAATGCAGAAGAGATATAGCTTTTGTGTGGCGTTAATCGAGTTTCTGCTGCTTCCGAATAACTACTGCCTAAGCTCCACTGCACCCTAACTTGTCTCGAGTAATAAAACTTCCTGTGAACCCTCCTTTCTAAAGATTCATTTTGCTGATAGAAAAAAAGGAGAAAATATCAAGTCATTTGAATTTACTTGGAAAACTGTTGATAAAAGTACCATTTAACAAAATTGATTCCATTATATTATTTTTTTTTTTTTGTACCTCATTATTTCTCAATTTTTTTTTTTATTCATCGGATTTTCTTGCGTCTTTCATTCTATTTCTCCACTTATTACTTTTTTCCATTACAATTGTTTCTTTTTTTTCAATTAAAAAAAAATATATCTTTTGTATTATATGTTTGTCAAAGTTTCTTCATTTGCAAGTTTTGTTTCTTTTATTTTCTATACTCTATTGTTTTATTTTTCTCTATCATTTAAATTCAATATTCCATATCGTTCAATTTTTTTTTTTCGCCATTGACATGAAAAAGTGTCTTTTTTGTGCCTGTTTTGGGCAGATAAAGTAGCACTTTTTAAGGCAGTTTGGGCCAACTGCCTAAAAAAGACTTTTTTAGGCAGCAAACTGCCGTATAAAGTCTTTTTTAGGCAGTAAACTGCCCTATAAAGTCTTTTTTAGGCAGTTGTTAATTTTTGCATAATTTTTTTTTTTGCTTTTATTTTATTTATCAATTTTTATTATTTTTTTTCTTTAAAATTGTTTCACTTTTTCATAACAATGGCGAAAAAAATAGCGTATGTGGCTCGCACGTAGTAATTTTTAGGTTCGGATGATTTCAATACTCGCTGTCTGTGCGACTTCGGTTCGACTCGGCTCGCTTTCGGCTCGACTCGACTCGCCTTCGGCTCGTCTTCATCTCACCTACAGCTCGCCTTCGTCTCACCTACGTCGCACTAACGACAGCTCGTACTGAAAATTACATCCTCACCTAAAAAGTACTACTTTACGTGCTTGCCACATAATATACTATTATACATCTGTTTTATTTATTAAAAATAATAATTTGTTTTTTTGCCATTTTTCTCTCATTTTTAAAAATACGTTTCATTTTTTACTACCTAGAGTAAATTCTTGTGAAGAACATTTTGACAAATGAAATTTTGAAAACAGTTATTCTTTGACGTTTGGAAAATTTAATGGAAAATGTATAGCGAAATTAATTTTTTAATGAAAAATAAACAACTTCGGAGCTTTTGAGAATATATTTATATATGGCTTAAAGGCAAATTTTCATGAAATGACGTCAGACTTTCATCAATACGATGTTTTTTTTTTTTTAGAATTTACGTAAAATTAGAAATGTTAATTTAATAACTTTTAAAAATAACTTAATAACTAATATAAATATAAAAAAGTAAATGTAAAATATAAATAATATTTAAAATTTATTTTTTTCAATTAATTACTTTGTTTCTAAATAATTTTAATTATAGAAAAATTGTTCAGTAAATTTAAAGTTTCAAGGAAAAAGAAAAAATTGTTTTCTATGAAAATTTTCGTTTTAATTAATTTTTCCGAGAAAGACAACTTTAGACGATCATGCAAGAAAACGTTTGCTTTTCATCCTAATTGCTTGCACTTATCATTCACGTAGTTCATTGTAAAAACAATTTTATCGATTTCCACATCTAACTTTGTGACATAAGGGAGCAGTTTATCGTGCTGCAAAATTTATACCACACCGTAAATTTCTTTGTAATAATCACTTTTTTTTCTCTCTCTCTGCTATTTTATGCTTATTACAAGTGTTATTAATTTTTTTTTTCTAATTACTACTAACAATTATAAGTATTTGTTAATAATTTATTGACAGTAATAAAAGAGTTTTAGTAAATTAAACAATTAGTAACATTTTTAATAGAATTAAAAAAAAAAATTTAATTTAATTTATTATTAATACAGTTTGAGAAATTATGATCGACTTATTCGCATCTAATGCGTTTCTTGGCAATTTTCTCGTTCAATTTGTTTACAATATTAATAAAACAATTCATATAAAATGGCGAAATAACTTTATTGGAAATCTTAAATTATAATCGATGATTCTATTACAATTATTCCGAGGAATATAATAATGTTATAATTAGGATCAGTGGATGCAATGAGTCGCTTTGCTCTGAGCGTTTTTTTTCTTTTTGCCAGCAGACGAGAAACGTGCATATTTGTCGTCTGCTCGGACGTTGGCTGCAAGCGCCATCTACAACTTTACGAAATTCAAACCGCGGGAATATTCAAATTACGATGAGTTATCAATAACGACATATTTACTTTATTTATCTATTAATTAGATAATAATGATTTTTGAATATTCAAAAACTTACCGAACAGAAAGTTTTCAAAATTAATTATATTTTTTGTAAAACGTCTTCTTTCCATGGTGCTGAATTAATTACTAATATTATTTCCATTTAAAATTTAAATGTTTTTGTTGATCCAAAATAGATTAGTCTCTTCTACCTGTAGATGTGTTCCTAGATTTCTCAAAGCAGAATACTAACACACTTGATCGATTGAAAGCATTAAATTTATTCCACAACTCATTTGCACCCTCTATTTAATTATATCGTTTATTTTGCTTTTGTTTAACTTTGTTAATTATACTATTGTTTCAATTGTGTAATTACATTTGCTTATTTGATTCTTGTTTTGTATAATTTTATTAATTGTAGTTTCAGTTATGTTTACCCCCCCCCCCCCACCACCTCCCTCCACCTTTTGTAAATAATTAGATATGCTTAGTTACAATTCATTTTTCTTTACATAAGAATTAATTAGTCAACGACTAAACTTTAATAATAATATGCACAACAAGTCCAAGGATAAACACAACATTGCGTCAAAACTCCTTTTTTTAAATTCTAGTAAAATATTTTCTTAAATTAAATATTTAATTTTTCTTTTTTCTATATTTTTTTGTTTGAAAAAAAAATTTCATTTGAGAATAAAAGATCAACGAAATTTATTTTTATTAAAAAAAAAAAAAATTGGACATTTGAAAATGTAGGCCTTCCATATTCTGCAATTGAATTCAATATAATCTGAATGCTTCTCTATTCATATACAAAAATGTAAAGACTTTTCGAGTTGGAAACGACTCGAGTTATCCGAGATCTGAGAATATTGCTTTAAATAATATAAGAATGGTTTAGATTTGCGATCCTGAAAATCTTTTATATTGGCCAATATATACCCTATAGTTATTTTTAAGGAAACTTATATTTTATCCCTCGCATCTTTCACGCGGGTAATCTTATATTTATACTTTAGATCGTGTTTTTTTATTTACAATTTTTCTTTTTTTTTTGAAAACTAAAAATTATTTAAGTTTGAAATATTTTTTTAATTTAATTTTTATATGCAAAAAATTATATTCAACTGAAATCGCAGAAAAGTTTATTATTTTTCCTTAAAAAAGTTATTGCAAATTTTATGAGAGACAATATTGCAAAAGACGATAAACTCGGAAAAGTGGGTTAACGGATGTTTCTACGAAATCTTGAAATTTCATCTAAAATTCAATAGTGCCAGGAGAGAAGGTTCCACAGCTATTATTCATAAAAAAAACGAAATAATTTTTAAAGAGATATGGGAGGGGGGTAAATTAATTTACTTTTAAAATAAAAAAAATTTTTGTATTTGCTCCAAATTTTAGTTTTTTTTTTTTATATGAAATATACAAATTAAACGTCAATTATTATTATTATTATCATCAGTGACAGATATTGTTTTTTTAGAGAGATTTTCTCGAGTGAATAATCCTCAACACACATATGGAGAGCGGGGAAATTTTGATAACGTTGAAAATGAGATCACAAAACTGTGATTAAATTCAGTTGGGAAAATAGAGAAGCCAGACGTTCTATATATATGAAAACAAACCAAATTTTTAATCCACTTTTAATCTGCTAGTCGAAATTGCGCACGCCATTGAAGAGAGTTGTTACATATGAGATGATTAAATGTGGTTAAAGAAAAAAAAATTCTCTTATACAATTTTTGTACAAAAAAAAGATTAAAATTTTAATTCTTTTAAAAATAAGAATACAAGAAATAATATAAAACAGCATTTACTTTCTGTTGTTAAAAAATTATTTACAAAATTCTAAATCTTACTGTTAAATAATTTTTAATTTATTAAAAATTTTTTTTTTTAAGAGAATCGAATTTCAAAGTAAAATTCAAGTCTCATTACAATTATCACATTAGCCTTGTGTGTGATTATCGATTTTACTGTCGTCTTACATTGAGAAGAGAATAAGACAAATTGTTCATGACATTTTGAGGACTAATAATTATAGGGTATTTTCTATTTCTAACAATGTGAATACAGTATTCAATTCGTTAACATTGTTTTGAATAACAAGCAATTATACCTACATTGCCCTCGTTATATCACCAAACAAATTTTCATTAAAAAGAAAATTGACAGATATAAAAAAAAGTTTTAGATTATATATAATATATTTATTAACGTATAGCCAATTGGGCTAATTAATTATTATTGTTCTATGAATATTGTATGTATAAAGTAAATAAAATTCTAAAGGACAATTTTTATCTCGAAATTTGAATAATATTTTTAGGAAAAAAAAACTCATTTTATGCTGATAAGGTATGTACGACGATATTCATGTAAACGAGGTTTAGTCTTATCGTCAAATAACCTTTCAGCTCTTTAGAATCTACGAGGACCTTATGACAGAGAGAATCTTGACGTTTTTCCGATACACACTTTGCCTACATATATATATATATATATATATATATTATTATATGAATCGAAAGATCGACTGCTTCTTTGCATACAATTTTCGCGTATACAATATCGAAATTTTGAATAAATTTTTTATCACTATTAATATCTAAATAATTCTTTTGAAAAAAAGAGCAGTTAATGCAAATTATGTATATTTAAAAGAATTTTACTTCTTTTTAAAATATGCAGATAATATATTAATGAAATTGCATCGTCCTTAGTGTTTTCGAATATTAATATTGCCCAAAGATATAGTGGTAGTTACAGTCAAGGAAGTTACACATTAATATATCAGGACAAACTAATATCAACTCTCAATTAATGGAGGTACTATTCCATTCCAATCTTGACTTAATGAAATATATGGATTTAATACATCCATTTTGAATACTAATTTGCCAAGCGGTATATAGTTACTGTGTGCATATAATAATGCATAAAATTTTAATGCGTTTTATTACAAATAACAATTAAAATTACTAAAATAGAAATCTAATATCAGAACTAGTGATAAAAAACTAAGGAAAGGAATATAAAAAAAAACACGCGGAGAAATAATAATTAATTATTTCTGTCAGGACGATCTGCTTTCCATGGTACTGAATTAATTACTAATAAGGAATTGATTACTATACACTGACCCTGATTCTGACACAACATCCCAAAGAAGATAAAACTACTGCAAAAAGATATCTAAAATTAAGGAAGAAAAATATTAAAACAAACTTTTGTTATTAATTATCGACTGAAAACGTCTTTTCCATAATTACTAATAAATTATCACTTCAATTCTAATTATGACAAAATAATTACTGCAAGAATGGAAATATCAGAATTGATTACCATTCGGACTGTCATTATTACAGAACATCAATAGAAAATAAAATCATTATTGCAAGAATGAAAATACTACGGATCAAGAAAAGAAATATTAAATACCGAATACAAAATAGCTTGGTGATTAATTATTTCCGTCGGTAAAGGTTTTTTTACGAAGGAAATGGAAAATCTGCATAACCCTTGGTATCCATTACCTAGAGCCTTTGCTTTGAGGTTATGTGGGGATTACCGTTCTTGTTTTTAGCGACCCACTAAAAACCACGACTAATCCTCACACTAGGAAACTGTCATCTGGTTTTAAACTTCGTAGGTGAAGATCCCTGGGATCTCGCTTTGGTGACCCTTGCCAATCTTTCTGGCTTATTTCTTGTCCTTGCGAGAGACTTCTTCTTTGCTTCCTCGAAGGCTGATCAGAATACTCTGAATCCTCCGTTGCCTGTGACACGGTTGGTATTTACCTAACCTTCAAATTTTTTTTGAAACAGCTTGCGCTCTTTTTAGTCAGCGAACTTATGATCGGCTTCTCCTTTCCCAAAACAATTCCAGTCTTGGATTAAATTCCAATCAGAATCTAAACGAAACACATCATCCAAAATCATCATCAGTTAAAAAGGTTAGATTAGTTATTTTGCGATAATCCAATAATTTTCTCGTTCAATTTGTTTACAATATTAATAAAACAATTCATATAAAATGATAGAATAATTTTATTAGAAATGTTAAATTATAATCGCTGATTCTATTACAATTATTCCAAGGGATATGTAGGGAATAAGGAAATAAAATAAAGAATAATTTATTATATTGAAAATGAACGATATATATTAAGAATAAAAAGAGTCGTTACATGATGGCTGTCGGCCAAAAACTGAGGTTATACATAGATAGTGTTCGTGTGTGAGATCTATGATCAGCTATGCGCATGCGTTGAAATAAGTCGAGCGCCAACACAATTCAAATTCAAATAATACAATAATGTTAATTATAAAAATATAACTATCCTACAGATATAATAATGTTACAGTTAGAACCAGTAGATGCAATGAATCGCTTCGCTCTGAGCGTCTTTTTGCCAGCAGACAAGAAATATGCGTTTGTCGTCTGCTCGGACGTTGGCTGCAAGCGCCATCTACAACTTTACGAAATTTATACCGCGGGAACATTCAAATTACGATGAGTTGTCAGTAACGAAATATTTACTTTATTTATCTATTAATTAGATATTGATTTCAATCGTTACAACGTAACACAAAATCATCTTTATATGAATACAGATCACTGCACTGGAGTAATTACGAAGTTATTAAGAAAACTGAAATGAATATTAAAAAAAACTTACCGGACAGGAAGTTTGCAAAAATTATTTTTGTTGAGAAACATCTGCTTTTCATGGTGCTGCATTAATTACTAAAATTAAAAAGAAAATTTAAAACTATTTTTCAAAAAGTAAGAAATCAAAGAATTTTTACTAATTTTTTATTTGAAAAAAAGTAACAAATCTACGACTATTTTTAAACTAACAAAATAACGAAATGAAACAATTGAAAATCTAAAATGTAAATCAGTTTGAAAAAAAAAATCTAACAATCGGAGCTAGTAAATTCAATGCGGCTACGGTGGGACAAAGAGTGAAATCGATTTCAATTAGAGATAACTTTATTTTTACAGATATTGAAAATTGATTTGTTTTACCGTTTTACAAACAGCTGTAAAATGTCATTTAATTTTTTAATACTTTGTATAGTTTTACTTTAGATAAAAAAAATTTCTTTTTCAATTTTGATGAAAAAAAATTATTTAAAAAACAAAATTTAAGAATTAAAATTATTTCTCTTGAAAAGAGGTTTATTAAATAAAGAAAATATATTTTTTTTCCCCTCTTAATTTATTATTTGGTAACTTTTCAAACAAAGATGAAATAAAAAAAACGTTTGACATTATAACGAGAGTTGGTTTTTATAAAGCTATTTGAAACTAATACATAGGCGCGGTCACGACACCTTGAAAACGTTAATAGAAAATTTCTTTTTATTAATCGATATCTTCGCGTGACATCTTGATCTTCTTTTTCATTTTTTTTTTACGCTCCGAGGCAAATGCATTTCACAAGACATAAAATTAAGAACGATATATAGTAATTTCTTTTAATTTTATGAGAATTGTAATAAATTTTTTTAAAAACTTTTTTAAATTGAAAGTTTAAAACAGAAAAAATTTTATTTATTCTTTTTATCGAAATTTCTACTTTGATATTTCCGTGTTGTGTCCAAAATATATATTTTCCCTCTGGCTTATCTAGGAACCAACGAACCGTAGATTTATTAAATAGACATCATTATACAGAGCACTCATAAAGGCTTTGGATAATAAATAATGAGGTAAATCACCTAAAAGCTTTTTGCTGAAAATTGTTGTTATTATTATTATTATTAATGTTATTATTGTATTAATATATTGTTATCGAGGAACTTGAGTTTTTATTACTTTTGTTAAATTATGTAATACGAGATCCGATACATATCAAAAGCCACCAATTTAATGTTATTGAAATAATTAATTAAAATTTTTAACAAAGTTTGGGTGCTTCTTACAGTCTGCGAACTTATGATTGGCTATTCTTTGTAGTTAAAGCACCTAATACAACTAAAATTTCCTATCTTTTTGTAAACCAATTTTTCCATTCTTCTTTTTCTGCCTTTGGTCCTTTATGAATTTACTTAACCAACCTGGTACAAATACCTAAAAAAAATACCCAATCAGTGTTTAGTAGGTGAACTAAACTTATTTCAAATAAAATACTAGGTCAACCAAAAAGCTTTAGAATCTAAAAGAAAAAATTAAATTACCCGATTTAAATAAATTAGAGTTTATATTGTAATTTATGGTTTTGAAGAAGGGAACTAGTACAAACAAAATTATAGACGACAATCAAACATTGATATGCGCAGAAGGTCAAATAAGTCAATACAAAAAAAATGTACTTATTTTTTTTTTATTGACTTATTATTTCTAATTTTCATTATCAATGTCATTGCAAAATTTCAACATTTTATCAATTAAATAAAGAAGTACTAAATTACTTTCACATATGTTTCTCTAATAAATTATTATTATTATTATTATTATCTTCATCACATTATATTTTCAACAATTAATCAAATAATAAAATGTTTTATATTTGCAAAATAATTAAATGGTAGTAATAATTATAACGATAAAAATAAAAAAATAATATAGAATAATAATAAAAATAAAAAATAATTATAAAGAATAATAATAATAATAATAAAAATGGTAATAATAATAACAGTAATACCTAAAAAGAAATTTTCCATGTCGACTATATTTTATCACGAACGATTCACGACAATGATAATGCGAATGTCATGTCAGGCCTTGCAATAAAATGAACCTTTTCACACTCGATATGGATTTTGATCTCTTGATTGGCATAGAGTTGGCAATAATGCTCGCGTGTATTCTTGTAATGGAGGTGTGTAATAAAAGGAAAAAAAAGTACATGCCATCACTGAATTTGTCAATTTGTTTCACGTCAAGCTTTACTTGCGGAGAGTTAGAAAAAAAAAAACTTTACCACACCTAGTTTTCAAATCTATATAGAAAACTTAAACATTACTTTGACTTTTCTAAGTGTGTGCCTTACCTTAAGAAAAAACCTTTTTTTTTTTTTAAATATTTTTTCATTTCAGTAAAAATTAATTTATAAATTAACTTTTATTATCAGAAAATAATGACAATAATAATAATTATTATTATTAAAATGATAACAATTAATTGCAATTTGTGTAAATGTGAACAAAACTGCAAGTCAGGAAATAGAGAGTCATTAAATCGAAAATGAAAATTGTAATGACTTGTTGATAAATGTAATGGATAATAAATTTATCGAAAATCTGCTAAATGATGACACAAAGTGATATTATCTGGCAGCTAACCGGTGCCAAGGACTATGGATCGCATGTTATATTATAATAAGTACAATTTCACTAAACTAGACCCACTAGCCCAGACATGCTGCATATCGATTTTTATTATTCGCACCGCAAAACTGCTATGGACGAAGCACCAAAGTATTGTCTACTTATATATTGAATCGAGAATTAATGTAATCCAACTTTGTTCCAGTTTGAAAGTTCACCAGTTTTTTTTTTTTTTTTTTTTTTTTTTTTTGCTGAAACGTTTTTATTTCTTCAATATTTCCCCCCTGCAAATTTTTTAAAATTTTATCTCAGAAACTATTTCTATTTTTTTTAAATTAAAAATCGAAATTTTATTTCTAAATTTTTTTTTTAATTAAAAACAATTGATGGTTCATAAATTATATATATCTAAAGCAGTATTAATAAAAATAATTTTATGTTAAGAAAAGCACTTTAAATATAAAAGTATACACTATAAATTATTTAACGTATCCATATACGAAGATCTAAAAATAGTTTCATAATATTTATATATAAAAAGAAAAAATTTAAGTCAAGAAATAATGTGCACTTTGGAAAAAAAACATTCTCAGAGGGGGTAATTGAAAGTTTTCTTTTCACTAAAAACCTAGTTGATGACTTGAAATCTCCAGCAGCAGTGCGGCTATAAAATGCATTTAACGAACAAACTAATAAAACTGCAAAAATGCAAACAGCAACGTGACGAGAAATATATATATTTTTTTTTTTGCTCTTGAATAAAAGAAATAACACTTTTTATGGTAATTATATTCTTAATTGCAGAATGAAAAAAAAATATTTTTTTTTCTAATCTAAACATTTTTTTTTTTTTTGAATTATTAATAATTACCCTCAAAAAATTTTTAATCAATAAAACTATATTTTTCAAAGCAAATAGCAAAAAAAAAAAAAAGAACTAGGTCTCATCATCATGATAAAATTAACCAAAAAGACTTGTGCTTTTAATTAGGATAATTTATTTATCACAACAGAGCAATTTGCATAGAGCGATGCGACTCAAGTTGCTTTTTAATTTATGTTCCTAGCATGAGAAACTCGTTACTCATGACCTAGAAAAGAAACATATATATATAAAAAATTATTTCTATGATAATAATTTACAAAATATTAACAACAATAAGTTTTAAAAAATTAATTTAAAAATAAATTTTATTTTTATTCTTTACAGAAAAAAAAAACGTCGAGCGACGGACAATTAACGATAAAGTGACGAGGAAGTTTTTTTCAATCTCTTGTTGCCTGGGGCATGGTCGTAGGTGTGACGGCCGGGCGATGACGTACCATCACCGTCCGCCGCCATTGCCACGAGTCCCTCAGGACTCACCCGATATCCTTATCCCTATCCTGGCCCAATTCCCTGACCCTATCCTGCAACCGCGCCTAATACGTCCCTGGCCGCGGAAACGCGTAGCCCGAAATCAACCAAATTTATTGAGGAGGCATGAGAGATCATTCTCGTCATCGGGATCATCTTGGACAAGCGATGCCCCTCGAAGAGATCCAGGGATTGCTTCCACAAACTTCCAGGGCAGGTAAACAAATTTAATTAATCTATTTTTAACGTCTTTTTTTTAGAAAATTACTCTTTTCTCTATAAAAAGAGGGCGTGGTTTAATAAATGTTACGCCCACTAAGAGGTGTGGTCTATTTAGGGCGTGATTTTATATACATTTAAAAAGTGTGGCCTATTTAGGATGTTGTTTTTGTATAACCACGCCCACTAAGGGGTGTGATCTGTTCAATGTGTTTTCTAGAGACACGCCCATTAAGGGGAATGTCCTGTCCAACACAGTATCTTGTAAAAACCACGCCCATTAAGGGGTGTAACCTATTTAAGACATTGTCTTTCAAGGTCACGCCTATTAAGAGGTGTGGCCTATTTAAGACGTTATCTTGTATGGTCACGCCTATTAAAAGGTGTTGCGTACTTTGGGTATGGTTTAGTAACAATATAACTTAAGGGTGACGCCCACTAAGAGGCGTGACCTATCCTAGGTCATTGTTTTGTAAAACCACGCCCATTGAGAGGTATGATCGTTTTTAGATATTGTATTTTAGTGTCACGTCCATTAAAAGGTGAGGCCTACTTTGGGAGTGGTTTAGTAACATTAACTTAAAGGTTACGCCCACAAAGAGGCGTGGCCTATCTTAAGATGTTGTGTTATAAAACCACGCCCATTGAAGGGTGTCGACTATTTTTAGACAGTGTATTTTAAAGCCACACCCATTAAAAGGCGTGGCCTATTTTAGGGCGTTGTTTTGTAAAGCCACGCCCATTAGGAGATGTGGCCTATTCATTAAAAGGTGGAGTCTAACTTAGTAACGTCCCTTATTAAAATTTTCATCTAATTTTGAACAAATTGAAAGGATACAAAAATTTAACGTTAAAAGTAGTTTTTTAAATAAGAATGTGATAAAAAAATGTTTAATTAGAAGAAAAGTTTTATTTTTCACACAGCATTTGAATACTAGGAATTTTATTATTTTTGACAATAAATTTAAATTGAAGTTTGCAAAACTAGTTTTAATGCTAATTAATTTTATACAGAGAAACAGAAGAGTGATTAGTACACTACGGATGTGCAATAGATTGTCGTTTCTCCACTCCATTGTGTTGATATCTATCACAACTGTTAATCCCAAGATAGTATTGCGCATAGCATTAAATCACCAAAATTAACTAAATTCAACAATATATTATTTTAATTATCAAATGTGTTTTTTGATTTATACAAATTTTCATTTTATAATTATCAAGATAGTTATTTGTATAAATTTTGGGAATGAGTATAATAGCTATGATTATAATAGAAACTTTTTTTTTTAATTATAAAATGATAAATGTGATTTATATTGGTAAAAAATTATTAATAATATTAAAATTAATAAAGTGCCCAATGTCATCAATCATAAATATCTCAGTTAATCTTTTATTAAAAAAAAACTATGATAAGAAAAATTTTGCCTATTAAATAAAAAGAGATGCTTTTAACGTCAATATTTAAAAGAACTAATGTTGCGTGATAAATTATTATGGAGAGATTAGATTTTTTCTCTCTCTTTTTTTTTGCATTATAGGTGTTTTTAAAGATAGGAGGATAATTTTTATAAAAGTAAAACCGGATTATGTCATCTATTTGGAGAGAAAAATATGGTTGAATTTTAATACTCTAGTATCGTGGTTATTCAGCTCTGTTAAATCAATAGTGTTCCCATCTCCTAACAGGAAAATGTATAGTGGAGATGTAGCATGATAGGGAATCCTCTAATTTCTCAAAGGACCCATATAAAAGATCAAATGTTTTTATTTTATATTTATTCAATTTTTTTTTTAAATTCAAATGTAGGTGTACCATTTTTTTTTAGTAAAACTTAAAATAAAATTATTTTAAAAAAATCTAAATAAATAGAAACACACTTTTGGTGATAATTTGATCTTGACATTTTATTAGAAACAGTCAGAGTTCAAGTAAATTAATTTGCTTTTTCTTCTTGAAATATTTATTTGGAAGATCTATTGCTGAGAGGAAAAAAAGAAAATTAAAATAGCATAGCTTAAGAATTATTTAATTCAGTTCAAATTTTAAATCTAATATTAATTTTGGTATTATTTTTAATTTAATATTGTAGTTGTTTTTATAATTTAAATTTTTGAAATTTCAATTTTTTTCTGATGAATAAAAATAAAATATCAATGAAGATTTTCAAGAGAGAGAGAGATAGATAGATAGAGAGAGAGAAAGAAACTTAAAATTGTAAATAGATGTTGAATATTAAAATATATCGTTGCTGGAGAAAAAAAAAGTTTGAATATTTTATTTATACTGTCAATTATTTCTAGAGAGCATACATATATACACAATAATCGTTACCTTTGACCTTTAATTTCATTTGATATTGTATTTCTCTATATGATAATATATTAAACAATGGAAATGATATTCAACTTTATTGAAATATAAACTGAACAATAAATATTGTAAATTGATGAGCGACATTTTATCTAACGACACCCTGGAGAAATTTTGGATTACCACTTTAATCAAGAATTAATTAATTAGTGAGACGGTGGCTAGTCAACATTGTCTGAAACTCGAAGTCAAAAAGAGAATTCACAGATTGTTGATAAAATTCTCATTAAAGCGAGAAACTTTAAATTAATTTACAAAACAATTAAAACAAGTGACAATTTTTTATATATCCACTCCAAAAAAAAAAATTGTATTACAGAAAAAAAAATTTTTAAAGTTTTTTTTAAAAATTATATTAAAAATTTTTTAATTATGTTAATATTTGAAGAAATTATTTTCATATTCCAATGAATGCGAAACACATACAATAGAACTATGTGGAAAGTTTGCACTAAATTATGATCAGAATTTAATGGAATTATTCATCAAGCATGAAACTATTTTCGAGTTCATTGTCTTTAATAATTAAGTTATCTAGTATTTAATTCACGCTTATGGTATTCACTATGTGTTCATTTGTCACTTAGGTAACAGGGGTCTGAACGTAACAATAGTTCATGTGGGAGGAGAGAATGGTAGTGGCGGAGGTGGCAGCAACGATTTATTGAGTTTGGAACCACCGTCTGATTTAAAACCTGCTGTTTCACCTATTTCCGACACCAGTGCAACTTTACAGTCAGACAACAATGACACATTTACTGGTAAGATGTTCTTTTATCTTGTTTTTTCTCAACAAAATTAGTTTTTACAAAAAAAATTTGTTTTTTTCAAATTAGAATTAGAATAGTGAATTTAAAAGAAACACGTTTTAGAGGCGTGACTTATAATGACACGCCTTTTTAGAGGCGTGGCTTATAATGGCATACTTGGGGTATGTCAAAAATAAGCTCCGCCCATTTGAGGCGTTTCGTGAAAAAATACCGCCCTCTGAGGGTTGGGTTACGGACAGTATCATTCATTGTGGGTGTGTCATTAAATGTTACGCCTACTGGAAAACTGTGGGCGTGTCAAAAATAAATACCGCCCATTTTAAGGCGTTTCGTGGAAAAAAAGTTCCACCTTCTTAGGGTTGGATTGAAAATAGTACCATTGTGGGTGTGTCATTAAAAGTTACGCCCATTTGTCGATGTATCAAACGTTCTACTGTTTTTAAAAAGATGAGAACAGAAAGTTAAATTTAATAAATCATAATCTCATAAAAAATTAATATCACCGAACACTTGGAGCTATTGTTTAAAATTATTAACAAGGTTTAAATGTAAAATAAAAAAATATTGTATTTTGTATTTCAATAATTTATCAGACAATATTGATGTGTAATTTTTTATTTTACTTATATTATTTTGGTTTTGAGGTTATTTTGCGTCAAATAAATTCCCGGATTCTACAAAACCACAAAAGACGTAAGAACAAAGGTTCTAAATACGGGTATTCTCTTCGGCTCTGAAAGCTTCCACCTAGTTTTTATCTCTTTTCACCTCGCATTTATTTCAGCAGCATCTTGTTGCGTTTATATTTTCAAGGGACTTTCCTTTTCGTATGACTAACAAAAAAAAACCAGATTCTTTTACATTGTTTTTCTGCTCTGTATTTATTTGTATATTTTTATTTATATTCACATATTTATCAAATCAAATTGAAATAAAATTTATTTTCATATAATAGAAGGGATGAAAAAATGTTGGGTCAATAAAAACAATTTTAGTTTAAAATTAAGTGCAAACTTTTAATTTCCAATGTAAAATGAGAAATTAATTTTAATTTATAAGTATACTGTTGAAATTTTATGTAACGTTTGAAAAAATTCTTTTAATCACAGTTGTAATTAAAAGAATGTACACAATCCCTATATATATATACATATAGACGTTTTAAGTACACAATCATAGAGGCTCAGACTCATGTATAGTATGAAACTCGTTTCGATAAGAATATTCACATCGACATAGTTGTTTGCCTGAAACAATATTTGTCGTAGAGAATAGTTTCTGCTTTAGTGAAAAGTTCACGTGAATATAATTTAATAATAATCTCATTATTATTTTGTATTAAACTATTTTTCCAACAAGAATTATTCAACAAGTATGGTGTAAAATTAGTTATTTAAAAAAACAAAACTTTATTGATAAAAAAATTACAAAAAAACATGTTAATAGTTAAGTATTTTTGGTTTTAATTGACCGTAAAATCCCACTTAGAGGAGTGTGACGAAAGATAACGCCCACTTCAAAATCATGCCCCTTTTTTTATTTTAATTGATAATAAACGCCTACTTAGAGGCGTGTCTTAAATATTAAACGCCCATTTTATAAAATAGGTAACGCCCACTTCAATATCACGCCCCTTTTTATTTTAATTTATAATAAACGCCCATTTTGAGGCGTGTCTTAAATATTACACGCCCATTTTATAAAAAATAGATCACGCCTACTTCAAAGTCACGCCCATTTTATTTTAATTGACAGTAAACGCCCACTTGGAGGTGTATCTCAAATATTATACGCCCATTTTATAAAAAAATTAAATACGTAACGCCTACTTCAAAGTCACGCCCATTTTATTTTAATTGATAATAAACGCCCACTTATAGGCGTGTCTCAAAATCTTATACCCTCTTTAATGCCACGCCCTCTTTTATCTTAATGGATATTAAAAGCCTACTTAGTGGACATATCTCTATGGGTAACACCCACTTTAAAGACACGCCCCTTTTTGTTTCAATTATTAATAAACGCCAACTTAAAAGCGCGCCCTAAAAAGCAACGCCTCATTAGAGGCGTGTCCTGAAAAAAAACGCCTACTTAAAATTAAAGGCGTGTCTTAAAAAGTAACGCCCATTTTAAATTTTCTCTTAAATTCAAATATATCATTAAAAAAAATTTAACACAATTTATAATAATATAGATATTTATTTTTTTTCTTCATATTACTAATGGTAGAAGAAAATATTTGAATTTTTCTCTGATATTAGTGGATAAATAATGTGAAAATATCAAATAGCAAATTATTAATTGTTACGTAAGATATATTTTTTTGTGAAGACGAACATAAGTCCGTGACGATTACCACCAACTTACCGACCTTAACTCACATTAGTTCTCCTTTGTAATTGGATTGATGCAGTAACGCGGTCTCCAAAGAGGTCAGTGCAAATCTTTCTTTCGACTGCGCTGACATTTTTTTTTTACAATAAGAAACTAAACTTGTCTTTTGTTCAAAATTTAAAAAGAAAAATTTGTCAAACTTATTTTTCCTTTTTACTGTATCAATTGGCAATGAAAAAAAATTCAAACATAACCAAATAAAGTGAAAATGTTTTTGAGGTGTTAAAATTTTTTTGTTTGTTTAATTTTTAATAATGAATTTATTTAATGATAAAATATTGAAAGTGTATTATTATTATTATGTTTATTATTATAAAAGTGGGAGAAATTTAGTTGAGAAAAAATGAAGTGTCATTTATTAATAGATGATACATGAATGTTGTTGGTGGTGTGTGATTGGACGGCAAAATGTTATGGAAAAATTGTGAAAATTATGGAAGGCGAGTTTATAGGGAACGATGTATCAGAATGTGTAGATGAATATCCACGTCACGGTCTTAATCGACATTATCGGACACATCCCGAAATTTTTGTCATCGATTGTGATAATGGTGAAACATATGATGACGTGGATACATTAAAAGTGCCAAATTATTATCATAGATCAAGCATTAGATCACGAAATGCTGCCAGTAAAAGAGGTACGGTGGAAATGATTTTCCTTTTTTTTGTTAGTGTAAATTTTTTTTAACATTTTTAAAATTTTTTTTTAGTTTATTATTTCCAATGATAAAAATAATACACTGTTTTTGATTAACATAAATTTTTTATTAATAATTATTTTATTATTATTAATAATAATAATTTATTAATTAATTTAGTACTTTTATAATTATTTTCAAGAGGTGAGAATTTGTTATATTAGTTAAAAACGATCCGGAAATTATAGAGAGAAGTTTCGTTTTGTTGTGCATCAATGGATGAAAACAAGTTCATTGAAACAATCGTTGAATCAATAGAATTGTCTCAAGCGTTTGCGTATTTGCAATTCTGTATTAATATTTAATTTAACTTTCTAATTTATTTATTTTAATTTTATATTAATTATTTATCATAATTTAAAAATATTTTTAAAATAATAAACAAAAGAAAGAAAGTTTATTTAATATTTAATTTGGTTTTTTCTATAAAGAAAAATGATGAAAAAATATATGATATTAATAATGAGAAGCTGGTTGAGAAATATATTTATATTTTTTTTTTGTAATAATCAGAATAGATGAAAAAAATGTCGAGGCACGTGGAGCATTGAAAAAAAGAAATTTCTTACAATGGGGCTTCATCTATTGGAATAAAGGTTTACGAATCACCAAAAGTTTCAACAGTCGGTAAAGTGTTTGATGTGAACTTATGTAATACAAGAGAGGATACAATTTATATGTAATGCTACCACAAAGCTCGTGCTTATAACGATCGCCAACATTGTATTCTGTTACAATATATATATATATATATATATATATATATAAAGAGCTCTTTATATATAATATACACTCACCATCTATTCTCTATCTTTTCTTTTGCTAACAATAAGTAAAAAAAAAAAAAGATTGCAAAAATATGCATTATAAAAAATAAATTAAAAAAAATTTTTCTGGAAACTTCCGATATCGTAAATAAAAAAATAATTAAAAATTTAATGCTTTAAATTTATTTATCTAATTAAAATTATAAAAAAGAGAGAGAAATTATTAAAATTAAAAAACATAAATTAATTCAAAATTATTTGAAAATCTTAATTTTATTTTTGTCTTAGGTGTTGATCCGCGTCTTATACTCGGTGGTGTCAGTGGCGATCGTAACACGTGGGAAGGTCGATATCGCTTAAAAGAACATCGACGCGCCGGAAAAGCAACATTTCAGGGCCAAGTTTACAACTTTTTGGAACGTCCCACTGGCTGGAAGTGCTTCCTGTACCACTTTTCTGTGTAAGTAGATTTTTCAATTATCGTTAAATTTTATCACTCTACTGTTACATACACAATTTTCTCTTTAAAAAAAATGACGTCAAGTCATGAAAAAAATAGTCCTTCTCAACAACAAAGTGACACAAAAAAGAAAAAAAACACTACAAAGTACAAGGATATTTACATCTGTAGAAAATATATATTCCCACTATTTTTTAAAAAAAATTGTTACGATTTTTCTTAATTCATAAAAAGATACGCCCACAAGAATGTGGTAGTTAGTCACTCCCTCTTTATATTACCCACATAGGCGTGGAATTTGACCACGCCCTTTAAGTACCACCCACAAACGCGTGGCAATAGGTACGCACACTTACTGACCCCATGCTCGTGGCTTCTCAGGGCGTGTCTCCTAGTACCACGCCCACTGCGGTAGGAGTTTGTAGGCGTGGTTTAGTAAGATATATTGAGGTGTTGTTTCAAATAAGCACGCCTACAAAAGGGAGCAGTTTTTGTTATAATTCAGGGGCGTGGTTTTTAATAATCACATCCTCTAAGAAGAGGAGTCCCTAATTTATTATAGAGCGACGTATTTTGGAAAATACTCACTCTGAAAGTTAGTTACTTTAAATTTGGGGCGTGGTTGTTTTAAACCACATCCCTAAATTAAAAAAATTAGTTGTTTTTGTTAGACTACATCCATTAAGAGGAAGAGTCTATTTAGGGAGTGGTTTGTAGAAACCACGCCTATTAGTAGGAGGAGTCTATTTAGGGTGATTTCCACAAACCACGCCTACTAGTAGGAGGAGTATATTTAGGGCGTGATTTGTAGAAACCACGCCTATTTGTTGGAGGAGTCTATTTAGGGCGTGGTTTATAAGAACCACACCCTACTCTCCTCCTACCAATGGGCGTGGTTTATTTAAATTTAGAGGTGTGGTTGCATTCGGTAATAAAAATCTATTGTAATTTAGGGGTGCGGTTTTTAGAAACCACGCCCATTAAAAGGAGGCTATTCAATTTAAGGGGCGTGTTTCTATGATACCACGCCTACTAAAAAGGAAAAACTGCTTTAATTTGGGGGCGTATTTTTTAGAACGGGGTCACTACAAGGGAGAAGTCTGTTTTACATTAAGATTGTTTATCAGAAATAAATTTGAATTTTATTTCTTATGAAATAGTTTTAGATTTTTTTACGTACTAAAATATTGTTTTGTGAAGTAGCAATTTTTAGAGATATTTTTTTTAAAGGCATGAATTTGACATTTTGGTATAAGTAATAAATTGAACCGGAAATTAATGGAATATTGGAAGTAACGCAGTATCAATCTGCGTAGCGACAGTTAATAAATAAAATTCTTAATATGAAGAATAAGATTGATTGATTTTATTAGGAAAAGTTTAACTATTCTGGTGCATTAAAGATGTGGTGTATTAGACAAGTATCGATGAACTCCCTCTTAAATATGAAAACTTTCTACTTTTTTTTATCTGATTTGATGATATATTATTATTATTATTATTATTATTATTATTATTATTATTATTATAAAGATGACGTTGACAGTATTTAGAAATTAAATTGAAAAAAATTTTCTTTTTATAAATTTTTTTTTGGACATTATTTTAAAGATTTAGTTTAAATTTTCTTTGTTAGGTGCAAAATTCATTCATTGCTTTTTTAGTGTTTTTATAAATTGAGCTTCATTCAACTATCGACCTTTAGCCACCTGCATTTTTAATGACACTGTAACTTTGTTGAAATCTATACCTAAATTACAAACTGAAATATTCTTTATTCTATAGGTATATCTATTAATAATAAATATTATTTAAATAAATAATAATAATAAATTTATTTATTAATTAATTTATTAAAAAAAAAATATATATATATATATATATATATATATATATATATATATATATACATTGGAATAAAAAAAATTGGAATCAATCGATTAGCTAATTAATGAATTTGCTACTTTCTTTATCAAGACTGATTTGTTACTCGAACGTCAAAAGTAATTCGGTGATGAAAAGAGCGACCTGGAATCGTTGGATTTTACGAGTTGGAAAAATATTTTTTAATCTCTCAATGCTGTGCAGTGAAATTCATGGCCGACTGAAGATTTCAACTCGGGAAAGAACAAAGGGAATGAGAAATATTACTACTGAGGCCATCACGGTAAATTCACTATGGCAGAAAGGCTCAAATTGAGTGGATAATGAGAGTATTTCTCTAGGACGAAGGATGAAAAAAAAATGAAAAAAATAAAAAAAAAAAAAATGAGAACATTGCAAATAAAGTTTGATGAAACTTTTTTTTCTTTTTTTCTTTTTAAATAACTCTTTTCTAAATTAATGATCAGTGAATGAAAAAAAAAATTAATTGGGAAATATCAATTAGAAATCTATATCGTTTGATATTTTTTTTTATTACGTTTGGTTGTTAAAATTTTTTTTACATAACAAACGATTTTACTTTTAATTATTATTGAAATGTAAATTTTAATTAGTTCTCGTATAAATTTATAAAAAATTATAATAATTATTTAACGTATTAATGAATGAATAATTAATTTCCATAAAAAGAAAATTTTTCATTAATTTTTTATTTAATTCATTTACATTAATTTTTGTATTATTTTTTATTGTTTAAAAATTTTTTTAATTTTCTTTATTTGTTTCTTTTATCAGTTTTCATTTAGCTTTGAAATTTTTCCCTTGTTTTTCTGTTTTGGTTCTCCTTTTTTTTTATTGATATCAATTTTTTTCAGTTAATTAAAAAAAACAGTTGCAATGCTTTTTTTTATAATGAATATTTTTCATTAAAAAATTGCCAATAAAACCTTTTGCCATAATTCTTTGAAGTCTTGTAAAATTTAACGAATATCTTTTAAAAAAGTTTGTCAATTAAAATTCTCATATCCAGGAATTCTCAGAAGTTTTATCTCAAAGAAACATCAAAGAAAAGATGAATCATGAAAATTCACCTTTTTTTGAGACGGAAAAAAAAATAAAACAGTAAATTAAAGTTTCTTATTATTACAATGTATATATATATTTCTCATGTCGTAATAACTTTTTATTTCACCAAAGTCACATCTCTTTGTAGTACTTTTTAAGAAGTAAGTTTTAGAGCAGAGAGTCTATAAATTATTATTAAACAAAAGTTGCGTTTCATGTTTTCTTCACTATTTTAATTCTATTAAATTTTTCCAATATTTTTTCAATAAAAACATTTTTTACATTTTTATATTTTATCATGAATTTATTTTTAAAATTTTTTTGCATGCAAAACAGAAATTTTTTTATAAAATATTTAATCGTTATTAAATTGATTTCATTTTTTTTTGTTATAAAAAATAGATTTAACTTTTATCATTTTATTTGATTTCTTTTGTTTAGATACAAGATTAGTAAATTATTTATTGTGCCATTATTTGAAACACAGTCACTTAGATCATTTCTCCAAGGAGGAGAAAAGTATGTGAATATTTTATCTCACTTCTAACAGAAACAAAGGGGAATTTATTAATATCGAAAAAATATGCTTTCAAAGAAAATCCCAAGGGTCCATAATGTGACCACGATATCTCTCTGAATTTTGCCAAAACTCAAATATCCCACGAATAAACCAAACTAGGTAGTAAAAGCTCCTCAAATTTTCTATTACTTTTTTTTATTTCTTTTTATATTATTTTTTTTTTTACTGACAATATTATATTTATTATTATTATTTTTATTATTATTATTTTTATTATTATTATTAATTAAAAATATGAATTAATTAATTTTCATATTTTCTGTTAATATTGTAAAAATGTTGGATTCAAATTTTCGCGGCAATAATTTCAATGAACGACTGCAGCGCCATCTATGCACCCATTTTCATTTATGAGTGTGCCCTTCTATTAACTTTAAATATTCTTCGTCAAAATTAATTTCAGGCCTAAAAAGCCAACGCACAATATTTTTCGCGAAGTCATTGTGAGTTAACTCTAAGCCTAATGTGAAACTATTATTTGCTCAATCAAAGTTAATTGTGCGTTGAAAATTTTGCGAGTTTAATAATTATTGTTATTGCAATAGTAAATTATTTGATTAAAAAGAAAACTTAAACAATTGCATCGTGAAAAAAAAACAAAGAAGTAATTAAAAAAAAAATTTTTAGGTTATGTTTAAATTTTTTTTATTTTGATTTCTTTTATACATATAGAAACGCTATAAATACACTATCCAATAATATATTTCTTATTATTCTTTTATATCTTTATATTCTATCGATTCGCATTGTTGGAGAAGTTTTTAAGTAAAAAATAAATCACGATTTTTTTAATGCTTTCTCTGATGGAGACAATAATAATAATTATAAAAAAAAGCTTTTAGTTCCAATTGATGATTAAAAAAATGTGGGAAAAAATAAAGAATGTAAATTTAATCACGTGACGTAGGATTCTATTCTCACTGCGTGTATTGACAATTGTCATTGACCAATTGCAATATTCGTATAATTTACGGTGAATATTGAATGATAAGTCAAAACCAATATGTTGCGCGCATTCAAAGGGATACGATTATAATATATATATATATAAACAGTCAGTGCTTCAGGCTTGAAATATTTAATGTTTCTCCTTCATAATTATTTCCCAGTGTCGATATCAGTTTCAGAATTTCTAAAACATAAAGTTTCTGTATTCTGTTTATATGAAAATGAATTTTGAGAGAAAAATTTTATGTTGTGGATTTTAAAGATTGTTTGCAATTTCATTGGAAAATCTACACAAAAACAAAACTGAAGCAATAAAAAAAAATCAGTTGGTTTAGATTAAACGAGACAACAAAAATTACCAACATAGAAGAGAAACACAAGAGGAGTTGCAACAACAAATGTTCTCATACTAGATCATGAATAATTTTTTTTAAAGCTATTGTATAATAGCTAACGAATCCCCCCAAACCGAAAAAAATACATTTATCTCAAAAATAAATATTAATTTCAAATAAATTTTCTTTGTTTCAAATAATAATCCGTCTCCCTTGACTTTTTAAGATTTATTAATAGATTTTTTTTTTACACAAAGATTCTATAAATAAAATAATTTTAAAATTACTATCTATATCGCCCTTGTGATGTTTTATGTAGTACAAATAAGTCTAGCCTATATTTTTTCGAGTTAAATGGTGTCGAGGTATCACGCGACAAATGGTGGATAAAAATCTTCTCCACACTTTGTGTCATCACGTTTATTTTATTATTTTTTTTATTGATAATTAAACATTGAAAAAAAGTGTAGCTAAAAATTTGTAATACAACTTATCCCAAAATTATTTTATTGTTTTTTAATTTGCATTCGAGAATTAATATTTCTATTTATAAAATAAAAATAGTTCAATTCGTAGTAAAAATAATAAACCAATATTAAGATAGAAAGAAGAACTATTTTTTTCCCATTTAGAAAAATTATTTATTATTATTAGAATTTAATTTGTAGTTATGTAATAATGATTAATTATTAACCATTTCGGTAAGGTAATTTAATGATATTTATTAGTCAAGAGAGGGAGAGTATAGTTTATAATTAAATGGAGAAAACCCAAATTGATACAATTTTCTCCTTGTTTAACGAAAAGCCATTAACTATGATTCGATATCCAAATTAATAAGCATATTAAAGAACCTCTGTTAATTAATATTTCTCATTCAATAAATTCAATATATATTTTATACATTAATAGAAGTTAATAATACTTTATTAAATTATTCTTTACCTCAGGCAATAAATTAAAATTAAAAATAAAATAAATTAATAATTAAACTAAAATAAAACTGTAAATATTTTCATATAAAAAATTTTATTTTTATAAACTCTTAAAAAAAAACATTCTATTCTTAGTTTGGTAATAAAAATACAAAAAAATATTTTGTTTTTCAATTTCGTATATATAAAAAGAAATTTGATGTTTGGAATTTTTTTTCCAAACTCGTAAAATTCTTCATTAAAATTTTATTTATTTTTTTTTATTTTTTTTCGATTTTCATCACAGTATATTAAATTTTGAATTTCAGAAAATTTTTGAAGTTTTATCAAATCCTCGCGTTTTCAAACATTTTTTTCAAAAAAAAAATGTATTTTACACAAATTTATTATATTTATTTATTATTTTTTTTAAATTAATTTTTTTGTATTGTTTATGTCCCAGTTATTATTCACATTAATTTTTTTTATTTTACATTTTTATGATAATTATAATTAGTGTTTTTGGCGGTATTTGATTTTTTTTTTATTAAATTAAAGTTTTTCAAAAAAAAAAAACTTTAAAGATAGATTTTTGAATATATGTATATTGATTACCAGTGGCTGACCATTTATCTACTGTTTTCACTAGCGAGGAGACTAGATCTGAAACATACAGATGGCAGTCCATACACGAACTTATACTACTGCCCGTCGATAAACTGACTGCACTACTTAAACGAGTTGATACAATTTTTTAACTATTCAAAAAGCATAGTGCATTTTTCAAAACAATTTACATTGTTAATATAAATAATAAAATTTACAATAAAAATAATAATTTAAAAAAATAATTAAAATAGATAAAAAATAATAACTTATAATAAATAATTAATAATTTACTTTAGTAAAATAAATTTTTCAATTAAAATTAAATTTTTAAGTTAATTACAATTAAAATTTGTAAAATATTTATTTTCAATTTTATTTTAATTTTAATAATTATTATATATTTTATTTCAATTTATTGCCCTTCCCTTGTTAATAACAATTTTTTTTTTAAATTTATAATTATAAATTACCTTTAAAAGATTAAATAAATATCTGGCGCGAATGTATTAATAATGAGCGCTCAAGTAAATGTAATTCCATTTTGTGGGAAAACGTTGGCTGTAATTAATCATTTGTTAACGAGTCAGGGTGGTTAACAAAGTCCACGAAGGAATAATGGATTACCTAAGCAAACTATAGACTCGAGGAATCCTGTAAGAAAAGTCGTTTGAAAGACATTGACCAAAATAAATCGCGTTTGACGTGAATAAATACCTTTAAATTATCAGGAAGAAACATAAGTGTATTATATAAAATTAATAATATTTCTTTTTTATTATTTTATTATACAAAAAAAATTGTCGCTATATTAAAATTAAAAATGAATTAAATTTATTATAAATTTAAATTTATTTTTTAATTAAATTAAAATTTACTTTTAATAATATTAAAATTACTGTCGATATTAATTGACTATCGATTATATCGATTCTACTGCCAATAGTATTGAATCTACTTTCGATAGTATCAATTTTAATCGAGTTTCGATAGTATCGATTTTATTTTCCATAATATCGAATCTATCTTTTAGAAAGTATCGATTCTACTTTCGAGAGTATCGATATTAATCGACTTTCGATAGTATCGAATCTACCTTCGATAGTATAGATATTAATCGACTTTCGTTAGTATTGATTTTCGATTGTATGAAATCTACTTTCGGTAGTATCGCTTTTATTTTCGATAGTATCGAACCAACTTTTGACAGTATCGATTCTACTTTCGATAGTATCGAATCGACTTTTGTTAATATCCAAGTTACAGTCGGCAGTATTGAATAGACAATCGATAATATCGAATCAACTTTCGATTGTTTTGATTCAAATTTTGAATTGAAAATCGAATTGAAAAAAAATATATTTACGACACTTTCGCAGAAATGAGAATATAACAAAAATTTAGTTATACCGTAAGGCAAAATGAAAAATACACTTGGAATATATAGTAAAAGCACTCGCGGCTTTTTCGCGAGACAACTTCTCCTCGCTTTATAATATGGAATTTCTGGCTTCTCTTGTGTCTTTCTTTTCTTTGTTTTTTAGTTGCTACCTTGAAAAGAACTAGGTTGCAGAATTTAGATATATATCTTCTAACATATATACGAAATGCATAAAAAAAAGGAGAAGAATCATAATAATAACTCTCACATGTGGTATATTTAAATATATATGTGTGTATGTTTGTTAAAAGTAGGAAAATCAATATAAGAGTCATTAGAAAAGTCTCTGTCACTATTTTTTTCCCCCCTTTTTATTTTGTTTTTCTTATCACTGTTTCAAATTTAAAATCTTGCCCTATCACATCTAACGTGTCCTTGAACTTTATGTTAAAGAAGCTATTAATCTTATTTTAAAATGAAAAAAAAAACACGAATACGAAAAATTTATTTTATTTTCTTTTAGGTCATCATGAGTTGCATTAGGAAAAAAAAAATAGTGACCGCGAAAAGGACAAGCAATGCATCAGTAATGAATCTCAAAGTAGGAGGATAGCGTGTTGAAAAAATTTAAATTACTCAAATTAGTTCTCAGACAATGTCTGTGCAATGTAAACCCCTCGCTCATCTCACGTAATTTGCATATTTTTACCTAGAGCTCATGTCTATGTTCTATCGGACTTTTCTAATAATGATAAGAGCCGCGCGCGCTCTCACTTATAAGAAACTAAATTTAGCTATATACTTAAAACTTGAAATCAGAGCATTTCAAAATTATATACCAAAAAGATTTTTTTTATGTGCCAAAGTGAAAATAAATTCATTTATCTCTCTATCTCTTTGTCTAGTTCTTCGTTGAAGAAGAATCTAATTTTAGCAACAAAAAAATAAAACTAATTATAAATTTAGATTTTGTTTCAATATAGAAATAAAATATTTTTCACATTTCCATTTATCAATTCAATATCTTTACTTATATATATATATATATATATATATATATACACACGAAAATGACAAAGATGTGAAATTTTTTTGTTGTTTGATGAAGTGAGATATCGCAAAAGGCCGATCTTTACTCTCATAGGGTATCAAATCAAGTGTATATATAGGTGTGTGTTAAGAGCCTCAGTGAGATTGAAGTTGACGATGCGCGTACACCTACCTCGTGGCAGCCCCAACGATACAACCTCTCAGCAATGCTTTCAACCTCTTGACACTTGAATCCACCAACACTTACAAATCTCTTCCCCAAAAAAAAACCTTCATTGCATAACACTTACCCCCATTTTTCACACATTTTCTTACAATAAAAAAAGACATTTTTTAAAAAATTCTTCAAATTTTCCATTTAATTTATGATTTATCATCATTTATATATAACCAATTTCAGAGCTAAACTTATATTATATATACATTATATCCCTTTTTGGAAAAGGCCACGAAGAGTCATTAATTGTAGAGCAAGTTTTCGAAATTTAAAAGTTAAGAGTCAGAGTATCTCGTCAAGTTAACAAAACTTATCAACTTAAAGGCGTTTCAAACTCAAGAAGCTTACAAATCTTGTGCTTTTCATGGCATTGCTTTTGTAAATGTGTAGTTTATGACTCGCTTTCGTCAAGTTAGCAATTTTAGTTATGAGACTTCTAACTTCAACGTTAAAAGCAAATTTCAATGTAAAATATCTTCCAATTATTTTAAATACACCCACACTCAATCTATTTACAAGTTTAAGTTATTTTAGATGCATTACTTTAAGTAAATACCCATTTATAGATTGATCCCTAGGAGAAAATTCCCATTATTAGGCGTGGTCTTCAAAATGTAACGCCCATTAGTGGGCGTGGCGTCCAAGGGTAACGCCCATTAGAAGGTGTGATCTAAAAAAGGCAACGCCCTTTAGTAATCTGTTCGTGAAAAGAAAACGCCCATTAGTGGGCGTGGTCCACTAAAGGCAACACCCACTACTGGGTATTGACTATCTATAAAGCAACGCTCAGTCTGATCTCTAAAAGAAAACGCCCATTAGTAGGCCTGGTGTCTAAAAGCCAACGCCCATTTTTATGTTGATATTTAAAGGGAAACGCCCATTAGAAGGCGTGGTCTATAAAAGACAACACCCTATAGTGGGACTGATCTAAAGAGGCAACGCCCTTTAGTAGTTTGATCTCGAAAATAAAACACCCATTAGTAGGCGTGGCTTACAAAAGGTAACGCCCATTTTAGACTGATATATAAAAGGAAACGCCCATTATAAGACGTGGTCTCTAAAAGGCAATGCCCTATAGAGGGCGTGATCTAAAAAAGTAACGCCCTTTAGTAATTTTATTAATAGGTAACGTTTTGTAGTCTTTCAATTGGTAAAATTTAGTTGTAGAATTAAATTTTAAATAAAAATGATCATGATTAAATATATGGCATTAAGAAATGACGTTTACATTCAGAACATTTCTTTTTTCTCAAAATACAATCAATTTACTATATTTTTTTAAAGGAAAACGAAAAATGGAGAAATTAGTTTAGCCAAATGGTTTTCTTTTGGAACATGTCATTTTTATCGTTTCTATAGTGAAACGAAAGATGGGTATTAAAAAGACAAATTCAATTTTTCAGATGGTAGACAGGGGTAGCTTTTAGGATCATGATACGAGGACCTCCCCCTTTTTATTCTGACATTCGTTGAATGTTTAGAGGTGTGGTTATCTTGGAGGGTCTTCAAACTGACATTTCTCTTTCCCCTGCCCTATTCAATTTCTAGAATAAATATAAAAGAAAACGGCGTATCTTTTGCGCTGTCACTAAATTCTTCTTTTTTTTGTTTGTTTGTCTGCTTACTAGCTTCTGCTGACCACAAAACTTATTTTCTGTGATTACGACCCAACCTATAAAAATTTTCTCGAGAACGACGACGACGACGACGATGATAATACGTATATGTTCACAAATTGCTGTACGAATTCACTGAAAAATAGACAGTGCGGTTTACGAGAACTTGCTACATTTTTTTACGAGACTTTCATATCTGTTTTTTTTCTTACTTCTTCGCACGAGACTTTATGACGTTTTTGATTTCACTATTCACTATATGGAATGCGTTTTAAATGGGTTTTTATCGTTCCTAAAATATCCACCACGAAATCCATATTTTTTTTTTTGAAATTCAAGTAAATGTCAGAGTTTTATTGGTCCTCTGCTCTCTTTGCAATCAACAATTTTCAAGAGAGAGAAAAGAGAAACGAAAAGCTTTTTCCAATGCTCGCATCTTGATTATTCTATTTCTGTGAATTGCACGACTGGGATAGAAAAATCTTTTACGTCCATCGAAATCTCCTGGTTTTTCAAAAAGTACTTTTCATTTCACGTACAAGAGATGAGTACTTTTGGGATTTAAAATCCGGCAATATTTTTCCCAAATCAAATCTTATAATAAATTTTAAAACATTACCTCATATACCATTAGTTTCAGTAAATGAATACTTTTTTTTATTTTCTATTGACCGCACTAATCATTATTTGTAAGACAGAAATTTAAAAATGTTTTCAGAAGGTGTGGTTCTAAAAAAAATTATTTATTATGTTGCGTGACATAATAAATCTTATTATCCATTAGTAGACATGACGCTTATTTCGTGAACACAACACAAAAAATAAATTACCAATTAGTACGTGAATCACAAAATGTTACACCTACAATAAATGTGAAGGTTGTTAAAAATAAAATACCACATTTATAGGAGTTTTCAAAATATGAAATTTCTATTTTTGGGCGGGGCTTTATAAAGTAACTGTCCATTAGAGGGCGTTTCATAATTTTAACCGCTTTTTGGTGGGCGGATATTAAAAAAGTAATTACCCAATAGTGGGCGGATCCCGACATGAACCGCCCCTTAGTGGGCTGTCCTTAAGAAAAAACAACCCAATTGTAGGCGTGGCCAAAAGTGAATTGCCTACTGGTAGGCATGTCATTAAAAATGAACTGTCCAAATTGTAGGCGTGGTAAAAAAATGAACCGCCTACCAGTAGGCGTGACATAAGAAAGGAACTGTCCATATTGTAGGCGTGGCCAAAAATGAACCGCCTACTGATATGCGTGACATTAAAAAGAAACTCTCCGTTTGGTAGGCGGGTATTAAAAAAAATCCGACAAATTGTGGGCGGATCCCGAGATGAACCACCCCTTAGTGGGAAGTTTTTAGAAGAGAACAGCCCAATCGTGAGGGAAAAATGAACTACCTATTAGTGGGCGTGGCATTTAAAAGTGAGTTGGGCTTAAAATAAACCACTTATTAATATATTTAATGGAAAAATTAATATTTTTTTTAAATTAAAAAATAATTTAATAACTAATGTTACATTAATTATTATTTAAAATGAAAATTGTAACAATGAAGAAAAAAAATTATTCTTCTATTCTCTACAAAACGACATTGAATAGTCCTTAAAATGAAAATGGTTTTGAAATTTCATTGTGGCTAAATATTCACGTAGCAAAACACAATAAAGCAATTTAATTCCCAAACGAACAATTTTCATTAACCACGGTATATAATATGGAACTTAAAACAGCATTTAACTCTCTTCTCATAATTCTTCAGTATCTTATGGTTAAATTAAAACTTTCATAAATTCTCAGTATTAAGTTTTAATATATATATAATAATAATATTAATAATAAACTTTTAAATTAAATAGGGAAATTCTCGTAACCATTTTGTAAATTGAAAAAGGACAATTTAAACTAAATGGAAAATTTTCTATAATAATATTGTGCTTATTTATTGTATAGAAGTTTTCATTGACTGACAGTATTTGAGAGGAATGAAATAAATAAATATAATAGTTTTCTTCTTTTGAAATGGGTAGATCTTTTTGCATTTATCGTCGAGTACCAATGGCATAAAACTTTTCGCGGTGTGATATTGAGTTTAACGACTTTGCGCGTAAAGACTGACTTCACAAACAGTGACTATTTACTTTAGCAGGTCTTCCTCGATAAAATTGAAATACGAGATTGCTTAGTTTATCGAAACAGCAATCTTTGCACGGTTAATTAAACTTTCCTGGTTACGTTCCTATTAACTACTTTGAAAACAGTGTTTTATTTAGAAAAATAAAATAAAAATTGTCTATTAACAATATTGGCAGAATTTTTAATTATTTTTGTAAAAAAAAAAATATTAATTAACAAAGTTATAAATAAATATTTCTTGAAAGTGTTCGACATGATAAAGTTGATTATATTTTTGAAGATTAAAATGTCAACGATCTTGTGAATTGTTTTTCTTTTCTACTTTTTTTTTTGTCAATTTTCCACGCCACGTGAATAACACGTGACAGGGGATGTAAGATAAAAGCTGTCAAGTTTTGTACGAGACATGTCCAAACACACGAAGGTGTAAAGTTCATGACCCATATATAACGTTCTCGCGAGTTCCGATTATAACGATACAAACAATAAATACGAGAAATCAAAACAAACGATTCGACAATATATTTAAAAAAGGGCTAAATTATAATATAAACAATGACAAGATTAAAATGCGTGTCATAAGTAAAGTGCATTAAAGTGAATATATATATATATATATGTAAGTAAAAAAATGAATTATTTAAAATGCTGCGTTAGGGTTGTGAGTGAATCAATATTTGTATAGGTCGATATCAGTGAGCAAGGCCGACCCACGAACCTTTTACATTATAAATGTCCAATGGACAAAGCACATATACATATATATCACATAATCTCTTTCTCGAGTTAACATTGACCACTGTTGATTTTTTTTATCTATAGTGGACCCTTTATTTTTTTTAACCCTTTTTCAAATTACAAGTTATTTTAATTTTTTTAAATTTTGAGGTTAGGTGTCTTTCATAAGAAAATATTAGGGAGAAGTGTTTTTTTTGCGATGAGGGGAGGGGCGTGGAGTTTGAACAAAGAGAACATGTTTTCTCATAGGGAGAGAAGTCAGGTAGACAAGAAGCATGTTGATACAGAATTATCCTTGTTGAAAGACGCGCCTCTTCGAATACAATAGGCATCTGCCTCGAAATCAGCGAGGTCAGCATTTCTAAGATGAAGTGCCGCAAGGCACTAAGCAAAGTGTGCGCTCGAGTGAACTCAAGTATACAAACAGGTCTCTAATAGGCCCTCCTCTATATATTTCTTTATTTCAGTGTTGCATTCTTGCCACATTACGTACTCACAATTTTTCTTTTTATCCTTTTGTTTCTTTTTTTTCCTTTCTTTTGAAAATCATTTTTTTTATAATCTTGACATGCAGAAACAATTGCTTGACGCAAAATAAAAAAAAATTACAATTTTCTAAAAAAAAATAATTCGAAAATTGTGCTAATTTAAATATTTATTATTATTAATTAATAATAATATAATAAATAATTTTATTATATTAACGTAAGTTAATAACCATCGAATATAAATCTATTTCATTAGGCATACGCCAAAAAATTTGCTGAAATCAGTTTCGGACTTAAACATTTAAATTCTAACCAGAAGAGCAGGTTGGTAAAAAAATTTATAAACTAAATTTTTCATTACAAATAAAATCATTGAAAATACATCTGCTTCATTAGGCATAAAAAAAATTTGCTGAAATCAGTTTCGGACTTAAACATTTAAATTCTAACCAGAAGAGCCGGTTGGTAAAATTTTATAAACTAAATTTTTCATTACAAATAAAATCATTGAAAATACATCTGCTTCATTAGGCATAAAAAAAATTTGCTGAAATCAGTTTCGGACTTAATGACTTAAATTCTAACCAGAAGAGTGCAGGTTGAATAAAAATTTTATAAACCAAATTTTTCATTACAAATAAAATCATTGGAAATACATCTGATTCATTAGGCGTAAGCCAAAAATTTGCTGAAATCAGTTTCGGACTTTCTATTCAAGCAATGCTTTTAAATTTATTATTATTATCAATAAGACTTTTTTTTCTTTTTATTTAAATGAATTAAATAAAATAATTCCATTCTCTCTCTCTCTCTTTGCAAATATCTACTCCCTTGCCAATTTAATTTAAAAGGCATTTTTTTATGTGGAAAAAATATATGTATTACTTGAGTGTTCTCTACAAAATTATTAAAAAAAATATTTACCTCATACTACATACAATATTTTGTTTAATTAAAAAAAATTGAATCGATTGAAGCAATAAAGTGTTTATAAAAGTAAAAATTTTTATTAATACAATTATTATTTGATTTACGCTCAGTGAATTACAAAAAAAAAATTGTTAACTACCAAACAGTGGAAATTATATGTTTTCAATTTATATTTTGCAAATATTGTTGATTTCACATTATATTTGATAAACAATTTTTTTCTCATTGTCGAAAATAAAAAAAAATTGGTACAATGTAGAATATGAAAAAAAATATATAGTAAAAGATAAATTGTTTTTGTATTTTTGTCTTGACAATTGTTATCAGGCTTTTATGAATATATTGAATTTAATTGCTATAGGAATTATTATTATTATTAATTATTATAAAGCTTATTAAATTTTAAGGGCTAATGTTACTTAACAATAACAATATAGACCTTTTGCAATTGCTATGCAAATTTCGTTGTAAATAACTGTGGTGTTCGATTACGGTATTGTAATTCGAGTTTCTCGAGCGAACATACTGTGTGTTTCCAGAATAATAGAGAGGAAAATACGTTTTGAAGATCAAAGTTCATTCGACAATGCATGAGTAAATGCTTTCTATTTTTCCCTTCTCCACCCATCGATATTTGGAAATTTCTCGGTTTTCTATTACAAAATTCACAATATCTAAAACATTTTAACTCAAAATTTAAAATAACGTCAAAAACCATATCTGACGAAAAAAATTTCTTTTATAATTTTCTATTATTCACAAATTGTATAAAAAATTGATAATAAAGTAAGAGAGAAAATATTTTTTTTCTCCTTAAGTAATATCACATGTTCCTAAATCGAAAAATTTCTATATTCTTTTGTTAAATGAATAAAAATACTTTTCTTTAGAAGAAGAAAAAAAAACAATTTCCTACATGATGAAAGAATAATATTAATTTTTAACGTAGAACAATCATTTCTCTAATTTATTTAATTTAAAAATTTATTTCTTATAAAATTAAAATAATTTTTATAAATATTTAAAAATAATTCTTTGAAATAATTTTTTATAAATAAATTTATAAGGATTAATTTTTTATTAATATAATTATAACATTTACATTATTGTCGTTGGAGTATTATAATTTTTATTGTAATATTTCAATAAATTAATTTTAATTCAGATCGATAACTATAATAACGATTCATATATACGTCTCTTTTATACGTGTTCACTGAATATGCAAATGTTTTATCTCATCAACATCATATCGAGAGAATAACTCGGTACGTGTCTTTTCTTCTCCTATCATACGCATTAAAATCGCTCTTTTCTCTCGCGTCGTCATATTATATGATCGATGAATTGCAATACAGAATCGTAAATTTTTCTATATATATATATATATATTATTGATTTTGCATTTTCATGTATGATTCTCGTTTAAAATACGTTTCAATACTTTTATTACTTTGACGCATACAATTACGTTGCAGGTAAAATTGCCCCTGTGTAGAAATAAAAAAAGATTTTCCAAATTATCAAATTACGATAGAAAAAAAAAATTTTTTATTAAAAACAATTTAAAGGAATTTTTACACCCATTTTTTATGAGTTTATTAAAAATATTTAATTTTATTGTTTTTAAATAGGGGGAAAAAATTGTCTTTTCAGATTTTCAAAAACCCTTTTTTTTACAATATATTATTTTGACAGTTTTATCCTTTAATGTTTTCTGCTATTTGAATCCGGGTATATGACCTAGAAAGGAAACTTAATGCACGAATTGGATCACAATCTTTGTATATATAATCGATACTGCTCTCTAATTGGTCGCGTTGATTCTGTCCCTCTACCGCACGAATGGCGCGCTTTTTATTTAAATTTGAATTTTCCATTTCTCAATATTTCCAAGATTATTTTTTTCTAAAATTCTCAAATCAAATAATTTTTTTCTAATTAATTAAAAAAATTATATATAAAAAAAATTCTTTTTTTTGCATAATTATAAAATTTGATTACTGGATTTAATGTCTTATTTTGTTGGAGCTAAACAAGAAAAAATAGAAAAGAATAGGATAGCGTCCGCGAGCTTAGTGAAAATGAAAATGTCAGAGTAATCTCTTGAATGAGAATGGGTAAAAGGACGGCAAAAAGGGGGGGTGTAAGAGGAGGGGAGGGGTGATGGGAAATCCTCAAGTCGGACAGTGGTAGACGAAGTGGCAGGATGAAATTGGTGCGGGCAGCGATGCATAAGAGGCGCATGATCGTCTATATAAACTGAGGCGGTCATCGATCGTTTCTTCCTATAAATAGAATGCGCACGGGACGTCTCGGTGATATTTAGAATTTTACGGCGAATTCTTTCCACGCCTCTCCCACTCTTACAATTGTTCTCATAAGTAGGCATCATTGGGGGGGAAACATCGTTCGCCGCAAAACAATTGTTTTACTGCATTTTACCCCCTTTCTCCTCATTCTTCTCTTTTACCTACCCATCAAACTCTTTTCTTTCTCTTCTACTATTTCACTACTACTAAAATGCTACAACTCCCTTTAAGCCATTAAAAATTATATTTCCATTTTATGTTACACTTTTAACAGATTTATTAATAGTAGGAAAAAATTTTTTTTGTGTTTCTGCAACGTTATACCTTCTTTTTAGTGCTAATCCACAAACATTGAAAATGTGATTTTTGCAAAAAAGTACGATTTTTGTGTCAGATGATACAGTACAGATTGAATTAGAAAAATTGTACAAACTTCGAAATCTAATAGAAAAATGGTTTTTAAACAATGGAGACTTATGTTAAATATATCAAAGTCTATTCATTTTAAAATCACAATTCGTGGAGTTTTGTTTAATAAAAACTGGTTTACAATTTCTTAATGGCAAAATTTATCTGAAATCGGTTTCGGACTTTATGATACAAATTCTGCTTATGACAGATTATGTCAAATATCTTTGAATATTACTTGATATACTATTTACCTGGTAAAAGCACATCTGGAATAAATGGAAGCAACTTGGATTGAAACTAACAAACTTCTACTAGATGCTGAGAAACAAGATCTACAACTTCCTTTTGAAAGTAAAGTAGTATTGTTCAAATTATTGCACAGTATACAAATATATTAGAATCAATCTAGACTTATGGAATTCAATTATGATGAACTATCAGCAATTCTAACGTCGAAAGTATTTAACGATTTCGCTATCATTAAGAATTCACTATATCAGGACATAGAAGAAATTGAAAAATTTGAAATTCTTTATTCAGGACATAAGGAAAAAATTTTGATCTTGCAAAAATTGGATAAGCACTTTTACAAGGGATGTGTTTGAATAGAAAAAGCAGATCAGAACCATGTGAACGACTTCAGGCAAGGGTGATCAGAAACGTTATTCTGGAATCGCAAAAGGAGAATTGAAGTCCTGCAGTTCAGACGCAACGAAAGGAATGTAAAATGAGAAAAAGAAACTTCCTTTTTTGAAGCGCTTTCAATAAAGCCGGGTCCCAAGGCAAAGGAAGTTTTTCAACCGACACGAGCTGAACAGAATGAGATGACGAGAGGAACCATATGCTGATCGAAATCACCGAAGGGACAACGTCCTAGCTAAACTTTGTAAGGAGGTAAAACCAAAACGTCAGCCACATGAAGGTGAGTGAGAACAAAACCCACTAAACAAGGAGACCTCCCGATAAGGTTTAGAGGTAACTCAAAGGATATTTCCATAGCAGATGTCACCAAAGCGGTTAGGAGTATTGAAAAAGTGCAGGTCGATAGATCGAGATTTGACATTTAAGATCCAAGACTCAGATTGCATTACCCAGAATCTTAAGAAGAAGAGGAAGAAGGAAAATAAATTTGAAGAAGAACTCTGGAAACCAGGTTAGTAAAAAGTTTTATAAGCCAAATTTTTCATTGCAAATAAAACCATAGAATATAAATCTATTTTATTAGGCATATGCCAAAAAATTTGCTGAAATCAGTTTCGGACTTATTGAAAATACATCTGATTCATTAGAGGTAAGCAAAAAATTTTCTGAAATCAGTTTCGGACTTTAATATTTAAATTCTACCCATAGTAGGATATAAGCACTGCAAATCCTTGTTGCCGGATTCCTAAAAACTTGTAAACAATAAAAGAGAAGTATTTTAAAAGTTAAAAAAATGCTAATCAATAAAAATAATTGATATTTTCACTGGTTATTAAAATCATTATTAAAAAAGTTAAAAATTTCTCTCATTCTTAAAATAAAATGTTTGAAATTCTTCTCTTTTAAATTCTAGTGTAAAAAATGCCAAGGAAAATTATTATTCCCCTCTTTTTTTGCTCTACAATAAAAATACATATAGAAGAACGATACAAATTAACTACATTGTCGTGATTTTCAAATAGAATGCGATTTCAATTATGAGAAAAATTCTTCCTTTAAATTCATGCGAAGTGGGAAAAAATAATTAAAAATACTTGGTGTTGAGCTAATGAAATTCTTATCACGCCTGGAAGCATGTGAAAATTAGCTTACAGAAATTCCATACATTAAATTCAGATCTAAATGTTCAATTTATGAAACCTTTTTTTTTGACAAAAATCGAGAAATAGATTTGTTGATATTTAAAATTTTTGTTCACCCTTGTAAGTAAAAATAGTCTTTTTTCTTTTAATATTATTCCAATGACATAAAATGCAGTAAAAGGAAATTTCACCCTCACTTTCTGAAAAAAACAACTCTAATTAAAATGTGTGTATATTACAAACAAAAGTTTTTGATAATGAAAATAATTTCAAATATCAACAATCTCCAAGTGCTGTAACAACTTTCAAAATCAACACTCAATTAAGTATAACTTTTCCCCTTTGGGATAACAATTTCCAAACAGCAATATATATATATATGTTTCTAAGGAGAATGTTTGAAGATGACATAAATTCGATGAAAAAAAGTAAAGCAAAATATTTTAAGGTATTAACGAGACACGATAAATATTTTATAAACATTATAATAATGACTCTTTAGAAATGGTACAAGAAATTAATAAAAGCAGATATAAAACAATTTTTAAAAAAATTTATGGCATGTCACTTAAAAAAAATTATTTAAAGGATAATAATTCTGAAATATGCGAATAGAAATTAAAAAAGAAACTCTTTTATATACATAGATATATATGTATATAGGCGTATAACAGTGACCCGTTGAACGCGGAGAATTGCCGCGGCTATTCTAAAAAGTTGGTCGTATCGATCGCCATAGACGTACTTGTTAATATATCCATCTTTCTCTTTCTATACCTATATATGAGCTTATAACTCGTTTATTACGAAAGTCTGAATGATAAGCCTAAAACAATGTAACGACTCTAAAAGCTGTTATCATTTCACAAAACTTGTGCCAGTAAATTACAAACTTAAAGATAATAATAATCAAGGAAGAAACTCAAAAATGAGGGAGAGACATTTATTCTAAATAAAAATTTCAATTAATCGTTTTAACAAATTTTTATTTAAATTATACCAAACTGCAGTCGGAGGCATACAAATAGAATTATACAATTAATAATATCCTTTGTCTAATTTTCGTACAATAACATTAAAAATTGCCTGGCACAAGAGATTAGAAAATTATTGACAGAATTGCAAATGTTTAAAGGGAATTTTTTTACCTTTCCTTTTAGAAAAAGATATTTTCGAAAATTTTTAAATCTAAAAATTAGGCTAAAAAATTTGCTGAAATCAGTTTCGGACTTAATGACTCAAATTTTGACTATGGTAACAGGTTGGTTTAAAATTCTATAAACAAAAATTTTCATTACAAATAAAATCATGGAACGTTAATTAAATTCATTAGACATAAGCCAAAAATTTGCTGAAATCAGTTTCGGACTTTATGATTCAAATTTTGACCATGGTAACAGGTTGGTTTAAAATTTTTATTACAAATAAAATCATGGAACGTTAATTAAATTCATTAGACATAAGCCAAAAAATTTTCTGGAATCAGTTTCGGACTTTATGATTCAAATTCTAAGAATATTAGCATTGACATAATTGTTTATTATTAAAAGGAATGTAAATTTAGTTTTCGTCAAAAAATTTTAAAACCGTGATTGTTAAATAGACGCTTGGAAAAGCGCACGAGTGTGGTGAAAAGTCGAACTAGCAATGGATGGCCAAGAGCTACAGTTGGTTGCGGGCTGTCGCTCAGTAAGGATTGTGCGACCTTCGCGCTTTATTCAAATTCCTTCCGATTGTGATTGTGTATATACACTCGTCTTCAAAAAAAAAAAATAAATAATAAATAAATAAATCGTGTCCACCTCAAGGGCAAAGCAACGAAATCGACTTTTTTTCTAGCTTCCAACTCGTCAATCGCGAATTTGTAAATGAAAATTGTTTATTTTTTTGGAATTTTAATTTTTTTTTGTGTGGAAAGTCGAATTTTTAATGTAGGCTCATTTTTAAGAATTTAATTAGTGATATTTTTGTACAATGAAAAGATATTTCGAATTTAAAATTGTTAATAAAAAAAATTATCAAATAATTTAGAAGAAGAAGGAGCAGCATTATGATAAAATCAAGAAAAAGTAGATGGTGCCAAAGAAATTTTTTTTGAATTTAATTAAATTTTACCATTTGAAAATAGTGAAAGGATTTTTAAATTAGCGAATTTTTTTAATGGAAAAAAAGTTAATTAAAAAGTTTTAGAATTTGACGAATCAACAAAATATTTACATACTTGAAGAAACTCAACAATTTTTAATTTTAGAAGCGTAAATGATTGCGAAGATTTTTAATTTAAAGAAGAAGAGAAAAAGATCCATTTGCACATTAAAGGAACCAAATTTTTCATTAATTAAAAAGAAAGAGAAGCATCAATAATTTATCTTTGGAAGAAGTTTAAAAAAATCAATTAAAGGATAATGAAGATGTTATTAAACTTTTCAAATTAAGAAAAATTATCAAAATTCGTAATTTAAAGGAATGCAGTCTTTTTTTTATAAATCTATACGAGATTTCCTCAAAGATGATCGATTTTCTGAACATTATATTTATAATTGATTGTTATTTTTGAAAAATTGAGTTTACAGATTCGAAAATTTTAAATCAAGATGGAAATTAGAATGATCAGAAAAACCGATTTGTAGATGAAATTATTGTATCCTTTGCATCGCGTCTCCTCGAGAATGCAATCGAGGTCGTTGAGATTGGCGCGAAAAACTGTGGGTTGTGATTTATTCAAGAAAATACTCAGGTGAGATTTGTGTTTAAATGTGGATGCTTTCCAGCAGGTTTTCGAAGATCTCGCGCATATTTATAGAATCATGTTCAGATTTTTAAGAAAGTCTAAAAATTTAAAAAAAACAAAGGACGCTAACAATTTAAAAGGGAAATAGGAATTCTAAGGAATGTTGAGAATTTAAAGAAAGAGGGAAGATTCAAAAGAAAATGAGAAGAAAAATATAAAGAAAAAGATGCTAAAGATTAAAGATGTTGAAAAATTACAAACAATGTCCGACAATAACTACAGAGATTCTTAAAATTTAATGTAAATGCATAGAGTACCAACATGAAAAGATATTGAATATTTCAATATGAAGAATAATGAAAATTTTTTGAAGTAGATGTTAAAAATTTCAAAAGGATGCTGAAAGTTTTCGAGGAATAAGATATGATCCTAAAGAAAGAATTGATAATTCTTTCTTGTAAATTATTCTTCTTTCTTTATAAAAGAAAAAAGAGTTGAAGAATAATTTGTGACTATGATCTGATTTGATTCACGAATTTTACAATAGACAAAACCTTTAGGGAAAAGTTTCTCCACAAATGAGGAAAAAGATTTAAAGAAATAGAAATTAGAATTCTATTACAGAATAAAATTCACATGAAAGAATGAATTTTGAAAAAAAAGAAGATCGTCTAAAGAATTTTCAAAATCATACCAAGGATTAAATCAACAATTCCCGAAGTTTCAGAAAAAAATTAAGAATCCAAATGTTTAGTACACTTTTTGAAATAGCATCTGAAAACATCCAAAGAATCACCATCAGAATCTCAAGAAGCATCTCATAGTAAATCCAAAAAAAATTATTCTCAAATTTTTCTAGAAACAAATCAAAAAAGGATTATTTCCTCTCGAGAAAAAAAATTGCTTCAACAAAAACTAATAATAATTTGGCAAGAATTCATTTTGTGAAAAAATGTTGAAAAAAGAAGTGAAAAAATTTTCTTATGAAGGAAAATTGTGAAAAGATTGGAACTATTTGTAAAGTGAAGGAGGAGGAAGAAGAAGAAGAAGAGCAGGAAGAGGAGAAGGAGAAGAATCGTGAGGGAAGTTTAAAAGTGATTCAATGCATATCCTTAGGGACTTGATGATAAAAATAAGTTGGTGGTTAAGATTTGTTAACAAAACCGAATGCACAACAATGGACATTCGGATTTTAGTTAACAGATCGCTTATTGTGATTATTGAGAACATTAATTTTATTGGCCTTAAAAAATTGGCCACGAGAAATAATTCGGAATGCTGCAGGCTGTTATGCTAGGTAGTGCTCCTGAACAAGGCAGACGAGAGTGGTATCCAAAATTTTATCTTCACAATCGTCGCCTCGATTTCAGGATGAATCGCGGTGAACAGGAGACCTTGTTTCGTCAAAGTCGACAATTAACGCGCATCGTTCCTTCACATGAAGATCTTGTGCTCAGTGTCCTTAAATCGCCAATTAATCAACAATCACAATATGGTCATCATCATCATCATTATTCCCAGGAGCATCATCTTAACTGCCAAGCACATCCCAATCACAAAAAGTGCCATCATCAAGGTATGCGATGCCTTTTAAGAAAATTAATTCCTCTTTCCTTTTTTTTATATCCATTGGCTCAAATTGTCCACATTATTATTAACAAAAAAATTGACAAAATTAATTTAAATTATTTTCATATAATTTTTTTTCTCAAAAAACCGTAACGTGTAAATTTAAACTAATTGTTGGATTAACGATTTAAAAAAAATGTTCTTGAAAAGTAATTATTAATTAATATAGTATCAGGTTAGTAAAAAAATTTTATAAACCAAATTTTTCATTACAAATAAAATCATTGAAAATATATCTGATTCATTAGGCGTAAGCCAAAAATTTGCTGAAATCAGTTTCGGACTTTATGATTGAAATTCTTCCCCAGGGTAAAATTTCAGAGCTAAAATTGTCAACATTATTATTAACAATTTTTTTTTAAACCGTAACGTGTAAATTGAAACTAATTGTTGGATTAACGATTTTAAAAAAATGTTCTTGAAAAGTAATTATTAATTAATTTAGTCCCAGTTGTAGAAAACAGTTTATATTTTGTTTGAGTTTTAAAGCACACTGGCGTTATAAAAACTTTGTTAAAAAAATTTTATTCCAAGTAATACCCTAGGTGCTAACCTCTCGCACTCGAAACATAATTTTCTTATTTATTTATTTTTTTTTTGTAACTTATTTTCTTTATTAATTGCATCGATTATTTATTATCAATTGATTATTTTTTCATTAGAGTAATTTTGAAATTAAGAATTTTTGTAATTAAAATTTTTTCTAATTAAAAATTTTTTCAATTAAAAAGTATTAAAATGGATTAATATTATTAATTACTTTTTTTAGTTGGGTATTAATTAATAATTATAATTGGGCCAATAATTGAAAAATAAAAAAGTCGTAGTAAATTTTGTTTGATTAGAGAAAAAATTTGATAAAATATTAGTTTTTAGAATATTTTTTTAATCAACGTTAACAACGACCGTATCATTTTTCTCAGTGTTATTAAAAAATTTTTTTATGAACAAAAAATTCTGAATAAAATATCCATTGTTATAGTGAATAAAATCACTATTTTGTGATTTTATTTTTTTCAGTATTTTTTTTATGTGAAATTTTTTGAAAATGAAAAATTTTATAATTAATTGTAATAAAAATAAAAAAAAATTACTTTTTTCTATTTACCAATTTCAAATATCACCGCACTATGTATAAAGTTGTCCACTCGTAGAATTTTAATTTGGACGATAGATGGCGCACTCCTTCTTTCTCACAATCAAGATACCACTTTTGTTTTTTGTTAAATAATTAATTTCGAATAGAAAAATAAATTACTTTTATCTTTATCTATTATTTATTTATATTTTATTTTATTTAAAAAAAGTTTTATTTTATCATTTTTCTTTTATATTATTATTATTATTCATATTTAAAATTTTAATATTATATAACTTCTTTAAATAAAAATAATAAACACTTGTAACTATGTAGGAAGGTCATTTTTCTTCAATAAAAAACTATTTAAAAATAAAACACGTTCCATATGACATTCTGTTTATGTTTTCTTTTTTTTTAATCTCTGATCTGATTGAAGGAAAAATAACTGTTTTACCCCTTAGTCGTTATGTTGATATTTATCTTGTTTACTTTTTAACCATCAAAAACTATGCGGTAATGTGAATATAGAGAAATAATATTTTTATCAACATTTATTTCTTTTAATCTTTTTAATAATGAAATTGATTTATAAAAATAATGGCCATTATGATTTTTTTCAAATTTTGTATTTAAGTTATAATAATAATTTAAAAATATTTACAAAGAGAGGAAAATTTTTTTTTTGTTTCGTTAAAAATAAAATTTCTTTTTTTTAAATTTAATTCTGTTTTGTTCGAGAGAAATGGGAAAAAAAAATTTTTAATTACATTAAATAAAAATATGTATATGTAAAGTTTAATTTTACACTCTTATAAAGAGAGAAAAAAAAATAAAAATGAGAAATCTTAATTTGTGAGATATTGAGCCAATGGGTATATTAAAGTGACCTACGAGGCACGCATCGTCAGATCTCAAAGGAACTTCCTTTGAGAAGGATTTCCAAGGACTTACATATATATATATATGTTCTGAAAAAAATTGTTTAAGCTATTATTATTATTATTATTAATTAAACAATAATTGTCAATTCTCATTTATTTTTAATTTTTCTTTAGAAATATCTAAATCAAAATGAAAAAATTTAAAAAAAAAACAGTTTTTAAAGTTTATTAAACAATTATATTAAATTATACTGTAAATAATAATAATTATTATTATGATCTGTAAAAATAATTATTTAAAAAATAAATTATTGAATAATTTATTAATTTAAACAATTTTATTTTTGAATGTATATAAATATGTATTTCTTTTTGTCAAATTGTTCATTGTTGAGAAAATTTATTTTCTACCACTTAAAAAAGCACATTTTCAGTTTCATTTTCACAAATATCTAATAGGGATAATTTGTTAAAAATTATTTTTGATATTAAAATTATATATCGATTTTGGAATATCAATCTATCGAATAGTTATCGATTTCGAATTTTCGATATATCGATTTAAAATGATCGATCTTTATTTACGATATATCGAATCGAAAGTACCAAAAACAAATATCGATATTTATTTATGATATATCGATTCGAAAGAGCGAACAATAAATATCGATATATCGATTTAAAAGTATCGATATTTATTTACGATATATCGAATCGAAAGTACGAAAATTAAATATCGATATATCGATTTAAAAGTATTGATATTTATTAACGATATATCGATTCCAAATACTGAAAACAAATATCTATTTAAAAGCTAGCGATATTAGAATTCAAAAAAGAAGAATATCAAAATTTTTCAAATATCCCTTAAGATTAATGGGTGGATTCTTTCTTCTCAAAGTGCATGTATGGAATTGATTTTCATGCGTTCTTTTTTTTTTTTTTGATAGCTTCATATATTGCAAAAGTTGAAAAGTTTTACTAGAAAAATAATACGTCTTTCACATGTGCTTTTATATATGAATATGCAGAAAAAAGGCCATTACTAAGAGAAGTTTCAGTTAGAGAAAAACTGTTATGTTGAGGCCTGACCTCGTGTTGGACTTTAACGAGACACAATAAACTTTCTTGTTATTTTTCTTATCTATACTTTCATATTTTTGTTCGCTAATGAGCCGATTAAAAATTTTCAAAAAAAAAAATTCTTTCTCGTCGTTAAAAACATTTAAAGGTGACAACAAATTTTGTTTTTTGTAATTTTAATAATTCATTTAAAATGCCATTGTTGTCGTTGCTGAAGAAAAGTGGCAAAAAAAAAAGAAGAGTGGAGAAAAATGTAAATGAATTGTAAAAATACAATTATTATTATTATCATATACACATTTTGCTTTCATATTAATAAAGGTTGGTTTAATTTTATATATGTTATAAAATATAATTTGAAACTAAAATCTGGGTTAAACGAAGCAGAATAAAGATAATTGAAATTATTCATTTCGACGATTCTCAGAGGTGAAATAAATAATTTAATTATTGGTATGAAAAAAAAAATTGTTTTTAAAGAATACATAAAAGTGGTGTCAATGACTTCGAAAGATAATTTTATTTTTAATTAAAAAACGATGAAAAAATTTATGTTATTGGATTAAAATTATTAGGTTATTAAATTTTATATTGAATAATTTTATTAGTTGTCTGTTCGTGAACGTGAAATATGAGTTAGAAAAGGACAGATATATATATATGTCCTTTTCTATCTCATGCATCTCGTTCACAAATCTATTGTGCGTTGTCCCTAAATAACGCCAGGAACTAAAAAAATTATTATAGATGTATCACGATTTTTCAACCGGAAGGTAAATAACGTAAATTACGTAAAACATATAAATTCGTACTAAAAACTCGCAACAGAGTGCGTGCAAAACAAAATATAGAAAGCTTGATTTTTCTCTCCCTGTATTATATTGTCAAAGAAACAGAGATCGCGTGACTCAAACCACGTGACACTCACCATATAGTCTTGACACAGACATAGAAAATAAGACCTTCGCCTCATTTCAGGGGGTATTTTCAATATCGATTATTTTCCACTAGTGCCATGTAGTTGAACTAATCCCCCCCCCCTTATAAATATGAGGTGAAACATGCCATAAATTATAATTATAATAAATGACTTTTAATTTCTTTTCACATAATATTTTTTTTATGTAACGTTACATTTTGATGGGGGGGGGGGAAATTACCGATCAAAACAATTTAATTTATTTTTCCAATTAGAACATTTCAAATTCTTTTAAACAAATCAAATTTGTATATATTTTCTTCAGTGTGAATTCACCCTAGTCCCAAACGCTGCCCACTTCTTTTAGGTTATGTTCCTTTCTTCCATTACTTTTGGACATAAATATGAATATTTCATCTTTAGAAAATGTGTATCACGTGTATAAAAGAAAGAATTCGATAATAAAATGAAACTTATAAATATAGGCAAAAACTTTATGTGGAAATTGATAAATATTTAAATCCAAAAGTTAAGGAAGTTCATGAGGGTTAGAACTAAAACCAAACACAAGGGGAATTAATTTACATTAAGAAATGATGTTTAAAAAAAAAGCAAGTTAGATTTCGTGAAAGATATGGAATCATAGGGACATGTAGTACCAAAGTACACGTACAGAGAAAAGGGAGACAGACAGAGCTGAGAATAGTCGATATTTTCTCGGGGGTTGAATTGTAATACGACTACACTCAGTGGCAAGGATGTGGTTTATGGTCGAATCCAAATCTACTATTCGATATTATACGTGTCACGTTTCCAACTACTGATTAACCAATATTTGTCGTTGTGTATATATATATATATATACCTCAACATCCTGTATTAAGGCTTCAGAAATCATAATGAAAATGTCTATTTCACCTGTCACCTATAAAATCCGTCGTGGATATTTATATCTTGTTATAGGCATATGTATATATATATATATATATATATATATATATATATATTATATCTAACTAAATAGTAAAACCTATAAACAGACACATGAGAATAAGAATATTTCTCATAACCTTGAAGTATTGTCCACAGCACACTGCACTACGTCTCAGTCGTTTACATATATTGTCTATAAGGTTAATCGACCCACAACCACATTAAGTAGTTATATTTGGCTATTTCTTTAAAAACTGAATCTCTATTTTCATGTGGACAAACCTTTAAAACGACGCAAGCGCATTATCAGCCAATCAAAAACCAGTACACTGCTCACTGTGAACAGACCTTTAAAGGTCAAGATGTTTACGAAAATCGTTCTCTTCTATCTCGTATCACATTTCGGATATTCTACTGAACATTAAAGATTTAATCACATGACTTTGATTTTAATTGGCAAAGTTTTCCAAAATTATCCAACAGATATGAAAGGTGAAATCACATAAAAGCGGTATGTGCGAAAAAGACAATTGATTTTTAAAATTCATTTTCCCTTACGTATAATTACAATTATGGTAATAAACTTGTGAAACCAAAAACTCGGATTTAAAAAAATAATAATTTTACCTTCATATTACGACGCGAAGTCTCGTAAAGAGAATCTATAATAATTGAGGGATTGTGCGCTGAATGTAGTGAGGCATGACGTTGCTCAATGACGTCACACACAATGACGTAATATAACACGGGTTCTAATGTCCTTCCGGTGTAGTAAAATGTTGAGTTTCCTTCACGAGGATGATAAATTTTGAATTATTATTATTATTATTATTATTATTATAATTATTTCATATACACAATAACCAACTGCATAATAATGCTGTCCTTCCGTTTTGACAGCATTTTGAAAAGTCGTGACATTTCTATAATAATTTTATTAATTTATGGTTTATATATTCGCCACGAACTAATAAAATTATTATAGAAGTATCACGACTTTTCCAAATGTTCCTTTTTTGTCAGTAACTTACCTGCAATTTTTCGTTATTTTTGTGACACGAATATTGTTTCGCTGACACTTTATCACATTTAGTTTACGGTAGAAACACTACTGCGACAGAAAATTTGACTTGTCCTACTTTGCGCTATCACTCTCAATTTTTATAATTTTATTTACTTTTTGATAAAATTATTATACAAATATTATTTTGCAAAAGAAAGAAAAAATTCTTCTTCTTTTGTGATACATTCGTTTCTTTTCGCCATGAACCAACAAAAACAGATAGTCAACTCTATAGAAACTGTCACATTTTAGATCATCAATAAAAAAAAAAAAAAAGTAACTGTGAAAGTAAATTTCCGTATCCCTATGGGAATTGACACATCAATATAGTAACGAAGTTGTTTTCAAAAGTGTGTGGCAGAAATAAAAATAAAACGTTCGATTACTAGAAATTGTCGGTGAAGCTCAAGTTCTCAAAAGAGGATGAGTCACAGTTCACCAATAACATTAAAACTTGTCTAGACAATGAAAAGTTAGACAAAGTTGGTCGCACTTTCAAGTAGACTGTTTGTTGTGAAGTTTAATATACTCATGAAGCAATTGTCGACATAAAGCGTCAACTATCTTCTTGGTTTTCAGTACAAAAGAATTTCATAACCTCTCTTTCTCTCTCTCTCTCTTTCATTCACAATGGAAATTAAATATAGAATCAATTTTATTAATTACTAAACGACATGCAATTAGAAAAATTAATTAGGAAATAATTCCTTCTTCGATTAGTTCTTTCCGGAAATATTACGAATTAGAAACATATAGAAAAATTTTCAATGAAGTAACCCAACCCTGCCTGCTGATCAAGTAGCAAACTAACCTCAAAAATATGCGGCTTGGCAGTTAAAGCTTCTAAGCACAAAAAGTTTGCAATGGAATAGGATAGAGATATACTTTTGTTCTTTTCTATCTCATACAGTTGTGCTTAGGGCTTAATAGTTATTATAGAAAATTGAAAAGACAAAAATTGAAAATTTTATATGAAAGAATAGAAACAGGATAAATACAAAAATTTTTTTTTTTTTTAAATAAATCTGAAAACTTTGTGTACAGTATATTATAATAGAAATCATAAATTTAAAAATCCTCTATATAATATGGTGAGCGTAATCGATAAATAAAAAACATGATTTTTTTAACCCTAAGGGGGGAAAAAAGTTATGAAAATTTATAGCGAGGGTTGGGCTAGATCCATGCATCATAAATCTCATCATGGGGTTTGGCAAAGTGACAGCTTATTTAATATTTGTATTTATTTTATCACTACTGTTACTTTAATAAGATTTTTTTCAATTTTATTAATTTATTTATTAAGAGCTTATTTCGTTTAATAATAATAATATATTCGGAGGAATTTAAAATGATTTTAATAATAATTAATTAAATTCTTGTCTTAATTTTTTTTAATTTTAAAATTAGAATTCGAATTTTTAAATAGAAATCGTTTAAATTTTGATATTTATTAAAATTAAAGAAAAAATTGAATGTGGTTATAAACGGTTGAATATGAGACTGAAATCTATAATAATCCAACATTTATGATCATATTAACAAGGTTCATAATAATCTCTAGAGAATCCCCTTTAGAAGAATTGCTCTTCTCTTGTGCGTGTGGTCTGAAAACTCTTCAAGCATGAAGAGGTTCGTTAAAGGAATTATGGCTTATCGTTTAAATTAAAACGATATTTCTTAAAAACATTTGAATTAAATTTTAAGTTAATTTACTTACTTTTTAACATAATAAGCGTATGAAAAAAATATATAATTATACTTATTTATTTATTAAATTACCAATTATATGCGGTTGATTAAATTTTTTTTTAAGTAATTAGTAATTTAATATTTATTAGTTAATTTTTTGAAATTCATTTATTAACCGGTTGATTAGTATGTATATCGATTAAGTAATAAATGTTTAATTTTTCTAAAACATAATAAATAATAGTAAAAATAATATTGAAAAGAATACAAAAATGGAAAAGTAAATTAAATTCTAAGAAATATTTCTATTAGTCTCTTTTAAAATTCATAATGTTTTAACTTTTATATATTCATTTCTCTTCCTATTATTGTTTTCTCTTTCTCTAAAATAAACTGAAACTCCACTTACTTAGTGGACTTACAACGTTATTTCAACTCTTGAAATATTAAAAGATTAATAACGTAATGCATTTTATAATTAAGTTGAAATTCGTACACCACTTTTATATCCAATAACATAAATTAAATTTTTACTTTAATTATAAAAATTGACAATTCCAAAAAAAACATATGTTTACCGTCCAAGAAAGAATAATTTAAATTTTATTCTCTTATTTCAATTTAATATTTTAAAATAAGGTAATTAAAAAAGAAATTTTATAAAAGAGCGCATGAAAATAATTTTCAACAATTCCACGAGAAGAAAGAATCATTTAAAAAGAAAGAAAGATTTAAATGTCAGTTGCCTAGTTAGAATTTCAGCATTGGTCTTTGCTTTTATCTAAAAACAAAAAATCGTCTTCTCAGAAAATATATTTCTAAAATATTAATTTAAATTAATTTTCTCTGAGTGTTTTTACTTCAATTTTTTTTTTGATAAGACGATTTTGAGTGTAAAAAAAACACTATCACGCAAAAAATGTAAACGCTTGTAAATTTCACGCTTTTGGAAACAATTATAAAGACACAATTTTATTATTATTTTCTTTTATTAGGATACATTTTCAAAAGTTCTTTCCGACTTGGAAAGACTTTCGGCTTGACGACATTTTCAAAAGTCGTGACACTTCTATAATAATTTTATTAGTTTGTGACGAATGGAAAGTTATCACTGTCGCCACTCGTCATAATTTTCGTCAACTACCTCACCCTGTTCTAGTGAAAATTTAGTAACTTTACAATTAAAATCAAAAGTTACTACAAAATCACTAAATTTTCACAATTATAAAAAATTTCACTAGAGCAGGGTGCGGTAGTTGATGAGAATTATGACAAATGGCCATTCGCCACAAACTAATAAAATTATTATAGATGTGTCACAACTTTTCAAAAATGTCGTCAAACCTGAAGGACAGTATTTATGTAATTAGAATGTATTATTTGTACTTCTTCCCACCCAACTTCCTTCTACTTATGTATTCCTAAATTAGGCCTAAGCAGAATAAAATCTCTAATCGTAAATCTTAAGCTTTTACATGAGAGAGAAAAGGATAGAAATATCTTTTGTCCTTTTCTCTCTCATGTAAAAGCTTAAGATTTACGATTAAAAATTTCATTTTGTGTTGTCTCATTTCAGTTTACAAAATCTTTTGCTTCTTCTTCTGTCACTATTTTTCAACGTCACTTCACACACACTTTTCTCTGCATACTATTAAACGTGAAAAAAAATTATTATTTTTTTAAAATCTCCCAAACAAAAAAACATAAATTCTCCATTTTTCGAATCCTGGAAATTACCAGGTCGCGCGTACAACGACAGTCTTCCACAAAGCAAGGACCAATGCTCTAGGCTGACAGAAAAGCGATACAGCGCCGCGGCCGCCTACGCTGCCCTACAAGGCAGCGAAGACGAGCTCGTCGCTGGCGAATCAGAGGATGTGGCACTGAAAACACCCGGTAGTGAAACTGAGGATACCGATAATGGAACGCCAATGGATGAACCCCCGCGGAAGTTCACTTTCCTGCGTAGATTTCGTTCGCCGCGTTTTAGCGAGACTCATCATAAACGTGTCCCAACACCAATGAGGCGAAAGCATCGTCGACGACGAAATAAGGACGACAACAATGACAATGGACAGGAGGAAGAGCCACCGAGTCCGGATCAGGTTGGCGTTCCCGATCCCTATTATCCAATTTATCTTCCCATCGATCAGGCATTCAAGGCCAAATATGTGTTCCATCATAAAAAAGGGAAAACCTTCCAGGAAAGGCTTTATGTTTTTCTCGAACATCCGGGTGGTTGGCTGTGCTTCATCTATCACTTCACTGTGTGAGTATAACATTTGTTTTCATTTTTTTTTCTTTTTGAAATTCTTAACAAGTTACCATTTATCGTTTATAAAAATCCGCAAAGCTTTCTTCAACGTCCGTTATAATATAAATTGTCCAGGGCACGGACGATGAAGAAAGAACCCCCACGCGCTACTAACGTCCCTAACGAAATGTGCGCAGGCGCATCCCCTCCCTACTCCCGCGCGATCTACAGACTGACGTATAAAAGAAGCTCGCACTAGCTACGAGCGCTCATTCTCGAGTCAGACTCAATCGAAATCATTACTACTAATTAGAATTAGTAATCCAGAAAATATGTCTGCTTACGGTAGAAAGTGTAAATAAATTATTTATTTAAAAATATATTAAATATCTTTTTTTTTTAGTTAAAATATTAAAATATATTTAATAAACATTTTTTGTAATCTAATTTAAAATTTCTATTACATAAAAATTTACAATTATTTAATCATGATTTGTTTTTTGCCAGTAAAACTTGCTTGGGATTTAATATATAAATATTTGTGTTTGTCAATATTTGCTCGAATCAAACAGGTTTGAAATCAAATAAATCCTCGTAAAGAGTATAAATCGTTAAATCCGTCAGAGAGTGTAATCGTTTTTCTCCTATTTGATATGGAGAAAAGTATAAATTATCAAGGCCATGGACATAATATATATATATATATATATATTGTATTTGAAAAATTACATGTTTTCAATGTAAATGAAAAGTTATTACTTTGCATAAACCTATTCACTGTAGCTCGTTGACTTTTTTATGCAAAGTTTTAAAAATAGCTTTTATGAAATTCTATATTTAAACTTTATTTTTTTTTCCTTTCAATCGCTTTTTTTATTTTCATGTGTCTCCTATTTTTACTATCTACACTAAAACGTCAATCGAGAACAGACGAATGTGCAGTGCTGTTCTCGATTGACGCGATTTTTATCGCTCGAAAATAAAAACACTCAGGGCCGTATGAAGGGCCTTACGCAACAATGTGAATTCTATCTAGGGGATTTTCACTAGTGGGGCACTGAATCCACCTTAAATTTAAAAATCACAAGTACGACTTTGGCGTCAGTCATAACCTAAATTCTACCCGCTTCTCCACTTCCCTTCAAGTGTTCCCTTGCTCTGTTCTCGACTGACGTGTTCTCGATTGACGTTCTAGTGTATTTGCATTTTTCAAATTTAAAATTGCTTTTTATTTAAACTGCAATTTAGTTTTTGTATTTTAGATGAATTTTTTTTAGTATTTTATTTCTATTTATTGATTTGATTTTATGATTGTTTTGAAAATTCTCGAAAAATTAATTTATTAATCGGAGATGATTTGCTTCAAAATTTATTTCACTTTTATTAAATTAATAACCAGATAGAGATTTTTTAAACGAAAAACGTGTTTTTTGTATGTGATGCAATTCAACGATAGGTCACATCGTCGAGCATTCTTTTTTCACAATAAGGCTTCAAAAAAAACGTTATATATTTTTGAACAGACACTACCGGAAATCAAACTCCCACATAAATGAAAGTTTGAGTATATTGCCACATCCCTTTTCCACGGTCCAGTTATTCTAAAAAAAAATTTCCCTTTTAAATTAAATTGATAAACAAATACATAAACTTTAACATTGGTTTTGATTTCAAAATTTTTTAAATAATTTTTTTATTCTATTTATTTTTTTAAAAATTAGTTAATCAGAATGTCATCAGTCGTCGATCTACTTGTACCGAATAAACATTAAAAATTTTTTTTATATTATTTTAAATTTCTTTTTTTAACATAAGGAAAAAAATGTTTCATGCTATGATGATGAATAATATTGAAAATAAAATTAATTTCATTTGACATAAAGAGAAATTAATTTTATATTATGAAGATGAATAGTTAATGAAAATATAAGCTGACAAAAAGTAGTATTAAAACAAAGGGAAAATTATTTTCATTATTAAAAAATTAATAGTAAATTTAATGTAAATATTAATTTTTAAATAAAATAAATTATAATTTAAAAAAAACATTTAATTCGAAAATGTTGATAAAATGAAGTACGATTTTATAGAAAATGTAGTGATTCGTTTTTTTTTCAATAAATCCTGAAAATTCTAACACGAAATAGAATTTGTCATTGCAATTCAATTTTTCTATATGAAAATTCAAAAGCATTCTCGTGAATGTCGGAATATTTGTTGCAAAAAAAAAATGCATGCATTTATATAATAGATGAATGTGTGGGATTTTTCGAAAAGAAATTTGACGACATCTATGGGGGGCGAGCATATAATCTGATAGACAGGTATCGATAAATCGACGCTCTTGTATACACATTTCACTCTTTTATATATATATGTATTTACACTTTTTGCATTCATATCATTCAAGTGTCTTATTCATTGACATTTATCATATATATATATATATATATATATATATATTCACTGCGAAAACATTTTCGTTTTTTTTTATTTTCTATGAGAAAAATGATTGAAATAACTTTTTTTAGTAAAAATATTCTTTAAAATAATGAAATTATAATTATTATTTTAAAAAATTAATTATTTACGCGTGTAAATTATATAAATATAATTAATAGAAAGAAAAAAAAATTTATATATATACACTGGACTTATATTTCAACATTGGTGGGTTTAATTATCTTAACCTCATTAGAGGTTGTGCAAAAAGGAGCCGGTAGACAAATAATAGCACCATGGGGTTAGATCTTTTGACGTGAAAGCTTTGAACGTTAATTACTTTAAATGTAAAGCTTTGGATAAAAGCATTAATTAACAAAGCGTCACATTTAATTTTGCCGGGTAACATTCACTCTTTTTATATACAGAGAATTAACTTGAAATCTCTATATATATATAAATATATTCTTTACACCCCTCGTCTCACTTTTTGTTTATTATTCATTGTTTCTTATCCTCGACAGTCATTTTTCTTCATAAAGAATGCTTTCATTTCATAAATAGAAGGCAAAAAAAAAATAAAAAAATTACAAAAAAAAGATATTCATTTTTCATTATTTTATTCTTATTTTACACGGGGAAAATTATTTATAGAAATTTTTTTTATTGCTACTCTTTTATTAAAAAATTTTAACACATTTCATAGGATCATATTTTTTTAAATAGTAATTATTCATCATCTAGTATGAAAAATTTTTGTCTATTTTATTTTTATTTTATCATATCATTGAAAATATATTTATTGTTGATTTACTTTTTTGAAAATTTTTAAAAAATTAATTGTAAATATTTTTTAAAAAGTGTAGTGTAAAAATGTATGTTTTTTTAAATATTGAATCGTTTTTTAAAAAAACACAAAAGTTTTAACATCAATAAATTTTATTTTGAATTTTTTTTTTATGTTGCTTTTCACATATTTTGTACTACTGACAGAAGATATGTAGAATAATTTCAACCACACATATGAAACTTTTTTTCTATTTATTTTTTTTTGCATTTTTTGACTTCGTTTTCATTAATTGGAACAATTTTTTGGGGAGAATTTATTAAAATGAATATTTGTTCTCGTGATATTGAAATATATATATATATATATATATATATATGATGAATTGATCTCAAGAAATTTTTGTGGAATGAGAATTAAATGTTGAATTCACAGTCAACAAGTTTCTAATGGTGAAATTTTAATCAAATAAATCAAGTTCTAAATGTCAATAACAATAATGCTTATTTCAAAAATAATGTGTAAAACATATTTTTATATTTTATTTATATAATATATAATTTATTAAAAATTTTTTTTTAAATTTAGAATATATATTTTTTTTATAAAATAATAATAATAATAATAATAATAATAATATTTTACTGAAAACAATAGTTTTTTTCTGGTCTAATAATAGACACTTTATCTTCAATATCATCATTGTTGTCATGTTTATAATATTCTGTATTGTCACCTTGTCTTCTTCAATATTTGCCATGGGGTATTACTAGTACGTATTGAAAACGAGTGAATTTCGTGATTTGGATGCCCGAACGAGTGAATGTCTAACGGATTTTGTGGTAAACCCTCAGGATATTGGTTTTCGTGATAAAATAAAATATGCAAAATCGCATTTAAGAGTTTGACTTTATTTTAAATTGAAAAAAAACTTATTTTCATTTTCTCGAAATATTTTTACAAAACATTATTTTGCTTTTTTTTTAAATTATTCATTAACCTAGTATGAAAACCTTTTTTTTAAAAAATTATTCATCAACCCAGTATAAAAAACCTTTTCTTTCAAAATTATTCATCAATCCAGTATGAAACATTTTTTTTTTCACTTCACAATAAACCAAAAATTTATATTTGAACAAAGATAAATTGATCAGAAATTTAACTATAAATGCAAAACATTTTGAAATGACCAGGTGCAATATATTATTTCACATTGATTAATTATCAGTGAATATAGAATTAGAGAACAGTTAGGAAAATACTCCCCGCGGGACAATGTCAATGATTATTATTATTATTATTATTAGTCACGTATATTACATACTCTTCACTCATGTGTGAATAATAATGATAAAATTAAACCTCATATTACTGTTTATATAATACATAAAATACTGTAGAATTTTTTACAGCGCATAATATTCATATACTCTTGCAAATAATCGTAAAATATACTTTATAATTTACGATAATAACTTTATTCATTAAATTCAAAAGCATTTTATACTTTTTGTTACAATTTTTTTTTTTCATGACATTTTTACCATTAATATTTTTTTTGTTTGATTTATTTTTTTGTATTGAAAACAAAAAAAAAATTTCAACTACTAAAGTATGCAAAGCTTTTTTTTTTTTTTTTTTTTTTGAAAATCCATTTTATGAAATTATTATATTGACAATATAAATGTTTTTGCTGGCGCGGAAATTTCGGAAATTAGCCCTGAGGTTCTTGTGCAATTTCCATTTTGTGGATAGAAAAACGAGAGGGAAATTTTTTTTTTTGTGTAGAAAAAAACAATTCCGCTTGTTACAAACCGCAATGTTTCGAGAGGAGGGTTTAGAATTTCACTGAGGGCGAAATACCTCAAGGATAACAGGAAATAGAATATGTTTTGCGAATGGGTATATATATTCTACTTCAATTGTCAAATTTCATACACGACTTGACACGATTACAAAATAATAATAATAATAATAAAATAACCATTCAATCAGAAAAAGAAGAATTGATTTCTATAATCATATTGGAAATATATTTTCAAAGAAAATTCACTTTTTTTGTTGGGCAAAACAAAATTTCACATTACAAATGTAAATTGAGGTATTTTGAGAAGCTAGATATATAGACGACTCTTTTTAGGGCGTGTAAAGATTTTTGATCCTTTTTTTCGGAGCATCAGTTAAGTATATTATCATTTCGTATCAAAGATTGTACCAACCGAAAATGAAGTAAGTTTATAGAAGAATGAAGACAATTATCCATTTAGTAGGTCGATGAAGGTGACCCAAGTTGTGGTTCCTTGGATGAAAATTATAGTCTTCCAACACGCCATCATTATAGTTTCTAAAAAGAGGTAGCAAATCCTAAGTGACTTTGTTAATTTCACGATTGCGCAATGACCTTTTCTAAAAAGGAAAAAACCGAAAGCTTATTATCACAAAATCCTTTCGTTATTAATATTTAGCGAGGAATTTGGAAAATTTGTGTTTATATCATCAAAATTGTTGCGTTGTTGGTTTGATCAACGTTTGTCACCAACGTTGGTCATGAAACCAACGGATGATTAATTTGAGTTAACTGAACGAAATAAAGCGCTTTTCGAGCGAACATATTGAGCTATGTGCTCATTATTCACTATTGCATGAGCCTTTGATACTGAAAGACCGCATACCTCGGAACAGAGAATTTAGCTTCAGTGTGCATTCATGCAAATATGTTTAGATACGGATTTCATTGCAGCAAGAAACATCTTAGTTTTAGGTTATATGGTTTATGGAAAGTTCTCTTCACTTTTGAAATATATATTTCAATTAACAGTAATTTTTAATAATAAAAACGATTTGTTGGAAAAAAATTTTCTAAATTTAATATACAAAATTCTATAAAACAATTTTAGAGAAAATTTTCCAACAATAATTCTCTTTTGTAAATCGTAAAAAAACAAACATAAATGTTCTTTTTTGCCTTTGCAATTTCGATGAAATTTAACAATCATTGCACAATTGAATTGAATAAACTTTTAAAAATATAGAATAGAAGTAATTGGTCAATCGAATTCTTTTTTTCTCCTAACTTCTTCTAAAACGACTATAGAACAGGTAATCGTATTTTTTTATCTTGTTGGACGAAAAAAAAAGCTGTCGGAGTTGTAGAAAAACGTTTTTTTTTTTTTTTTTTTATTAAAGAAAGGTCGGTGCATTCAGTTCCATGAGCAGAGAAATTTGCCAGCGGGTTGTGAAAATGCGAATAAAATGAAAACCTGAGAGTTTGCAAATGCCGTATTAAGAGTTTGAGAGATATATAGCAGAATAATTGAGATTTTAGGGGGTAATTTAATTTATCTAAACTTCGAAAGAAAAAAAAATTAAAATAAAATTTTTTATATTACTATTTTGAATTATATATTTATTACTAAAATTTTATGAATGAAAATTTATTTCCCCTTGTTAATTTTTATAATATTTATTAAACAATTGATACTATTTTTAAATTTAGTGAATGGAGAAGTTCCATTAGTACAATTACTCACGTCAAACTTTCGTGTTTGGAATATGAAATCGAAATTCGACCCTTACGCACAATTTTATTCGAAATAAATTGCGGTCAATAATAGGATCATTTCCAAAACTTAAGACCCACTCATGTTGCTATATTAGGACCTCTAATACCCAACAAAACCCAAACCCATTAAATCATCAAAACGTGCTTCATAAGAATTTCTTTAATAATTAAAAAAATATTCTATAAGTAAAAAAAAAATTAAAATTTTTTTTTATATATGTAATAATTATTCATCATCATAGCATAAAACATTTTTTTTCCTCCTTCCACAATAACACTAATTTCACATTAGAAGGTATTTTCCAAAAAAAAAATTTCCCACCTTGGAAAAATGATATATAAAACTAAATACTCCGCGCTATGAATTGAAATTTAACTCTAGTTTACAAGCGTGTAAATGAATGAGATAAAAGTGTTGACGTTAAACTCTAACACTTCCGGCGCTATTGAAGATAGCAGGCTGACTTCAATGTGTAATCTCTGCTTCCGAGCTTAGAATAGTTACCGCCTGCGGTATTATGTCGCGTTGGATAATAGATATAGCGGATGCTCCTCCAACTCCCGTTTACTTATTCATCTATATAGAGGACTTCAGGGGGGATATATTTATGAGACATGAAAAAAAATCCCTCCATTACTGATGGAAAGAATCTGCAAAAAAAAAAGAAAAATATTTTTAAATTTTTGAGAAGGACTATTTTCACTTGAGAAAATTTCTAGAACAAATTTCCCAAAGTGCCACTATATACGATCACTTTACTTTTTTTTTTTTTTTGGCTACAACTCTAATTGCACCTACTGTTTGTGCTTTATTTTTTTTCAGGTTCATGGTGGTATTGGTGTGCCTCATTTTCAGCGTTCTCTCAACAATAGAGCAGTACAGTAATTTCGCAAACGAAACCTTGTTTTGGATGGTGAGTGTCTTTTTTTTTGCCTCGCAACAATTGCAATTTAAAACTGAACTTCTATTTTCTTTAGTTTACTTTTTGCGGGTGCCTCTCTAAAATCAATATTTGATAAATTTTCGTTAGTGATGATCATGCTTTTGAGTGAGTGTCAGAAAATAATTTATGAAAGGTGAGACGGAAATTTACGTATCTGCGGGCATATAAATTCCTTATCACTAGGTATCTTGCTCTCTCTACTATCTCAACTTTCAAATATCGATGAACGCTTTCAAGCGACGTTTTACGACAGAGGTCACTGTTTATTTTCGCATTCGCCTATCAAATGTCAGCCTTTCCATTTAGCTTTTTTTTTCACGCCCTACCAAACATTCGGTAATGATAAAATAATCTTTTTCAATTTCACGCTGCAAACACGAATTTAAATTTTTCTTTGCTAGAATAAAATTGAGACAATCTATTTTGCCGATGAATGAAAAAAAAATCTAAAATCCTTCGAGACGATGAATATAAAATGGAAGTAATGAGGTCAGTTTTTTTTTTTTTTTTTTTTTTGACAACGAAGATAGATACAGGTCACTAATTAATCAAGTCTTTCTTCTCTGTCGCTTTTTCTTGATTCTTTATTCCCTCACTTTCAAGGTAGTAGTTTACAGCAGATTCGTGGCATCTTATTGGTCTCGTAATCTCGACCTGCATCGAGACTCGTACATCGCGGAAATGTTCCGCCCTCGCGTCAGACGAGATTAATTTTAACTTGGCAACGCTAAGTATGTTCCCTATCGCGCGCTATTTGTAATTGAGAAGAAGAAGAAGAAGAAATGGAGAAAACGAATTAATGGCTTCCGTGATGCAACCACTTGAGAAAAGAAATACCTTTCTATTAACAACTTCCATCCCTTTTGGTAAACAAGTTTAATCATTTTGAAAATGGATCTCAAATTAACCTTCAACAAAAGTAATTTATTTTCCATACAAGTTTTTTTTTTGTTTTTTATATCCACCAACTTTATGCCCGGGAAAAACAAACTCCCCCTAATTTCCTCGTTCATCAAAAAGATTATTTTTTTTCAATTTTCTCTTCTATATACCTCCTTATCTTTCTAATATCGTTTTTCTCAAGTGTATTCTTGAAAAGCATTACAAGCATTTATTGTTATTATATGAGAATAGAAAGGTTTTATATGGAAAAAAGGTTTGTTTTATATTAATGATGAATAATAATAATTGAATCCTAAATTTTTAGGATATATAAAAAAATAAATATACAATAATATGGAATAAGAGATAAGAGATGTTGTATAAGATTAGTAATTGAAGGATTGTGGTGTATGGAATTAGTATTTCTTTCAGTCACCATATTTGTTTTACTGTTAGGGGTGAACTCGTATGCAACATATGCTGACACTTAGCAAGACATGCTTTAACCATCGTAAGCTTTCCGTAATGGAGCATGAAACTTGAGGGAGGGTGGCTTCTAATGTCGCAAAGGTCGATTCTACTGTCGAGAAGCTTAGAACTTAATGGCCCTTCAAAACGACTGGTATATCTCTCCTTCCTTCTTTCTCTCTCTCATTCACTTTCCTTCTTTCTGCTCCATCCACCTACTTTCATGTCCCAACTTCTTCCCTTTTCTCCTCTTAGCATAATGAGCAGACAATTTTTCTTAAGTTCACTTGCACGCGATCCTTAAATACATTACCATTTCCTATTCAAGTTGTCTTCCTGATACTATATTTATAAAAAAAATCCCCCGAGAAGTGGTTAACAACTCCTGACGTCAGAATGTCCTGACGACCCGCAATCTAAAAAAGGAAAATTTCCTTTAAAAAAAATGATCCTGATTTTGCAGAAAAAAAAAATTAGAACACAAAAAAAGGGTGTTTTTTATATTAATGATGAATAATAATTATCCCATAACAAACTAAATTAAAATATTTTTCTCCTAAAACTTTGCTACTTATTTTTCAATACTTACTTTTCTCAAAGAGTGCTATTCTAATTTTCCATTTTTTTTCTACAAGTATAGATTAAAATTAGTAAAAAGTTTTGTAGCTTGATAAAGGTTCTCTTTTATATTAATAATAATGAGCATATCTACTTCATCGATCAATTCATTATTTTTTCAAAAAAAGAAGAAACTTTCACAAAAAAAAAATTCTTAAAACTTTTCCCTTTCTTTTTTTTTGTTTCCATATAACAATATCAAATATGAAAACCCGTTATAAAAAGAAGTTTTTAAATCTCGCTTTTTCTGACATGAAGTTTAATCAATTTTAGGTTATATAAAATTTCCGTTATTCAAAAGGGCTTTTGTCAATTCAACATTTTTCTTTTTTTTTTTCCTCCAGGAATATGATATCTTTCTCTACAACAATTTTTTATTTTCTCTATTTCCCATAAATTCTCCAATCATCTGTAAAATGAAACAAGTCTTGAACTGAAATATTAAGTAAAGATTTAAGAACCAACCCCATCTTTTCCAGTGTTCTTAAATGGTTTGTATTTGTGTTATTGATTGAGAAAGAGAGAGAGAGAAAGAGTAGGAATGAGATGGGGGAGAGGGTGGGACTTCCGGGTGTAAGAAATACCGATGATGTGGTCTCTATTATAGTCAAGAGACTGGTAGAAGGAAATAGAGTCAACTTTCATAATAAGAGGAAGATTAATTGTCGGCTGTCAAACACCAGAACGATCAATTTCTTCACTTGGATAAAATCATTTGTGCAGTCGCATTTATAACATGACAACATAATTTTCCAGGCCTTGAGAAAAATTACTTCGTGACTTTGCAAATTAATGTTGCGAATAATTGACTACCGTTCTAATAAAGAAGGCACTTTTTTATAATCGATGTATTTTTTTAATTCTATATAACAATTTTTATAAAAATAATTTTTATTGTTCCTTTTTTTCTAAAGACGAGAAATATTTGCCAAAACGGTTATGAATATTTATTCAGTTTTCATTTTCAAGGCTAATAATAATTTTTCTTACTTTTCTTCACCTAATTTATATAGTGAGTTTCCTAACTGTCGTCTCCATTAGTTAAGGTCGATAAAACAGACAGCGTATTTTAGGCGGGAAATTTAAATTCATAAAATAAAAATTCAATTTATTTAAATAAATAAAATTATTATTTTAAAAAATGACAAATAAAAAAAATAAAATATTTATAATTAAAATTCTTTTTTTGGAATAAAAATTATGTCAAATAAAAAATTTTTAATCAAAGACAATTGAATGTGGCTATATGACCGGAAACTAATAATATGATTAGTAAAAATATTTTTATACGAATATTCAATAAACTATAATAATTGTGAACTAGATTTAATAATAGAATCGCTAATGAAACTATTATAAATTTAATGGCACATCGTTAGTATACACGATATTTTGAAGCTGAATATATATATTTAAAAAATCACGAAACCCTCAATTTCGACGAAATTAAAAATTTATAGTTAAATGTGTTTTAATTTTAGATGCCGAAAAATAATGTTTCCATTTTTAATAAATAAATAAACTGATGAATTTGCAAACAATTAACTTCAGTAAAATTGTTAAAAATTGTAACAACAATTTTTTATAGTTTTTTTTTTTTTGTAATTAATTTGCAAATTTAAAGAAAATAATGATACAATTGCAAATAATAATTAAACACAAATCTAAATCTCAGTTATAATAGTAACATTCTAGGGCAAACATAATTTTATGTTCATATGCATGGGCTTTATATATATATATAATGGCGTCAGTTAAGTTAAATAAACTTCAACTTTTATTGTCCATTACTGTCACTTTGTGTCGACGACTTTAACGTTTAATAAACTCTTTTTTATTACATTGGGAAAATTTCATCAACAGGCTTTAGTCAGGCAGGTCGCACAAATTAAATTCATCTGACAAAAAAAATCCGTGTGAAACAAGTAAAACTATTTTACGCGACTACACGCGATTCACAGAACACGCGATTTATAACACTCGGCAATTCTCAAGTTTTTATGAGAAAACTTTTTTTTCTCTTTTCTTTACGTGTGTGTGAAAATTCGTCATTGACTTAATTTTAACACATCATACAACCTGAAAGATGTATATATGTAAAATTCAAATTATAAAAATAATGTCTATTATTTTCAAAATTACTTTTTTTCTCATTACTTAAAAGAAAATGAACTTTACTTTTTCGTGTTATTCTAAATTAAAAAAAAAAAGAATTTACATTTAAATTTACCGCCTTAAATGCAATCTGTTTTACCGACCTATAAATAGATTGGAAACTTGAGTGCTAAATATATTTATTTTTTTATGGAAAGTTACTTATTACCAAACTAACATTAAATTAATTTTATTTTAACACACCAGAATATAAAAAAAATCTTTTTATTTCAGGAAATATGTTTAGTGGTATTTTTTGGTGTCGAGTATTTGGTACGACTATGGAGCGCAGGTTGCCGATCGAAGTATATGGGATGCTGCGGGCGACTGAGGTTTATAAGAAAACCGATATGTATTATAGGTGAGTGATATCCTAACGTACATAATAATAAATAAAGTTATTCAAAAAAAAAAAAGGATACTAAATTATTCAGTAGCTAAAATATCTTTCATTTACATAATTTTCTATTTGAGCTATATTAATGTTATATTACTTTAACATACAAAAATTCCAGCATAAATTTGAAACATTCATTAAAGCTTTTCATCGCGTCGAATATGATATACGATGAATTTATGAAATATTAACGAATTTCAAAGTGTATCTATATAATTGCCAACTAATTAGTTTTTGAAAGTTCTTTTTTTTTTAAAAAAATCAATAACAAAACAGCACACAAAAGATTTATTCGTCTAATTTATTAAAAGTCATTTTTAATACATATTCCAATAATTAACTATTTCACTTGAAATAATATATAACTTTATTTATTTTGTGGAAAATAATTAAATTAGTATTTTGTGAAGCGTATATACACGATATAATTTATTGTTCAAACAACAGAGGAGAAGAAAAATTATTTCTATCGAGAGAAGTCGTTTTTTAAAAACACACACACATATATCGACATAGCACGAATGAGGTAGCGAGGGATATCGAAATACAGTAAAACGCTTTTCTGTAAGGATTTGATTTCACAAGGGATTTTATGAGATGCTTATCTTTAGTTTTCCGAAGGCGAGAGAAAACTCATGGGCAGTGTAAAACTGTCTCTGAAACGGAACTACTTTTCCCCCTGGTGAAGATTCCCAATGGAACAGGATATTTCACTACATTTCCGAGTCTTTTTTTTTTTTTTTTTGCATACACTGCTCTTTTTCCAAAATAAAAAAAAAAAAATTCGTCCCTTCTAGACAGAAAATCGAAGACTTCGCTTTTATTGTTATGACCCGTAACGACAAATCCTACTATTATATAAAACACTCGTGCTGCAAGCAACTTAATATTTATTTAACGATAAAAAACGATACGAGTGTATACCGTTCGACATTTATTTTTCTACTTTTACGATCGACACTTTAGTGTCTTCAACGAAACTTTAAATACGTATCAATGAAAATTACCCCTTTTTATATGTATATATTCTCAATTTAATATCATTCGAAGTTTTATTGATGGAGCAAAAAAATATTGACTTCTAATACTGTTTCTAATTTATGTAATATTAGTTAGATAAAATACAAATTGTTTCAAATGAAAATGTTATTTTTTTACTTTAATTTTTGTAATAAACGAAAATTTGATTTAAAAAAAAAACTTTACTTTTTCATTGAAATTATTCTTAATCATAAAAAGAAACAATTTTTAGCGTTATATTTTTCTTTTTTACTTTTTCTAACTGTTGAATGATATTTTTTGAAAAATTTTAACTTAAATAATAATTATTCATCATCTAGTATGAAACACTTTTTTTTCTTCTTCATAGTGACCACAGTCCCTAATATCTTCTTTTTTGGTTTTAATACAATCTCACTAGAAATTATATTTTGCTAATTGGATTATATTTTCGGTAATAATAATTATTCATCATCATAGCATGAAACATTTTTTTTTCTTTAGCTTGGTAACAACAGCCCTTAATATCTTCTTTGATTAAAATAACATCTCATTATAGAAACGGTTCTTGCCATTGTGACCATATTAACAAACTGACGAATTATCTGAAACAGAAAAATATAAATTACTATTGTTAACAAAATATTAATATTCGAAACAAAAAATTTATATACTAAAAAATTTATACCTTAAAATTTTAGACTTAATTGTGGTGGTAGCGTCAATGGTGGTGCTATCAGTAGGAAGCAACGGACAAGTTTTCGCCACTTCAGCCATTCGAGGTATAAGATTTTTACAAATTCTTCGAATGCTTCATGTCGATCGACAAGGTGGCACTTGGAGGCTTCTTGGTTCCGTTGTCTTCATTCATCGTCAGGTATTTTCTTAATACAAAAATTCATTTCCCTCAATTTTTTTTTCTTCTAATTTCCCTTTATTCTATGAAGTCTATTATAATAATAATTTGTTGAAAAGAATTTACATTCACTTTTTCTTCTTTATTCTCAGATATAAAAAAAATGTTTCACAATTTATAAATTATATTTTCCTTTTTACAGGAACTTATTACGACTTTGTACATAGGATTCTTGGGGCTCATTTTCAGCAGTTACTTTGTATATTTGGCAGAAAAAGATGCGGTTGGACCAAATGGAGAGCAAAAAACGGATTTCGCGAGTTACGCTGATGCACTTTGGTGGGGAGTGGTAAGTTTTAATTCCATCATAAACATACATACACATTCTTTTATTTTAGACAAAAAAAAAAATAAAACTTCCCTCAGTTATTTTTAATCTAGCAGGGAAAAAGTTAGTAAAATATTTTAGTTTATTTCTCTCTTTTATATACCCTTTTACATAGACTAATTAGAGTTTTACATATTTGATACTTAAAAAAATTTAATTTAAAAAAAAATTTTCTTTTCATATTTTACAAAAATGTATACATATATATATATTCATTACTATTATCAGAAATGCATTGTTCGGTGAAAATTTTGTTCTATTATTATGAAACAGCGACTCTAATTAGAGAAAGTTACTGTCGATTAAAATATGCATTCAGCGCATAAAGCAAAGCAACTGAACTTTTGATTTCTTTATTTACGGATATGCAGATTTTAGCAGGAAAAATTGACCTATATATAGAGATCAAATCAATTTAGAATCCCTCGATTGACCCATTTTCATCAAAAAAAACTGAATGGGTTATTGAATTAATTAATAGAAAAGTGCGTTTATTGATAAAAAAAAAATATTCTCTCTATACATATTTTTAAAAAAATTTCGAATTTTAGTAAAAAAAAAAACAAAGTACATTAGGTACATTTAGTCCAACATGAATAAACAGTGAGAATTATTGCTTTAGATTTGAATGAGTCAGGTGAGTATTTATAAACGATTCCTTGAACATTTTACAAGAAAGCAGACATAGACTCGTCAAATCTTTAGTTTGCTATTAGTTATGGATTGAAAAATTTATGTATTGCTTCATACTGTTTTTAGTTACTTCTGGTTATAGAATCTCATCAGCATTATATAATAAATCATATATAGTCAGACAGTAGTCACTAACCTTGTACGAGTTTTTGCTACGTTTCATTTTTTTTTTTTTTTTTGTATAATTAGATTTATATTTAACAAATAAACTAACTAAAATTATCGATATGTTATTTTTACTAACTTTCTTCTAAAGGACACGGACACTGATTTACAGTAATTGTTTGATTAGATAATTGAAATAACTTACAATTGTTGTTTTCTTCAATGGAGAATTGACCAAATGATTAACTTCTTTGTGTTTCCTCTGCTCTGTAGTCAATTTTCTGGGTTTATGAATACCTTGGAAGATTATCTGTAAATGATCAGAAAACGAAGGTTTATTAAATATTTTCTTAATCTTTGGAATAGAAGTTGGTTTGATTAAAAACTCAACAATGATTTTGAAATCGTTAGGGTCAAATAAAATCAGCTTTCCCCAAACTCTCTCTCTCTCTCGTGGATTAGATGCATGTTTACATTCTAGTCATGTCCCTCATCAACACTGAAGAAGCGTCTGTACATGTTAATCTGTATTAGAGTGAGCTTACAGACAATAATTATGGTTTGATATCAATTCACAACACTTTACCAAAACCACACACCTGGCAACCCAGAACGTTATTCATCCGAAATCATAGAACGATCTGTAATTAAAGCAATACCCAAAAGCAGACTTGATTTCTTTATATAAATAACTATATATAAACCGTGACATTTTAAAATAACAAAGACAAGTAAAAATACAAAACTAGTGCAATTGCAACCAAAATATAAATAGCTGAATCCATATTTATATATATATATAGAGAGAGAGAATTGTGAATAATTAATTTATGGTGGATGATGCTTTGGGTAGGACAGGAGAATTCTCAATAAATCTTCTCTCTCTCTCTCTCTCTCTCTCTCTCTCTCTCTCTCTCTCTCTCTCTCTCTCTCTCTCTCTCTCTCTCTCTCTCTCTCTCTCTCTCTCTCTCTCTCTCTCTCTCTCTCTCTCTATGTCTCCTTCTCTTTCTTCATTGAGCAACGTCTGAACGTCAAGAGTTCTCCACAGATTCGCACACACACATATGCTCCAAGTGATATATAATGCAATGGCCTTTATGCTCTAATAGTAAGATAGGTGGCGTTGATTATTATGACAATGAAGCGTCGTCGAACAATTTCATCGAGATAATTACAGCCCAGTTGTTCTTGTTCTCTGTTACAGTAATCGATCATTACCTTTATACCTATACTATGTACCTCACTTCGAAAATGAAGAGGAACACTGATCATTCACTTAAACATCCTCACTTTCCTTATGACTGAGCTTTGATATATTTACACCATAACTTTATGCATATTATCGATTTTCTCCAAATTTCTCACTCCAACAGCTCTTATCAAAACCTTTTACTCTCTTATTATTATTATTATAATTATTATTATAATATATAGTCAATTAACAACCCCTTAAACTATTAGTATAGTTTCTATAGGGTACCGCACAACATAATAATTTAAAAAAAAAGTAAGTTATTTATTATTATTTTTCCAGATCACTGTCACGACAATTGGTTATGGTGACACGGTACCACAAACATGGATGGGAAAAATTGTCGCCTCGTGCTTTAGTGTCTTTGCAATTTCATTTTTTGCACTTCCAGCTGTAAGTTATCTCTAATTCTAACATAACCTCAAAATTTAATTTTGTTTCTACCTAAATTCTTGTTATTATTTGATGCATAAATTTTTTATTTTTTAATATTTTTGATTGTGACAAACTAGGCTAAATGCCACAGCTATTTTTTTTATGTCAAAAATCATAAAATTAATTAGATTTCTATATTATCGACAGTTTTCTCTGTCGGTAAATAAAAACTATTGTTTTTAGCACGCCTAAAAAAAAAAAAGAAAAAAACCAAACACGAAATCTTAAAATTAGAAAGTTCATAATTTTGTGCAGGGTATTCTTGGTTCGGGTTTTGCATTGAAAGTGCAACAAAAGCAAAGGCAGAAACACTTTAACCGTCAAATTCCAGCGGCTGCAATGTTAATACAATGTTTATGGAGGTGTTACGCGGCAGATAAGGCCATCAACAGTGTTGCTACGTGGAATATTTACATAAAGGATCCAACGCCAGCCGGGCAACCATCAACACCATTGGGAAAGGTGAGCCTGCTTATGAATAATATTTTTTTTTCTAAAAAAAAAAAAAAAAAAACTTCTGTGAAGTAGAACACTGCTGCATCTGATTGTCGGTGTTTTGTTTTTTTTTATTTAGCTGCTTCGGATGTTCCTATATAGACGTTTCATTGACAAAAAAAAATATTGTTGTTTTTATTATATTTATAGAAATTGTCATGAGATTGTTGGAACCTCTTCCTTCCTATCCATGTTTTAATTTTTTTTTTTTTAATCAATTTTTGATGAAAATAAACCTATTTTGTAAAATCTTTAAAAACATATTTAATTTAAAAAGAAAAATAAAACACAATTTTGTTATATTTTCTGTGGATGAATTTCCATTGTCAGATCAAAATACTCATTCAATTTCTCCTTTTTTTCATATTTTTCTATTTCATTTTAAATTCCTTTTTTAAATGGGGATTTTTCAAAAATACACCTCTGTCCAGAATAGATTTAATTTAAAAAACCTCTATATGGGCTTAAATTACATCAAATTTAGTCTATTTTTTGATGCCGTATGGCCCTTTTGTAAATATTAAACATGGGGATATAAAAAATTACCGACATAGAAATCTACATTACCAAACTGATGGTAAAAACAAAAAATAACGATATAAAAAAATTACCGACACAGAAATCTACATTACCGACTGATGGTAAAGTAGATTTCTATGTCGGCAATTTTTTATATTTTCATTTTCCAATTTTTGCCATCAGTCAGTAATGTAGATTTCTGTGTCGATAATTTTTTAATATTTTCATTTTACTGTTTTACCATCAGTTGATAATGTAGATTTCTGTGTTGGTAATTTTTTATATCCCCATGTTCAATATTTAAAAAGTGCCATATGGCATCAAAAAATAGACAAAATTTCCTGTAATTTAAGCCCATACAGAGCTTTTTTTAAATTAAATCTATTCTAGGCAGAGGGGCTGTCTTTTGACAAAAAAAAATTTTCCATATTTATTTTTTTAATGTAATAATAGTAAAAATAATAATCTAACAAAAGATATTTAAAAATTATTATCTATATCAATGCAAAAATATTTTTCCTAGCTTATAAATATTTTTTTTCATTTATCATTGTTTCTGTATTGCATTTTAAACTTGCTTTTCGTCTAATAAGTTTCCTATTATTAAAATAATTATTAATTATCGAATAAATAAAAAAAATTTACATCACTCATTATTTCTTCTCTACATATTGCATTTTCAAGCACTTATTGTGTTTTATTTTTTATTTTCGTAGCTTATTATTGAAATCATTAAAATTTACTAGGTCAAAAAAAACAGTAAAAAAATAGGGGAATAATTGTAAAAAGTGCACTGAAATGAAAATGAGTTTCGCTTGGGAGAATTTTTCTTTTTTTTTTTACTAGACACTGATGACTGACTATTTAACAAGATGTACACGTCAAGACATAAATGCGAGAGGATACAAAAGAGAAACTTCCTAAAAGCCTTACGCATTATTATTCTCTTTGTATGTACTATTTCATAGAATAATAATAATCTAACAGAAAATATGACGAAATTTTTCTTTTTTTTTTGAGAATTTAATTTTCTCTTCACTTTACTTAACGTATCATTAATTTAAATAAAAAAATATATATATATTCATCTTGCATCAAAAATTTATAATATTGACATAATAGGAAAAAAAATATCACAAATATATAAGTAGTTGTAATTTTTATATCCAGATTCATAAATTTTCATAAAATAGAATTTTTTTTTGTAAGTATTTTTTATTTTTCTATTCTTTTTTTCTGGATTGTTATTTAAATGTTAGTACAAAGACAAGCGTTTTTTTTTATATATAAATGATGCACGTTTTTTTGCACACTTTTTCTTGTATTTTGACGAGTGTTAATGTTTTTGATGTTTCCCGCATTAAATAAATATTTTTTAAAAAAATGATAGAGAAAATTTAAAAAAAAAAAAAAATTTATATTATAAACACAAAATTTTTGATATATATAAAAAATGTATAAATAAACACATACAGTGTGTTCAAAATAAAAATAAAATTTGTTTTAGTAAATTAATGACAAAAGCAACATAGATTTGAAATTACTACAATAATTTTAGATGGTTTACGTAATGTCCCCTTTTATGGATGATAACTGGGGGGGAAAATATTATTTTGTATCGGATTTCGTGGCAAATCGATTCAAGTTTAACGACCCGACTCGATATTTTCAATTTACGTTTAACGCTCGTTATTGTAATAAATGCTAATTTAATTAGCATTGTTAAATTGCACTCTGAGCTTTACAATTGCATTTGTATAGCTTCTCTCCATCTCTGTTTGCATTGAAAAATTATATTTTATCTATAAATAAACTCAAAAATAAAAAATGGGGGCTTTTTATTTTCCTTTTTTTTATTATTAGTTTATTCCATTAAAAAAGAAATATTTAATTTTTATATTTTTAATATTCCTACTCACAATTGAAAGTAAATAATTTATAGTAACGTCCACTGTGGGCGTGGTTTATAAAATTTTTTACCTGTAATTGATACGCCCACTAAGGGGCGTATCTTGTAATTATCCAGACTACAGGCAGCTTTGAATAATACACGATCCGCCTATTTAGGGCGTGATTTAGATTTTCACGCCTACAAATCTGAACCACGCTCTAAATAGACGTTTCCTGTATTATCACGCCCATTAGAAGGTAGAAGAATTACAAAGATACGCCCTAAGTTGACGTCGTAAATAAAATAAACTATAGTGGGCGTAACTAAAATTATTGTAGGCGGGAACATTGTTAGTAACGCCCACTGTGGGCGTGGCTTATAAATTTTTTACCTGTAATTGATACGCCCACTAAGGGGCGTATCTTGTAATTATCCAGACTACAGGAAGCTTTGAACAATACACGATCCGCCTATTTAGGGCGTGATTTAGATTTTCACGCCCACAAATCTGAACCACGCCCTAAATAGACGTTTCCTGTATTACCACGCCCATTAGTAGGTAGAAGAATTACAAAGATACGCCCTAAGTTGAAGTCGTAAATAAAATAAACTATAGTGGGCGTAACTAAAATTATTGTAGGCGGGAACATTGTTAGTAACGCCCACTGTGGGCGTGGCTTATAAAATTTTTTACCTGTAATTGATACGCCCACTAATGGGCGTATCTTGTAATTATCCAGACTACAGGCAGCTTTGGACAATACACGATCCGCCTATTTAGGGCGTGATTTAGATTTTCACGCCTACAAATCTGAAGCACGCCCTAAATAGACGTTTCCTGTGTTACCACGCCCATTAGTAGATAGAAGAATTTCAAAGATACGCCCTAAGTTGACGTCGAAAATAAAATAAACTATTGTGGGCGTAACTAAAATTATTGTGGGCGGGAACATTGTTAGTAACGCCCACTGTGAGCGTGGTTTTTTTATTCTTTTCAATATTATTTATTTTTTTACTGATTTCATAAATTATAACTAATGAAAAAAAATTTAATTAATGAAAAAAATCCAAAATTTATTTAAATGCTATTGTAAAGAGAAAAGAGAAGTGTTCTTTGACTAATTTTTTTTTAACGTAAAAGTGGAATGTAAGGGTAGAGAAATTTGCGAGGGTAATGTTATTAGACGTAAATTAATTCTCAATTATGGACTTAGGGCTTTGCTGGACCTTGCGTTTCGCTGTTTTGGATTAAGTCGTAAATCGTCAGAAAACTTCGTTTTTAGAGAGTGAAAATTTTGCTTCAACATCAGCAGAAAGTTAACATCAAGTTTGCTAAGATTATTATTATTTTTTTTTTTACTTTTTAATTCACATTAAGCTCATTTTAAAAATCATTTTATTTTATATCAATGTGAATTTTTGTATTAAATTAATAAATTAATTAATAAAATTAATTTAATTAATTCTAAAAATGAATTTATTGAGAAAATTTAATTTAAATTGATGTTTATTTTGTAAAATTTTTTGTTTATTAAAATGGAAATTGATTTTTTTCAAACTCGTAATCGTTATATTGAAATATTTATAGAAATAAATGAAAATAAATTCATTAGTTGATTACTTGGACTAATTAATACTTGTGGAAATATTAACGAAAACATATATCAAAGGAGGTGTTTAATCTTTCACCCGGGAAATTGGCTTATCCTGTAAGGGAATTTATGATTTGCGCGCATGCTCCGATGGGAAAATTTATAGATTAATTATTAGCTTCGTTAACGACAAGACCCTTTTATAAAGTAAATGTATGTGTGTGTGTATGAGTGTATTTATATATATATATATATATATATATATATATATATATATATATATATATGAGAAACGAGCCTTAAATTACAAGAAAATTTTCGAGTCAAGAACCGCTCGTCAAAATTATGAAAGAAATACCAAAGAAAAAATATAATTTCATAATTAGCTCTATGTAGAGTTGATATTCCATTTATATCTTTTTTCACTACTTTTTTTTTTAAATACAATTTTTAGTTATTAAAATTTAAGAATTGTTTTTTTCTTCACTTAATATATATGTAAAGCAAAAAAAAAAAAAAAGAAATTATGAAATTAAGCAGCGTTGACTTTTATGAATTAAAAAAATTGATAAACGACCCTGGTATATTTCAGTTGATTTGTGTAAAGAAGATGGTATGTAAATGGTTTACGATTTATTTCAATTTTTACTATTTTGCATGTTTCATTTTTTATTCTCCAAATATTTTGTCACTTTTCTTTACACTTTTAATATTATAAACGAGCCATATTTATCTCAATTTTTTAATATTTATGTCGATATCACTGAACTACATAAATGACCTTTTAATCGAATTTATTTATTTTCTTGAAAAAATAAACAAACAAAAAAAAATATTTGTTATTTTTAAATTAAAAATTTTTTGAAAAATTTCAATTTACAGGAATCTGTACCGACAAGTTATCGACACTTGACATGCGCATGCGCATGCGCAATGAACAAGGCAATTTTTATAAAGACATTTATCATAACCTAAAAATATGTTGGTACAGATTTTAGTAAATAGAACAGAAATTTATTTTCTTTTGAATATTTTTTTTGTATTTATTTTAAAAAAAATCAGTTATAAGATTTCAGATGTTTGAATAATTAAACAATACGAATTCCCCGAGATGAAAGATTTTTATTATTATTATTATTTTTTTTTTGACAGAGACTTGAAAATGAAATCGACAAATTAATTTTAAAAAAATAAATGGCTTTTTGAAAAACGAAAAATTAACTTTCCTCAACTTTTTAATATCTTTAAATTTAGATTATTTTTCTTTTTTTCTTTGCAATTTAATTTATAACGAATGTAATACAGCTTTTTTGTATTATCTTTAAATTATCATCTTTCTAATTTCTTTTTAATATTGAAATTTATATTTACTATATTACTATTATAGGTATTTATATTTTTATATATTTTTATATAGTTAAATAAATATTTTTTTTATTTATCATCTAGAAAGTACACGCTTTTATTATTATTCTTTTTTTTTGTTCTTAATGTAAAAAAAAATATCTTAGTTTAATTTAGTTAATCTTTCGTTTCGGTTGAATCAAAACTAATTTATCCATTCAAGTATCTCTTGACAGATAGAATTATTGTTTTTTGGCTATCGCGAATTTTATCATAGCACGCAAGTGCTTTTGGAATCGCTCTCGTTTACATTTTGCCTCTTTTGAAACATATCTCTTTCTCTCTCTTTCTCCTGTCGTGTAGACTATATAAAAGCCAAAACACTAAATCGTTTTTACGATATATGACTCCTATATAGTTATTATCTTTTAATCGACATCGATTTGCAAGTTGCACGACAATACAAGTCCACGCTGAATTACTTTCATCGCAAGAAAAAAAGAAATAAAAAAATAATTATTAAATAATGTAAACATCGAAAAAACTTACTTTTGAAATTATATTTTAATTCATTTAGCCGAAAAAAATAGAAAATTGTAAATTTTTTTTTTTTAAATTAAATTTAAATATAAGTGTTACGTCTAAAATAATATTTTAACTAGTCAAAAATTGTCTCTTACAATTCAAACTGAATATTTAAATATATCATGAATGTAGAATATCATCAAAAGGAGTTTTTTCATTACAGAACTTAAAAAAAGAACTTATTAGATTATAGAGCTTTTATGCATGAGCTTAAATTTTTTCGCGCGCAAAAAAAAATTTGTAAATAATGCACGCATCAAAGTATTAAATACGTATATATATTCAATTTTTTTTAAATATATAAATATATATATATTATGTTCACTTACACAGAACAATTTTTTTTTGGAATCAATCCAAGAGGAAATTGTACCTTGTGTTGAACTTTAATACTACTGAGAGAGGTTGGAAATTCACGTTCGCCTTCTAATTTCACAGATACATATATATATATATATCTGTGGATATAATATTTACGAACACATATGTAATCTGGTAATCGAAGATTCTGTGAACTTTTGGAATATTGAAAGATAAAAATTTATATTGACATTGATGACTTGATAATATTTTTTTATTTAATAGTTCTAGTGGTTTTTGTAATCCCGAAAACCCCCGAGTAGTTATTTTTATAAGCTTAGCTGAAACTTTCTAATTTTTTTTATCTGACATTTTGGATCCGCCATTTTGAATTTTGAAAAACTAACATCGGATTCGTAATCAGCGACCCCAAAAACCCCCGAGTAGTCAATTTTATAAGCTCAGATTGAATTTTTGGTTTTTTATTCGCCATTTTGGATCCGCCCTTTTGAATTTCGAAAAACTAACATCAGATTCGTAATCAGCGACCCCGAAAACCCCCGAGTAATCATTATTATTAACTTAGCTTGACTTTTTAATTTTTTAATCGTCCATTTTGGATCCGCCATTTTGAATTTTGAAAAACTAACATCGAATTCGTAATCAGCGACCTCAAAAACCCCCGAGTAGTCAATTTTATGAGCTTAGCTCGACTTTTTAATTTTTATCCGCCATCTTGGAACCGCCATTTTTATTTTTCGAAAATCATACCAATTCAAAATTATCGATTCCCTAGAACCCACAACTTACATGGATTACAAAAATTACTAGACTTAAAAATTGATCTTTAAAGAATTATACAATAAATTATCCAAATCAAATCAAAAATTCCAAAAATTAACAAAATTAAAAAAATATTATTTAATTAGACGAGCTTGAATTTCCAAAACAAAAAAACAACACAAAACAATATGGGAAACGGATTACCATGACATTTTACAAAAAAAAAAAAAAAAGTCGTGGTGGTTTTAGTGCATGCTGTGTGTTTTATGTGTTGTAACGGGAGGGCACCGGGGGTTCAGTCTCTGATGATCCAGGTGGCCAAAAAGGCGAGTGTCCTGAAGAGGCGAAAATCCCGTAATCGAATGGACGTACAACAAAGTCAACAACAACAACAACAGCAACAACAACAACAGGCATTGCCGCCGGTAACGATATCCGGTGGTGGCACAACTGCAGGGCAAAATGGCTCACAACAACGAATGGAGAACGAGAACGATGTAGTCTTCTACATGGAGGAGCCAAAAGCAAGCACGCCTAATAGAGCGAGAAGAGACAATCGGTAAGTGACAAGTTGACAGGCTTCTATCTCCCTCTCTCTCTCTCTTGAAAACCGCCTCATCTCCTAACCAACGTACATTGCACCTGACAGCAACCATCCCCATTCCTCAATGTTGAACGTAAATCCTCAAATTTCCCTTAGGGAACATTATCTCAGGAAAATTCTAATACTTTATTGTATGTCTGTATTCCACCCTTCATGCTTTCATTTCCTTTTGAAGTCACAGAAATACATTTCCCGCCCGCCCCCCCCCCCCTTCTTATTTCAATTCTGATAGATATTTACTTTGAGAAATGTATTTCCTACAAAAAAAAAAAAATAATAATTTCCATACAGTAAACTTTAATAATAATTTTTCCAGAAACTTTTCAAGATTGTTTCACTTCAACTATAAACGATTTCAGCTTGCCATTAAAAGTTCTACGCTCTTAACTTTTTGTTAATTACTCAACATTCTTTACTTTCTTCATCTTCTTTTATTTTACCTGTTACCTTAAATAGCCTTTGTTGTTCAAAAGCAAACTGATTTCCTTTTCGTAAATTTCATTGTTTTTAAAAAGACTATCATAACTTTAAAACAATTAATTTCGTTTGCATTTTTTCTAGGGCTAATCATTAGCACAAAATCCCCCTTATATTTTGAAAGTTTTTGCACCACTCCCCCCAGAGCGTGAAATATAGTTTTCCACCTTGTGGAAGTGGCTTGGAATTTCAACGTCTACTAAAGACATTGTAACGCCTACTGAGGGTATAAATTTTAATTTGCAAACTTTATTGGCGTGGATAAAAATTTCATCACCTACAAACAGTTAAAAAAAATTTTTAAGTAACCTCTACGTAGGGTGTGGCTTATAGTTGCACCTCCTACGAAAATTTTTAGATACGCCTACTTTGTGTGTGGCTTACAATTTATCCGCCTACGGAATGATTCGACAATTTTTATAACGCCTACTTAGGGCGTGGTTTATAATTGCCCCTCCTACGAAAAGTTTAGATACTTATTACCACGCCTACTTTGGATGTGGCTTACAATTGACCCGCCTACTTTGTGGGAGTGGCTTTTAATTTATCCGCCTACTAAAGGCGTGGCTTATTATTTCTCCACCTATAAAAGATATACTTTTCTCGCTTTGTAGGTGTGGCTTAAAATGTCTACGCCTACTAAATATTTTACACGCCTATAGAAGGCGTGGCTTATAGTTTCTTGAATATTTTTATAATTGTTTTAAAGCAATGACAACTTTTCTTTAAGAACTTCTTTTCTTCTTGACTATCCTCTTCCTTTTGGTCTCCGATTTTTTTTTATGACATAAATTTTATGATCAAAATGTTAAATTTTTTTTTATATAAATAGTTGAATTTCTTTTTTGTCACCTTTTTTAAATAAATAATTGCATTAACGATTAATGCCAAACTATAGTTGACTAATTAAAAAGCACTCTCTGTTGGAGAAGAGAGTGCTTGCCTAGAAAACATGGTTTGTGCATGTTAGTGTGAATAGTGTGTTTCCAATCTGTAGGGGAAGCCTCTTCACTTCGCAAACGAGCTCTGTGACGGAGGCTGCCAGCGACGAAATTGACATTGACATCGAGGAGCCCCAAAGAGTTACCACGTAAGCACACAAGCTTTGAGTCAATGTATATATTATATATATATTAAACATAAGATGAGAAAATATAAAGTAAAATTACAATTTTAAAATGACGTTTATTATTATTTCAGTCATTAAAAGAAAAAATAAATATTTAAAAAAAAAATATATATATATAAAAACTTATTAAAAAATTAACAGAATTACAATTTAAGGTATAAAAAAATATAATCACCAAAAGAAGTTATTGTGAAAATCTGGAAAATTTTGATCTGTAGTTGACATAAAAATGATATCGAAATGAGCAATGCCCGAGGCAACTTTTCCACGAATTGAGATGATACTTTACATCACGTCAAGTTTCATTCACGGATATATTTCCATTTTTATAGCTGGAAGGATTTTTTTTTCTTTTTTTTTTTTTGAAAACAGATTTTCCCCACACGCAATAAAGTTATAACCTTGTGCAGCAAGCTTACTGTTGAAAAACCTTCTTTGTTTAAAGTGAAACATAAATGCTCTCTAGTACTACATTACTTCACGTAACGACCTACATTTTCATCTAACTCCAACTGGAAAATCGACCATCTTCAAACTTTGCTTTTTTTCATTTTTAGACATTTATATTACTCAAGTTTTTTTCTTTTTTTTTAATTTATATACGTTTGCGCTATTATTCCCTTGTAACAAAAAAAAAAAAATTTCCCACAGTTTCTACTATAATTAAAAGTATAAATAAATTAAAGAGCTTTTTCCTGAAGCTGTTGAAAAAGAGAAATATTGTATATTATAATAATAATAATAATTGATCTACGAAAGCTATCGATCATCTTCAATATTGATTCAATTTTCAAATGTAAAGTTTTTCCAACCACAAAAGCAAAAAAAAAAAAAGAATAATCTTATCGATTTGTCTATATTCTCGGTTTCAAGTTCCTTTTTCATCTGACATCTCAGACTCCATATTAAACCCATTGTGAGTAGACTACTCGAGTGAATAAAGCTTGGTGGATTTCAAGCCGAAGTACCATTCCACAGAAACAGCATTCGCTTCCGAACAATAGAATATCTGGCACTTCTTATTATTATCACATTAATATATTCCACAATGACAGTTTTGTAATGATAATTTACAAGTTCTTCCATTGATAATTTATTTTTTACAATAGACATTGTAAGTTAAATTTTCAACATTAAAAAATATCATGAATTTTGTAAAAGATGTTTTATTCATTAAAATATATAATTTAAAAACAAATTTTTATATCATTAGACATCATTTAAGTTTAATGAAGGCGTGGCTTAAAAATTTTTCGCCTACATAAAGTTTTTGTCACGCCTACTTAGGTGTGGTTTATACTTTTGCCTGCCTTGTGGGCGTGGTTAAAATTTTTGCCACCTACAAAAGATTTTAATATTTATTCACCACGCCTATTTAGGGTGTGGTTTATAATTTATCCGCCTGAGTGGGCGTGGCTTAGAATTTCCCCTCCTATGAAAAATTTATCTACTCCACGCCCACAGGGCGTGGTTTACAATTTTCCCTCCTACGAGAAAAATTTTTCTATTTATTACCACGCCTACTTTGGGTGTGGCTTGTAATTTACTACCCTTGGGGGCGTGGCTTAGAATTTATGTTCCTACAAAAGGTTTTTATAGTTTTCGCCACGCCTACTTAGGGCGTGAATAACGTCACGCCTAGATAGTAGGCGTGGCTTGCAATTTTTAGTCTTAAACGTGTTTCGATAGTTTCTGTAACTGCTATTTAGGATGTATCTTACGATTTTTGTTGTAGGAGTGGTTTTAAAAAGGGCGTGGTTTATATTTGACACGCCTAAAAAATGTTTTTTTTGGTTTTTTTAGACGCCTGCAAAAAAAACAGGCTACCTGCAAAAGTATTTTCATAATAACTTCTTGTAATTATAATTGAAAAATAGAAAATGAATGTAAGTGTAAATTATAATTTAATTCTCTATATAGTATTTGAGCGGCATTCATTTGAGATTGTAAAGGGAAATGAAGCCTTTGATAGTATGAAGCTTAAACATATTTAAAACGAAAACAATGCGCTATAAGATTAATTTTGAAATCTGTAATTAGAGTTTCACTCTCTCAGTGTATATATATAGCGCTCTCTCTTTCTTTACGTTTGAGAAGTTTCTTAAGTAAATTTATCTTCAAAGATTATTGACTTAATGAAACTTTATAATGTCTCTTGAATCTACATAATCCCACATAAGTTGTATAAAATTAACATTTCAAAAAAAAAAAAAAATTATTTTAATATTCGAAATGTTGAAAAAAATTGGTTTAATTAATTTTTCTTTATATTGAGTATTAATTTTTATTTTTAGTTTGACAATTTTTTTTAAACGAAAATAATTTTTTTTTTTTGAAAATAATTTTACCGTTTTTCTCATCTGATACGAATTAAATGATATATTGGGGTAAAAAACACGTGACTAGCTCTTTGATGTGGAATATTTCGCTTTCAGGTTAACGGAGGCACATCGAAATGCCATCAGAGCAATCAGAAAGATCAAATACTTCGTGGCCCGTAGAAAGTTCCAACAAGCTCGCAAGCCCTACGATGTGCGGGATGTAATCGAGCAGTACAGCCAAGGACACCTCAACATGATGGTGCGAATAAAGGTGGGCACATTGTTCTCTTTATCAGTTAAATCGCACACATATCTATTTATTGATCCTAATATTTCTATATTCGATAGAGAGAGAAAAAAAAGAAAAACTATGAGAACTAAACATCACTATTTATTTTATTTTTATTTTATTCCCTATATATTCACTTCCTGAATTTAATTTTCACTCATATTTTCACTTTCACCCAAAAAAGATTATAATTTTCTCCCACATTTTCATATTCACTTCTAGTGGTTAAAAATTATTAAAATTGAGAGTGAAAATTAGAATCAGTGAAAGTGAAATTACATAATCGATCCCCTGATGTCAGATTTTTTATTCTACGACCCCTCCCTCCCCCCCAAAAAAAACCCCAATTACTTTCTTTCATCAAAATCATAAAAAAAAATCAATTTTTTTTAAAGATGCATTCCTTTTAAATGTCAAAGGCACAAATTACGATTTATGGGACGTGAAAAAGTGTGATGTGAGAAAAGTTGCGCAATCGATCACCGCAGCTTTGACATTTATAATGAATATACTTAATTTTTTTATTTATTTTTCTCAAAAAAGAAAAAAATTGAAAAATAATATTAATCCTGACGTGAGTTTTTTTTACGATATACATATATTAAAAATTCCATTTTAATTAATATTATGGTAATAATATTACGCGAATATTGATTTTTAGCGTAGTTCAGTCAAAAAAAAAAAAAAAAAAAAACAATATTCAATAATAATGAGTTTGATATGTGAAAAATATTCACACGATTGACAGTCTAATTGATAGAATTATTCATTTCCTTTTAAATTCACTTGTCTCAAAGGATTTTAATTTTTTTTTTTATTCTGTCAAACACAATATTCTAAAACAATGTGATAATAAAAAGTGCAGTTCCCCTTTTTCGTTGGCATTTTAATTAAAACCACTATACTCGTTTCAATTTGAATTTTTTTTTTTCACCTTCAAAGACTAAATTCGAGGAAATACTGTAGGTGAATAAACACTACTGATTTTAGAGAATTTGCCTCTATTGCTGTATTGATGATCAGTTATATGGTTTTTCTATTTTTTTCGCAACCCATTCACCATTTATAGAATATTCGAAATTATTTAAACAATTTCTATTAACAAAGTATAAATGGTTATTTAAGAAATATCAAATAGTTATTTCAATTTTGATAGAAAGAATTGGTAATATAGGTTAAACAATTTTTATTATTCTATTTAACAAGATTCAGTCAGCTTTTACTCTCCTTAGGGGCGTGGATAAAAATTTCTCCGCCTACAGTTTTTAGATTTTTTAAATAACGCCTACTTAGGGCGTGGCTTATAGTTTCTCCTCCTACAAAAAGTTTAAGTACTTATTACCACGCCTATTTTGGGTGTGACTTACCATTTTTCCGCCTAAAAAAGGCGTCAACAACTTTTTTCAACGCCTTAGAAGGGCGTGGCTTATATTTTCCCCGCCTACAAAAGGCTTTACTGGCTCTTGTGACGCCTATTAAAGGCGTGATTTATAATATCCCCACCTCCGAACTCTTATTGCCACGCCCACTTCGGGTGTGGCTTACAATTACTCCGCCTACAGAAGGCGTCAACAATTTTTGCAACGCCTAATTAGGGCGTGGCTTATAATTGACATATTTTATTGTAGGCGGAAATATTATTTGTGAGGCCTACGTAGGGCGTGACTTATATTTCTGCGGCCTATAGTAGAATTTGTTATTATTTATGAGTTTTGAAATTAATTTTTTGTAGTTCGTTATTTGTTGTAAAACATTATTTAATTTTAATTTTAAAAATAACAGTTTAGTTTTCATTAATGTGGTTTAAATTACAAAGAGATTTGTTTTTTCTTCTGGCTTTGAAAATTCTCTGTCATGTTTCAATTTTACCACTGAAAGTTGCCTTTGGCAACGATCGATATCTATTGTTACAAAGTTGTAACTATTTTCCAGTGTTTGTGTGTGAGTGCGTTTTCGAAACAGTCGTGCAATAAAATTCAAAGGAACAATGGACTTGTCAAAGTGCCACCCGTTTGAATAACAAAATGGCTAATCAAACCTATGGGCACTTATATCGTGTATGTATGTGTGTATAAAAAAATTAAATCATTAATCGGGTTGAAAAAATTCTGGTAAAATTTTTAATCTACGTACTAGTAACAGTTTAGCTTTTATGGAGTTTTCTTTTTTTTCTCTTTCTCTTTCTCCTTTTTTTTTTTTTTGATTAAAATATTCGATGAATCGTATTTCTTGGTGATATTACAATATCAGTGAAGCAAAATGAGCAATATATATATATATTGATTTTTAATTCTGTTTGACCGTAATATTTAATTACAAAAAGCATTATTAATTTTCGAAATTATTATGTTAATTGGAGACTTGTGTGCTTGTGAGCAATAATTATATTTGACTAATTATAAACGTAAATTATGCTTACGAGTTTCAAATAACTTTATCCATTATTAAAATAACTCGACGGTAATTGTTATTTGAATTTTGGTAAAGTTCATTAATTAGTGCCGAGGATAATAATGGATGTTTTATTTAAAAAAAAAACAAACAAACAAAGCACGAGATTTTGAAGATTAGTGATTTTTTTCTTCGACCTAGTGTATTTCTATCATCTCTATGTTTAATTCAATGGTACTTTTCTATATCTATATATATATATATATAGATGTATGTGTATGTGTGTGAACACTCCTCTAGATTAAATATTTCAATAAATGATTTGGATAATGTGAAAATCAATGCTTGGGATTTTCGCAGGAGTTGCAGAGGAGGTTGGATCAAACCCTGGGTAAACCAGGAAGCTACCTGGCAGGCATCGACCGCGCAGGCAACGTAAAGCCCATGACGATTGGCGCACGTCTTTACCGCGTGGAGCAGCAGGTAAAAAATTTTTTTTATTCTCATATCAATATAAATTTTTTTTTTTCCTTTTTTTCACCTTCACATCCCGATGAAAATGGTAAAATAATAAAAAAAAAAAAACTACGTTGAGGAAATAATGCAAAATCCATTAGCAACTGAAATTACTTACCAGGAAATAGATGTATTAAATTGAAAAACCATTTTAAAATTCTGAACAGATTGATTGTATTTATTTATTTTTTTTCACCCTTAAGCGTTAAAATTTTTGTAAAGTTAAATAGATATATATATATATATTTAAAACAATCGTCAAAAACAATGTTTTTTATTTTAAAATTCAAAATCGTGGATCCAATATAACGACTATATTTTTTGTATAATTATTTAATTTTGTAATTTGAAATATAATTTTTTTTTAAATTGATTTTTTTATTATTATTATTATTATTATTATGTCACTTTTGAATACTTTGATATATGTATTTCGCGGTTGCAATGTTGTATTTTCCTGGAAAAGAGCTTCAAATAATATATCAATTTTCCATTTCCAAAAGACTCACGAATACTCGATTAAGTTGGTAATCCTGACGCGCGGTTTTCTCTCGGTTGACATTAAATTTCCTGTATCCTATTCAACATTCATATATTGTCGTAAAAGTTTTGTCTTTCCTTGACGTCGACCTTATATATATATATATACGGATCAAGAACTTGACTGATCGGCTTAAAGCTTTGCAGAAAATGCGAGTCAAAAGAGAATTATTCCAAGAAGGTCTTATTTCACTATTCCAATCTACTCGCGCGCTAATCTAAGAAAATTAATTATCCATATAAAAACAAATATAGATATATACATCACATGTCTAGGTATAATAATAATAATAATATTTAAATAATAAATAAAAAAAAATACTTGGAAAATTAAAAAAAAAAAATTCTGTTTTTTTTTCAATTTCAGTTGGCGGTGATGGACAAAAAACTTGATCAACTTGTCCACGTGGTAAATGCACTGGCACAGAAATTACAAATTCCCTTGAGAAGCGTCGAGGATGATGTGTAACAAATAGCCCCCGCCGATTTTACGCTATCACCAAAACTTATTAAATGCTTTATTCCTTAATTAAAATAAGCGTAAACCAAAAAAAAAAAAATAAATAAGCAAAATATAAAAAGTGTTCAGCGGAAATCGGTGAAAATTCCACTTTTTTGAAGATCGAATTTGATTTTTCCATCTTCATATATCTACCCATATTCTTCTCCATTGATGACAAGACGAATGGATTTGCGATTAAAAATTCTCAAAATCGTAAACACAAGGTAAAAACATTTTTACATTCACTGAAAGAAAAAAAATATTTCAATTTCTCTCAATGAAATAATAAGTAAAATAAAATTAAAAAATATAAACTAAATATTACAGTATAACTTGCAAAAAAAGAATAAAAATAAATATACAAATATTTTTCTACGTAATTAACATTTTTAATGAAGAGAGGTTTAAAGTTTCGCAACTAAATAGAAGTAGCTAGATATTTTCTGACCTACAAAAATTTTTAATAACTTTCTTAACGTCTACTAAAGGCATGGCTTATGATTTTCCCTCCTACAAAAAGATTTACATCGTTTTTCTAACGCCTACTAAGGGTTTGAATCATAATTCACCGTCTTGTGGGCGTGGCTTACAATATCCCCCGCGCACATACGGCTTTAATAATATTTAACGCTTACTTTAGGCGTGGCTTATAATTTATCCTTTTACAAAAATTTATTACCACGCCTATTTTTGGTGTGGCTTGCAATTGCCCCGCTTATAGAAGGCGTTAACAATTTTTACCACGCCTACTGAGGGCGTGGCTTATAATTTCTCCGCCCACAAAAAGTTTAGATGGTTATTATCACACCCTGTTCGGGTGTGACTTATAATGTGCTATCCTTGTAGGCGTGGCTTACAATTTACCCGCCTACTTCGTGGGAGTGACCTTTAATTTATCCGCCTACTGTGGGAGTGGCTTATTATTACACCACCTACAGTAGGCGTTAACAATTTTTGCAACGCCTACTAAGGGCGTGGATTATAATTTCCCCACCTAAGAAAACTTATTACCACGCCCAGTTTGGGTGTGGCTTACAATTATCCCTCCTACAGAAGGCGTCAACAATTTTTGTAACGCCTACTAAGGGCGTGGCTTATAATTTCCCCGCCTACAAAATGCTTTACCAGCTTTTGCAACGTCTATTAAGGACGTGGTTTATATTTTCCCCGCCTACTGATTGTGTAAAATTTCCTATTCTACGTTCCTAACAAAAGTAGGCAGAGTTTTTTCTACATTATAATCTTTTTTTTTTTACTCGTGACAAAACTTTAAATCTCTTTTACGAAAAAACTATTTGTTCTCTATTTTATTTATTTTACTAGCTATTACTTTTAATAAATTACAATGTAATTTAATGAAATATAGACTAAAAAAATTTTCGAGAAGAATAAAATCTCTTGGGGTAAATTTTATCTGTATTCAATTGTGTGTGTCTCTGTCTCTCTAACTCATTTAGGAAAGTGGCCTTCACCCGATTACTGTTGAATATCATACAGTGCTATGCGGAAAGAGGATGAAAATGTGAGAGTTTATGCATCGATTGAGCGGCGTAGTGCGACGACGGCAACTTTTCAAAGGAACGAGGCAAATTTCTTCGAATAAATTCGCGACCAATGCAAGTAACTGAGACAATTTTTCCGTTATAGATGAAGAGAGTTATCTTCTTAAACAAAAAAAAAACTCGTAAAATTATTATTATTATTATTGATGCTATTAAATTATTCAGTGAATTTTTTTTTACTAATATGAAATGAGTAATTTGACGAAAGTATAATATATATATATATATATATATATATATATGTTTTATTTGAGATCGTGGAATAATTTAATAATATCATTATAATGATATTGTGATTAGTGAAAGTGGCTCAAAATATGTTTGCAATTGAGTTTTGTTGAGGGGGGTGGGATTGGGGTAGGTGGGCTATAATGTTAATGAAATCCGACAAAGATAGAAGAAACGAAAAAAAAAATAACTTCTTCAGCTCATTGTCCTTACAAAACTGATATTGATAAGACATATCTTCGATTTAAGTATCGTTTCTTATACGAAATAGGTAAATATCGGATACAAGCGGATTAACAAAGTTCATATATCTATTTTTTTCTAATTAAGACGCCTGTCAAACAAAAAAAAAATAAACAGGTAACGAAGCTATACGCACAGAAAAGTCACAAAATGACGCAAAGATAAAGATTTCACGAAATTCTTAAAATTAAAAAAAAAGATACATTGACAATTTTTTTATTTCTAATTTTAATTTTTATCCTTTTCTTTTTTTTGTGTAAAAAGAAAAAAATAAAATTATAAAATAAAAATATATTAAAAAAATTGTTAATGAAAAATTTGTGAAATCTGTGTATAAATGATCTTTGCGTCATCTGCACAAAAAAACAGAAAAAAAAAAATTTTTAATGGATCAGATTCACAGCTTCGTAAGTTTGCACCAATAAAATAATTTCACCTCGTGTTCGTTCCAAGAAGAATCGAGTCGAAAAAAAATTTATCACCGAATGAATCAATGAAGGATATAAAAAAAATGAGTCAATCGTATTAAGTAAATGATCGGTTTAGCGTTGTGCAAAAAATATTAATTAAAAAAAAATACGTCACGTTAACGCTAGTCCGGTCTTCTAAATTTATACTTACTAATAAAAAAAAAAATATTAATTAATCTTAATTCTAGATGTAAATTTATCTCGCTATAAGTATCGTAAAATTAGTCTTCGATACACCAAAGAATCGCAGTAATAAATTATGATAATTATAAGAATTTTAGTATAATATAAAGTCACACTGTAAATATTAATTATAAAATTATATTAATTGAAAATAAGCAAAACCAAAAAAAAAAAACAAAACAAAACGTTAATTCGAAATAAGCACCGATTATCGCTCGATCTTATAAATACACTATATACATATTAATATATGTATAATATATAAATATATATATTTTATACTAAAAAAAAAAAATAAGTATGAAAAACGTCGCCGATACGATATTATTTTCTCCGAATCGATTGCACGCAATTTTTATATAAATAAAAAAAATAAATAAATACGAACTTAATTTATCCGGATTATGCTTTAAAAAATTTTCGATCGATATAATTGAAAAAAAAATTTTTCCTAATTAATAATTATTCTCCCAAAAAATTAATAATTATATTTTGATTTGATCGATTATTTATCATTTTAAGAGGTAATAATTTTAGAATATATTTTGTTTTTTTACATTTGTCATAAAAAAATTAGTGAACAAAACAATTTTTTATTTATTTAATTGACATTTTGAAAAATTCCTAGAAAAAAAATGTAAATATTAGTATAGAAAGGCGCAATAATTAATTAATTTAATTAATCAATCAATTAATTTAATTCATCAAACATTTATGAATTAAAGTATTAATTAATTAATTACGTTACTAATTAATTATTTATAAGGTTGGTTAATTAATGACAATGCCAATAAATGAATTCTAATTAATAATATCGTTAATTAATTAAACCGCCTAATCAATTAATTCAATTCGCTAATTAATATACTAGTCGATTAAATTATCTCTCCTTCGTTTAAAAAAAAATCTCTTAATGGTATTTTTAATATTACCCAATAATAAAAATAATAATAATAATAATAGGAATAATAATTAATCAAATATTTATTGCAAATAAGAGTAGGGTCCAATGTAATTGCAAACCGGATTAAAGAGATCTAAAGTTTTTGATGATTCCGCACTTTTCTTGAAAAATTAAAAAAAAAAAAAACTATTTCACCCGTAGTTTTTGAATTAATTTTTTTTTTCAAATCTTTACTAATTTCAATAAAAATAATTTGAATTTTTTTCATTAATTTATCTTTAAAAGAAATATTAAACCGTTTAACGAAGATATTGAATGTTTATTTATTTTTTTATTAGAAAAAGAAAATGTGCGTTTATATAGAACAATAGAACATGCATTAGTGCCTGTTACCCTCGTTATTATGTCTCATGTCTAATGACTTAACGATAATAGGAAGTAAAGTCATGATATAATCAATATCATCAATTAGAGCAGTGCCAGCTTATAACAAAGGAAGCGACATTAATGATGCCTTTTAGTGCATTTGATAACACCGTTTATATTATAGATTCAATTTGCGCGCTTTTTTGATTCAAAAAAAAGTTCTTTAATTACTTATTAATCATTTCTTTGTTTAAAATTTTTTATTAAAAATTGCTTATTTTTAAAATTTTTTACTTTATACGATAGAAATTGGGCGGAGCTTCTTCTATATTGTAACATTAGAGGAGTAGTTACCTTGTAGTGGGTGGAGCTAATTATATATTGCAACAAAGTGGGAGGAGTTTCCTTTTAGTGGGTGGAACCTCTTTTATAATACAAAAATGTGGAAGGGGTTTCATTACAGTGGGAGGAGCCTATTCTATACTGCAACAATATGGGAGGAGTTTTCCTCAGTGGGTGGAGCTTCTTCTATATTGTAACAGTAGGGGAGGAGTTTTACACTCAATGGGCGGAGCATCTTCTATATTGCAACAATATGGGAGGAATTTCTCCCTCAGTGGGCGGAGCGTCTTCTATATTGTAACAGTAGGGGAGGAGTCATCTTATAGTGGGTGGAGCTAATTCTATATTGTAACAAAGTGGGAGAAGTTTACTTTTAGTGGGCGGAACCTCTTTTATATTACAACAATGTGGGAGTGGTTTCATTACAGTTGTTGTATATTTCAACAATATGGGAGGAGTTTTCCTCAGTGGGCGGAGCTTCTTCTATATTGTAACAGTAGGGGAGGAGTTTTACTCTCAATGGGCGGAGCTTTTTCTATATTGCAACAGGGGAGGAATTTCTTTTTAGTAAGCGGTGTTTTCAATCTATAAATTAGAAAATGAAGGCGGAACTTCCTGTTTTATTTTTCAATTGTTATATTTCCGAAATTTTATACACTGAACAAATTGACAATCATGGTTAAAAATTAGTAATCAACAATATTGTTATTCTAATAATAATAATCATTAAAGTGGAACTAGTGAGCTATTCTAAATCCTTATTATTAAATGCTTGAATGAAGAATGTTGCGCGCATGACACGCAAAGAGTGGGGATAGCGTGCGAGGACCAATCAGAGAGCTTTATTCACATAGTGCGCGCGCAACAAAAGTCGAGCGGGGTGGGAAAGTTAAAAAAAAAACAATCCACTAACACTAGTTCAGCCTCTACTAATCATTCTACTGACCATTCCAAATGTGCTTTTACCAAAAAAAAACAACAATCTCTTATTTGTATGAAGATTTTTATAAACAAAAAAAAATTATGAACTCTAATTTTGACAATTACTATAATAAAAAATAATAATTTTACTGCAAAATAGTGACAATTTAAACATCGTTAATAATAATAATAATAACAACAACGTAACCAAGGGACGAAGTTAAAAAATAGAAAACAAGAAGCGTATAGAAAAAAATGTACTAAAAATTTCAATAATTAAATTATTAGTGCTTCAGGTAGTAAATATAATTTTTTTTTTAAAATATAATCTAAAGTTATTATTTTAATTAAATAATAATTTATTATAATTTCTAACGGGGAGGAAAAAAAATCAATTTCTTTTTTTAACACACTAGAAAAGATATTGTGTGGAATCGTTAGACGTAAATTTTTTGATCAGAATGATCTCAAAAAATAAAAGAAACAAGATCTCAGAGCAAGTAGTGTTCGCGAATCGGCCGAAAATGTGCATAATACAAATTTCTATCATTCTAGAAATAATGATAAAAATTCAATTGATTATACACACGCTTAATTAAATATGTATACTTTTTACATATATATTATACATATATAGAAAGTAGGCATCGCTGTATATTTACCAAAATAAAAAAAATAAATAGATTTTAGCTCATGTACATTGCTTCGAATTAGTATATTTAAAAAATTTAAATAAACAAAAAAAAATATATTAAATCGTTAGCGAATGATTTTTAAAAAATTCAATATAAATATATACATATAATAACGTGAAAAAGAATTGAAAAAAAAAATTAATAAAATATAAAACTAGACAAAACGAATCTTTTTAGACTTTACGAGTTAATCTTATTGCCATCCATGGCTTAGAATGTGATATTATCACGTGACCTAAATTTGCAGACAAAGGTCAATAATAAAACTTTATATATCTATTGGTCTAAAAAAAAATCACATGATTGCCTCTCGCATGAATTTTTAAAACAATTTTTCCACCTTATTATAATTTGGTAGAAATTTCGTCGATTTAGTATACTCATCTTTCGCTGAAATATAAATCTTTTTCATCAAACACATTTTCTACCTCCAGAGTCAATCCTCTCAAAGTTTTTTTTTTTTTTCATAGTAAATAATCAAATTTTTCGCCTCTTTTCTGCTGAATTTTTTTTTTTTTTTTATTTAGATTGTCAATTTTTCCAACATAAACGACCAAAGGCAGCATTTCTTCCGTCAATAAACTTTTAACTACAAAAATAATATACAAATTTCGAATTTTCAAAAAAAAATAAAATAAATGGGTCCAAAACTCGTAAAAATTTTAACCAAATTATTTCGATGAAATTTTTGAAAAACAAGAAACAGCATAAAAAAATTAATTACATATATATAAATATCAAGTAAGGTACTGCATTGATTTTCAATAATGAAGCGTTGAGATTTTCTTGAAATTGTTAATTTTCCAACTAAAGTTGATTAGGAAGTTATCGGCTAAATCGACTCACACACTGATTGAATCAATAATTTCTTGATTTACAAATACCCGAGGCATTTATTATTATCTATCAGTTTCATTTGATAGCTCTTCAAATATCACGTTTAATTTCAATTTCCTGATTTTAATTTTGATTTTTTTTTCTTTTTTTATGTGATAAATTTCATAAATTGACATAAATACAAAAAAAAATGAACACCAAAATAATTTAGAACTCATTTTTTCTGAAAAACAAAATTTTAAAAATTTATAAATTCGAGAACAATTTTTTATTATTATAAATCCATAATGGTCCGAATATAGAGTTTTTCATGTTTTTTTTACGATTTAAACGAAACTCTATGTTTTTTTCATATAATGGACGGAGCATCTCCCTCCGTGTGGGTGGAGCTTTCCCCTCCCATTCTGTAATTTGAATAAAGTGGGCGGAGCTTCTTCATGTCCAGAAAGCAGTGGGTGGAATTGTCCTTCCTTTTTGTACAAAATGGGCGGAGTTTTCCATCCCACTCTATGATATAGATAAAAAAGGGGCGGAGCTTATTTCCATGTTCAAAACAGAGTGGGCGGAGACTGCCCCTTTCAGTCTATATTTACAATAATATGGGAGGATCTTCTGCCTCTTTGTTCAAAACAGTGGGCGGAGTCTAAAGTGGGAGGAGCTTCCCGTCCTTAGAGATTAAAAAGGGGCGGAGCTTGTCCCATTTGGGCGGAGTTTCTCCTCCTACTATATACTAAAATTAATGTGGGCGGTGCTTATATTCATGTTTAGAAAAAGGGGGTGGAGCTTTTCTCTTACAATGGTAATTTCGCATAATGTGGGCGGAGTTTCATCTCACATTCTATACTTATGTGGGCGGAGCATCCGCCTACATGGGCAAAAAGTGGGATGAATTCCCCTCTCATTTTAATAATAGTGGGAGAAGCTTTTAGTTTAGAACGCAAGTGGGAGGGGTTTCTCCTCCTAATCTTTCCCTTTTCTTTCTGCATGAATCTTTTTCTGCATTTTTCGGACGTGATCAAATTATTATTAATCTTTATAAAAAAAAATGGTTTTTTCTAATTTACCTTGAATTGTAAAACAATGAGGGATGACTATCACATTAGAACGCTTTATAAATTTACTGTTATTTATATCTGGAAATAAATTTTTCCACGCTACTTCGCTCGTACCTTTTTACTTACAATTAGTTGTTATTTATAATTAAACAAAGGAACCAAAATTTCTGTTGCAAATTCTCTAACTCCGATTAAAAAAAAAAAAAAAAAATTCTTTTTTTTTGCAAATTTATTCGGACCAATTATATTGTTCAAGAAAGACAAGTTTATATTTAAAATAATTAAAAATTCTCGAAACAATAATCAATGCTTATTGTGGTAATAAAAAATTTCTACGTAGAAATTAAACTTTTTGACAAAAAAAAATACTTTACTATATACATACAATTTTCCCGCGTCTATTGAAAGAAAAATTAAATATGTTTTTATTTTCTTTTTTTGAATTTTTCAATGAATAAAAACAAAAATAAAATGACATATTAAAACCCTAACAATTTAATCATATCACCGTAGATGCCTAAAAACTATATAGTTATCTTCTAATAAGCAGAAAAATACTGTCAACGTTAATTTTCTGATGACTTTGAAAGTATTCATGTTTCTTTTTATCACACTGACAAAGTCATCATGAATCCAAAACTATCTCTGTTTTCTCATTAACTATTATATATATATATTATACACTGTACATTATCAACTTTAATTATAGGATCGACTATTAAAGCTATATTATTATATTAATAATTCTATTTATGACGATACTCTATTTGTAAAAAAAAAAATAATAATAATAATGAAAAAGAGATTGTAATAACACTATTTCGCTGATTATTCAGAATCATTGCCAATAATGAAATTTCGTTTATAAAAAAAATTTTATTGACTAAATATTATAAAAAAAAAAATATCACAATAATTGTTTATCATATCAATTTTTGAAACTGAGTATTTATAATATTTCGCTGTAAAATTAATTTGATTACAATTAATTAAATAAATAAAAAAAATATAAATTAAAATTAAATGAAAAATTAATAATTTTGACAATGATTCTGTATATGACAACAAAAATATATTAGGCACTACCACGAACTATATAGAAAATGAAGATGTGAATGATTTGCGAGGTATAAAAAAAATTATATAAAAGAAATTTGAATGTATGTGTGATTTTTAGAATTTTAATAGCTCCCAATATGCGATCATCCGTTGCCTCTAAAAACGTTTCTCAAACTTTCACATTTGTAAAATTCACATCGATAATAAAAAAAAATAATATAATGAAAAAAAAAAGATCTGACAAAAAAAACCCATTCACAAAAAAGTTTGCGCAGAAAAATTTTAACTTCGACCTAACCTATAAATTAAAATTTTCCCGCGCAAAAATTGATTTTAACGCTTTTGTCAGCTCTATACTAACTACTATTACTATAATAATAATAATAAAAAAAAATTCTCCAAGGCAAAGATTGTTTGCAAGTGTCCTTCCAATCATATATATATATATTATACAATTAATGTGGTAGTGCTCCCTCGATGATGGGTTTACGACACTTTTATTAATTAATTATTATAGACAATTAGTAATTTAAATCGCATAGCCAAACTGGGAGCATCACTTTCTTTTTGTGGTCCATCCACCTTTGCCGAAACGGTACAAAAACAAAAAAAATATTTATATATATACACTCACAATCAGCCACAATCTTATATTATGTCCTTAAACGAAAAAGAAAACAAGCAACAAAAAAAAAATAAACATTTTTTAAAGAGACTTATTTGTAGTCTCTGGATCGAGGATGGACCAAAGCATATATAATATTTATTGTGATGATGCGAGAAATAGTATCATTTAAACTATGAGAGAGAGAGTGTGTGTGTGTGTGTGTGTGTGTGTGTGTGTGTGTGTGTGTGTGTGATAGCGCGCGCGAGTGAAAGAGAAGCATGTGCATCTTATACAAAATGCATCCTGTCAAATATTGTACATTCGTGACTCGTTCTTTTATCATAAATGCTATATTATAAATATATACAGAAATACTATTATGAGATATTATATATATATATATAGTTAAAGATTAAAAAAAAATTAAATATACCACATCTGCTATTCTCTGGAAGGTGGTTTTATTCTACCCATGCATTCTTTATTTTTTTATTTAAAATTTAAGCATAATTTTTAATTAAAAAAAAAATAAATACAATTTTATATTTAAGATTAAAAAAAAAAATTTAAGTTAAAAATAGAAAAATGTAGAAAATTCTACATTATTTAAAAAAAAGTTAAAACATTTTTATTTTGTATATAAAAATTAAAATTATTTAACTGTGAAATGTCACTTATAAATAAAAAATTAAAAAGTATTTCAAAAAAAATAAAAATTACAATAATTGAGATTTAAACTAAAAATTATGCTTTCCGTTAGAAAAAAATTTTAGTTTCGAATTATTATGGGATCGAGAAAATTATTCATCACAATAGCATGAAAACCTTTTTAATTTGGAAACCCTTTTAGTTTCCTTCGAAATTTATAATTTCGAATTATTATGAGATCAATGTAAAAACTTATTCATCATCATAGCATGAAATTAATTTTAATTTGGTCCCTTCTGCTTTATTATTCTCCGCTCGATCTGAAACACAAGAAATTGAAATTTAAAATAAAAAATTGGTCAGGTACGAATTACACTCGCTTACCTAGGGTTCACGATTATTTAAATTTGAATATTTAAATATAATATTTCAAAAGGGTTAGCTATATTTTTCGAGCAATTTTCAAAAAAATTCAATTTTTCTTAGGCAGACTATTTTATTGCAATTTCTTGCACAAAATACACCTAAAAGTGTAGAAAAAAATTGACAGCCCGATCCGAGTAGAGGAACACCAATTTTATGACCATTAAAGCGATTTTCGTCAAAAAAAAATTTTCAAAAAAATTCAATTTTTCTTAGGCACACTATTTTATTGCAATTTCTTGCACAAAATACACCTAAAAGTGTAGAAAAAAATTGACAGCCCGATCCGAGTAGAGGAACACCAATTTTATGACCATTAAAGCGATTTTCGTCAAAAAAAAATTTTCAAAAAAATTCAATTTTTCTTAGGCACACTATTTTATTGCAATTTCTTGCACAAAATACACCTAAAAGTGTAGAAAAAAATTGACAGCCCGATCCGAGTAGAGGAACACCAATTTTATGACCATTAAAGCGATTTTCGTCAAAAAAAAATTTTCAAAAAAATTCAATTTTTCTTAGGCACACTATTTTATTGCAATTTCTTGCACAAAATACACCTAAAAGTGTAGAAAAAAATTGACAGCCTGATCCGAGTAGAGGAACTCCAATTTTATGACCATTAAAGCGATTTTCGTCAAAAAAAAATTTTCAAAAAAATTCAATTTTTCTTAGGCACACTATTTTATTGCAATTTCTTGCACAAAATACACCTAAAAGTGTAGAAAAAAATTGACAGCCCGATGCGAGTAGAGGAACACCAATTTTATGACCATTAAAGCGATCTTCGTCAAAAAAAAATTTTCAAAAAAATTCAATTTTTCTTAGGCACACTATTTTATTGCAATTTCTTGCACAAAATACACCTAAAAGTGTAGAAAAAAATTGACAGCCCGATCCGAGTAGAGGAACACCAATTTTATGACCATTAAAGCGATTTTCGTCAAAAAAAAATTTTCAAAAAAATTCAATTTTTCTTAGGCACACTATTTTATTGCAATTTCTTGCACAAAATACACCTGAAAGTGTAGAAAAAAATTGACAGCCCGATCCGAGTAGAGGAACACCAATTTTATGACCATTAAAGCGATTTTCGTCAAAAAAAAATTTTCAAAAAAATTCAATTTTTCTTAGGCACACTATTTTATTGCAATTTCTTGCACAAAATACACCTAAAAGTGTAGAAAAAAATTGACAGCCCGATCCGAGTAGAGGAACACCAATTTTATGACCATTAAAGCGATTTTCGTCAAAAAAAAATTTTCAAAAAAATTCAATTTTTCTTAGGCACACTATTTTATTGCAATTTCTTGCACAAAATACACCTAAAAGTGTAGAAAAAAATTGACAGCCCGATCCGAGTAGAGGAAGACACCTATTACCAACATTTAAGCGCTATTCGTCAAAAAAAATTTTTCAAAAAAATTCAATTTTTCTTAGGCACACTATTTTATTGCAATTTCTTGCACAAAATACACCTAAAAGTGTAGAAAAAAATTGACAGCCTGATCCGAGTAGAGGAACTCCAATTTTATGACCATTAAAGCGATTTTCGTCAAAAAAAAATTTTCAAAAAAATTCAATTTTTCTTAGGCACACTATTTTATTGCAATTTCTTGCACAAAATACACCTAAAAGTGTAGAAAAAAATTGACAGCCTGATCCGAGTAGAGGAACTCCAATTTTATGACCATTAAAGCGATTTTCGTCAAAAAAAAATTTTCAAAAAAATTCAATTTTTCTTAGGCACACTATTTTATTGCAATTTCTTGCACAAAATACACCTAAAAGTGTAGAAAAAAATTGACAGCCCGATCCGAGTAGAGGAACACCAATTTTATGACCATTAAAGCGATTTTCGTCAAAAAAAAATTTTCAAAAAAATTCAATTTTTCTTAGGCACACTATTTTATTGCAATTTCTTGCACAAAATACACCTAAAAGTGTAGAAAAAAATTGACAGCCCGATCCGAGTAGAGGAAGACACCTATTACCAACATTTAAGCGCTATTCGTCAAAAAAAATTTTTCAAAAAAATTCAATTTTTCTTAGGCACACTATTTTATTGCAATTTCTTGCACAAAATACACCTAAAAGTGTAGAAAAAAATTGACAGCCTGATCCGAGTAGAGGAACTCCAATTTTATGACCATTAAAGCGATTTTCGTCAAAAAAAAATTTTCAAAAAAATTCAATTTTTCTTAGGCACACTATTTTATTGCAATTTCTTGCACAAAATACACCTAAAAGTGTAGAAAAAAATTGACAGCCCGATCCGAGTAGAGGAACACCAATTTTATGACCATTAAAGCGATTTTCGTCAAAAAAAAATTTTCAAAAAAATTCAATTTTTCTTAGGCACACTATTTTATTGCAATTTCTTGCACAAAATACACCTGAAAGTGTAGAAAAAAATTGACAGCCCGATCCGAGTAGAGGAACACCAATTTTATGACCATTAAAGCGATTTTCGTCAAAAAAAAATTTTCAAAAAAATTCAATTTTTCTTAGGCACACTGTTTTATTGCAATTTCTTGCACAAAATACACCTAAAAGTGTAGAAAAAAATTGACAGCCTGATCCGAGTAGAGGAACTCCAATTTTATGACCATTAAAGCGATTTTCGTCAAAAAAAAATTTTCAAAAAAATTCAATTTTTCTTAGGCTCACTGTTTTATTGCAATTTCTTGCACAAAATACACCTAAAAGTGTAGAAAAAAATTGACAGCCCGATCCGAGTAGAGGAACACCAATTTTATGACCATTAAAGCGATTTTCGTCAAAAAAAAATTTTCAAAAAAATTCAATTTTTCTTAGGCACACTATTTTATTGCAATTTCTTGCACAAAATACACCTAAAAGTGTAGAAAAAAATTGACAGCCCGATCCGAGTAGAGGAACACCAATTTTATGACCATTAAAGCGATTTTCGTCAAAAAAAAATTTTCAAAAAAATTCAATTTTTCTTAGGCACACTATTTTATTGCAATTTCTTGCACAAAATACACCTAAAAGTGTAGAAAAAAATTGACAGCCTGATCCGAGTAGAGGAACTCCAATTTTATGACCATTAAAGCGATTTTCGTCAAAAAAAAATTTTCAAAAAAATTCAATTTTTCTTAGGCACACTATTTTATTGCAATTTCTTGCACAAAATACACCTAAAAGTGTAGAAAAAAATTGACAGCCCGATGCGAGTAGAGGAACACCAATTTTATGACCATTAAAGCGATCTTCGTCAAAAAAAAATTTTCAAAAAAATTCAATTTTTCTTAGGCACACTATTTTATTGCAATTTCTTGCACAAAATACACCTAAAAGTGTAGAAAAAAATTGACAGCCCGATCCGAGTAGAGGAACACCAATTTTATGACCATTAAAGCGATTTTCGTCAAAAAAAAATTTTCAAAAAAATTCAATTTTTCTTAGGCACACTATTTTATTGCAATTTCTTGCACAAAATACACCTGAAAGTGTAGAAAAAAATTGACAGCCCGATCCGAGTAGAGGAACACCAATTTTATGACCATTAAAGCGATTTTCGTCAAAAAAAAATTTTCAAAAAAATTCAATTTTTCTTAGGCACACTATTTTATTGCAATTTCTTGCACAAAATACACCTGAAAGTGTAGAAAAAAATTGACAGCCCGATCCGAGTAGAGGAACACCAATTTTATGACCATTAAAGCGATTTTCGTCAAAAAAAAATTTTCAAAAAAATTCAATTTTTCTTAGGCACACTATTTTATTGCAATTTCTTGCACAAAATACACCTAAAAGTGTAGAAAAAAATTGACAGCCCGATCCGAGTAGAGGAACACCAATTTTATGACCATTAAAGCGATTTTCGTCAAAAAAAAATTTTCAAAAAAATTCAATTTTTCTTAGGCACACTATTTTATTGCAATTTCTTGCACAAAATACACCTGAAAGTGTAGAAAAAAATTGACAGCCCGATCCGAGTAGAGGAACACCAATTTTATGACCATTAAAGCGATTTTCGTCAAAAAAAAATTTTCAAAAAAATTCAATTTTTCTTAGGCACACTATTTTATTGCAATTTCTTGCACAAAATACACCTAAAAGTGTAGAAAAAAATTGACAGCCCGATCCGAGTAGAGGAACACCAATTTTATGACCATTAAAGCGATTTTCGTCAAAAAAAAATTTTCAAAAAAATTCAATTTTTCTTAGGCACACTATTTTATTGCAATTTCTTGCACAAAATACACCTAAAAGTGTAGAAAAAAATTGACAGCCCGATCCGAGTAGAGGAACACCAATTTTATGACCATTAAAGCGATTTTCGTCAAAAAAAAATTTTCAAAAAAATTCAATTTTTCTTAGGCACACTATTTTATTGCAATTTCTTGCACAAAATACACCTAAAAGTGTAGAAAAAAATTGACAGCCCGATCCGAGTAGAGGAAGACACCTATTACCAACATTTAAGCGCTATTCGTCAAAAAAAATTTTTCAAAAAAATTCAATTTTTCTTAGGCACACTATTTTATTGCAATTTCTTGCACAAAATACACCTAAAAGTGTAGAAAAAAATTGACAGCCTGATCCGAGTAGAGGAACTCCAATTTTATGACCATTAAAGCGATTTTCGTCAAAAAAAAATTTTCAAAAAAATTCAATTTTTCTTAGGCACACTATTTTATTGCAATTTCTTGCACAAAATACACCTAAAAGTGTAGAAAAAAATTGACAGCCTGATCCGAGTAGAGGAACTCCAATTTTATGACCATTAAAGCGATTTTCGTCAAAAAAAAATTTTCAAAAAAATTCAATTTTTCTTAGGCACACTATTTTATTGCAATTTCTTGCACAAAATACACCTAAAAGTGTAGAAAAAAATTGACAGCCCGATCCGAGTAGAGGAACACCAATTTTATGACCATTAAAGCGATTTTCGTCAAAAAAAAATTTTCAAAAAAATTCAATTTTTCTTAGGCACACTATTTTATTGCAATTTCTTGCACAAAATACACCTGAAAGTGTAGAAAAAAATTGACAGCCCGATCCGAGTAGAGGAACACCAATTTTATGACCATTAAAGCGATTTTCGTCAAAAAAAAATTTTCAAAAAAATTCAATTTTTCTTAGGCACACTATTTTATTGCAATTTCTTGCACAAAATACACCTAAAAGTGTAGAAAAAAATTGACAGCCCGATCCGAGTAGAGGAACACCAATTTTATGACCATTAAAGCGATTTTCGTCAAAAAAAAATTTTCAAAAAAATTCAATTTTTCTTAGGCACACTATTTTATTGCAATTTCTTGCACAAAATACACCTAAAAGTGTAGAAAAAAATTGACAGCCCGATCCGAGTAGAGGAAGACACCTATTACCAACATTTAAGCGCTATTCGTCAAAAAAAATTTTTCAAAAAAATTCAATTTTTCTTAGGCACACTATTTTATTGCAATTTCTTGCACAAAATACACCTAAAAGTGTAGAAAAAAATTGACAGCCTGATCCGAGTAGAGGAACTCCAATTTTATGACCATTAAAGCGATTTTCGTCAAAAAAAAATTTTCAAAAAAATTCAATTTTTCTTAGGCACACTATTTTATTGCAATTTCTTGCACAAAATACACCTAAAAGTGTAGAAAAAAATTGACAGCCCGATCCGAGTAGAGGAACACCAATTTTATGACCATTAAAGCGATTTTCGTCAAAAAAAAATTTTCAAAAAAATTCAATTTTTCTTAGGCACACTATTTTATTGCAATTTCTTGCACAAAATACACCTGAAAGTGTAGAAAAAAATTGACAGCCCGATCCGAGTAGAGGAACACCAATTTTATGACCATTAAAGCGATTTTCGTCAAAAAAAAATTTTCAAAAAAATTCAATTTTTCTTAGGCACACTGTTTTATTGCAATTTCTTGCACAAAATACACCTAAAAGTGTAGAAAAAAATTGACAGCCTGATCCGAGTAGAGGAACTCCAATTTTATGACCATTAAAGCGATTTTCGTCAAAAAAAAATTTTCAAAAAAATTCAATTTTTCTTAGGCTCACTGTTTTATTGCAATTTCTTGCACAAAATACACCTAAAAGTGTAGAAAAAAATTGACAGCCCGATCCGAGTAGAGGAACACCAATTTTATGACCATTAAAGCGATTTTCGTCAAAAAAAAATTTTCAAAAAAATTCAATTTTTCTTAGGCACACTATTTTATTGCAATTTCTTGCACAAAATACACCTAAAAGTGTAGAAAAAAATTGACAGCCCGATCCGAGTAGAGGAACACCAATTTTATGACCATTAAAGCGATTTTCGTCAAAAAAAAATTTTCAAAAAAATTCAATTTTTCTTAGGCACACTATTTTATTGCAATTTCTTGCACAAAATACACCTAAAAGTGTAGAAAAAAATTGACAGCCCGATCCGAGTAGAGGAACACCAATTTTATGACCATTAAAGCGATTTTCGTCAAAAAAAAATTTTCAAAAAAATTCAATTTTTCTTAGGCACACTATTTTATTGCAATTTCTTGCACAAAATACACCTAAAAGTGTAGAAAAAAATTGACAGCCTGATCCGAGTAGAGGAACTCCAATTTTATGACCATTAAAGCGATTTTCGTCAAAAAAAAATTTTCAAAAAAATTCAATTTTTCTTAGGCACACTATTTTATTGCAATTTCTTGCACAAAATACACCTAAAAGTGTAGAAAAAAATTGACAGCCCGATGCGAGTAGAGGAACACCAATTTTATGACCATTAAAGCGATCTTCGTCAAAAAAAAATTTTCAAAAAAATTCAATTTTTCTTAGGCACACTATTTTATTGCAATTTCTTGCACAAAATACACCTGAAAGTGTAGAAAAAAATTGACAGCCCGATCCGAGTAGAGGAACACCAATTTTATGACCATTAAAGCGATTTTCGTCAAAAAAAAATTTTCAAAAAAATTCAATTTTTCTTAGGCACACTATTTTATTGCAATTTCTTGCACAAAATACACCTAAAAGTGTAGAAAAAAATTGACAGCCCGATCCGAGTAGAGGAACACCAATTTTATGACCATTAAAGCGATTTTCGTCAAAAAAAAATTTTCAAAAAAATTCAATTTTTCTTAGGCACACTATTTTATTGCAATTTCTTGCACAAAATACACCTAAAAGTGTAGAAAAAAATTGACAGCCCGATCCGAGTAGAGGAACACCAATTTTATGACCATTAAAGCGATTTTCGTCAAAAAAAAATTTTCAAAAAAATTCAATTTTTCTTAGGCACACTATTTTATTGCAATTTCTTGCACAAAATACACCTAAAAGTGTAGAAAAAAATTGACAGCCCGATCCGAGTAGAGGAAGACACCTATTACCAACATTTAAGCGCTATTCGTCAAAAAAAATTTTTCAAAAAAATTCAATTTTTCTTAGGCACACTATTTTATTGCAATTTCTTGCACAAAATACACCTAAAAGTGTAGAAAAAAATTGACAGCCTGATCCGAGTAGAGGAACTCCAATTTTATGACCATTAAAGCGATTTTCGTCAAAAAAAAATTTTCAAAAAAATTCAATTTTTCTTAGGCACACTATTTTATTGCAATTTCTTGCACAAAATACACCTAAAAGTGTAGAAAAAAATTGACAGCCTGATCCGAGTAGAGGAACTCCAATTTTATGACCATTAAAGCGATTTTCGTCAAAAAAAAATTTTCAAAAAAATTCAATTTTTCTTAGGCACACTATTTTATTGCAATTTCTTGCACAAAATACACCTAAAAGTGTAGAAAAAAATTGACAGCCCGATCCGAGTAGAGGAACACCAATTTTATGACCATTAAAGCGATTTTCGTCAAAAAAAAATTTTCAAAAAAATTCAATTTTTCTTAGGCACACTATTTTATTGCAATTTCTTGCACAAAATACACCTAAAAGTGTAGAAAAAAATTGACAGCCCGATCCGAGTAGAGGAACACCAATTTTATGACCATTAAAGCGATTTTCGTCAAAAAAAAATTTTCAAAAAAATTCAATTTTTCTTAGGCACACTATTTTATTGCAATTTCTTGCACAAAATACACCTGAAAGTGTAGAAAAAAATTGACAGCCCGATCCGAGTAGAGGAACACCAATTTTATGACCATTAAAGCGATTTTCGTCAAAAAAAAATTTTCAAAAAAATTCAATTTTTCTTAGGCACACTATTTTATTGCAATTTCTTGCACAAAATACACCTAAAAGTGTAGAAAAAAATTGACAGCCCGATCCGAGTAGAGGAACACCAATTTTATGACCATTAAAGCGATTTTCGTCAAAAAAAAATTTTCAAAAAAATTCAATTTTTCTTAGGCACACTATTTTATTGCAATTTCTTGCACAAAATACACCTAAAAGTGTAGAAAAAAATTGACAGCCCGATCCGAGTAGAGGAAGACACCTATTACCAACATTTAAGCGCTATTCGTCAAAAAAAATTTTTCAAAAAAATTCAATTTTTCTTAGGCACACTATTTTATTGCAATTTCTTGCACAAAATACACCTAAAAGTGTAGAAAAAAATTGACAGCCTGATCCGAGTAGAGGAACTCCAATTTTATGACCATTAAAGCGATTTTCGTCAAAAAAAAATTTTCAAAAAAATTCAATTTTTCTTAGGCACACTATTTTATTGCAATTTCTTGCACAAAATACACCTGAAAGTGTAGAAAAAAATTGACAGCCCGATCCGAGTAGAGGAACACCAATTTTATGACCATTAAAGCGATTTTCGTCAAAAAAAAATTTTCAAAAAAATTCAATTTTTCTTAGGCACACTGTTTTATTGCAATTTCTTGCACAAAATACACCTAAAAGTGTAGAAAAAAATTGACAGCCTGATCCGAGTAGAGGAACTCCAATTTTATGACCATTAAAGCGATTTTCGTCAAAAAAAAATTTTCAAAAAAATTCAATTTTTCTTAGGCTCACTGTTTTATTGCAATTTCTTGCACAAAATACACCTAAAAGTGTAGAAAAAAATTGACAGCCCGATCCGAGTAGAGGAACACCAATTTTATGACCATTAAAGCGATTTTCGTCAAAAAAAAATTTTCAAAAAAATTCAATTTTTCTTAGGCACACTATTTTATTGCAATTTCTTGCACAAAATACACCTAAAAGTGTAGAAAAAAATTGACAGCCCGATCCGAGTAGAGGAACACCAATTTTATGACCATTAAAGCGATTTTCGTCAAAAAAAAATTTTCAAAAAAATTCAATTTTTCTTAGGCACACTATTTTATTGCAATTTCTTGCACAAAATACACCGAAAAGTGTAGAAAAAAATTGACAGCCTGATCCGAGTAGAGGAACTCCAATTTTATGACCATTAAAGCGATTTTCGTCAAAAAAAATTTTTCAAAAAAATTCAATTTTTCTTAGGCACACTATTTTATTGCAATTTCTTGCACAAAATACACCGAAAAGTGTAGAAAAAAATTGACAGCCTGATCCGAGTAGAGGAACTCCAATTTTATGACCATTAAAGCGATTTTCGTCAAAAAAAATTTTCAAAAAAATTCAATTTTTTTTAGGCACACTATTTTATTGCAATTTCTTGCACAAAATACACCTAAAAGTGTAGAAAAAAATTAACAGATCGATACAAGTAGGGGACGGACATGATTGAGACCACAAGAGTTCCGTTTCGGTTCACTTTGTGAACGGAACCCTAAAAAGAATCTTTGGGAAGTCTGTTTATAAAAGTATAATTAAAATTCACAATCACACAACTTGACTTACAGCAAAATAAGAGTAACAGGTGGTAGACGTTTTAAACATCAGAAGGTAAAACGCCTTCAATTTTCAGTCTGAAGTGTGCTACCATCTGACGGTCCTTGAAGTAACTCTTTACACAACATACAAATGGTAAGTAATCTACATGTTTTTAAATAATTTTAAGTACTACAAAACTATTTTTATTTACCTTTTTAATTATTGTTTTCGTTTATTTATTTTCTAAATTTTGAATTTATTTTCGAAAATTTATAATTTAATTTTTTTTTTCTGAATAAACAGTTACGAAAAAATAATTTTATCGACTAATTTATCAATAAACAATTTTTACTTTTTTTAATTTTAATATAAAGTTTAATAATAATTAATTATTAATTAAGAATAAATTTAAAGTTGTTTAATTTATTAGACATTTTCAATTATAACGATTTAATTTTTTATATATACTTTAATAAAAATATATAAAATGAATATTTCATGTATATATAAAAGTGCGTGTCTTTATAATTCAAAATCTTTTTTATCTTATGGAGATCATTATTTATTTATTTATGAGAATTATGAATTAAATTCCACGAAATGAAAAAAATCGAAAATTAACATATACTGGGACAAAAATCGGAAACTTCTTCCATGTCTCGTTGAAGAGGAGTAATAAATATATAGCGCACACACTGCGATATTATAACGAGATGCAAAAACCTGACTTAAATTTCAATAAAACCTCTCAGGAGGAGCAAGAGAGAGAGAGAGAGAGAGAGAGAGAGAGAATGAAAATTTGAAGTTGTTAAACCTTAGGAACAGGTATCAATTTTTTTGTAAAGACTGATATATTTATGTTTACGAGATATACTCCAATTGCGTATACGAGAGAGTTACAAGAAAAGATACTTGTAGCCCTGGTACTTTACATCGTCGTTCGTGCGCGTTCGTCATTGAATCAAAACGACCAACGGGATTGCATCACCTGCACCCATTGCAGGTCTTCCTCCCTTTCTTCCCCTTCACCAAACTGCTTCCTGTCATCCTCTTTCTTCACCGCATCCTGATTTTTTTTTTTCATCTACTGGATTATTATCATTCGACGAACCTTATATAAGAATCGTCAATTTCTTATTCTCTCTATAGTATTATATATCTTATATATCTTATAAATTTATAAATAAATAAATTTTACATTAGATGATTGAAAGAATAACATATAACCTGTTTAAGAACTTATTGTGTTACATTTGGGATGTTTTACTGTTATATATATCCATAAATTTTTTTTCATATAACCTAAAACTAACAAAAGTTTCACAAATAAAATTATTAATATTCCAATCTTGTAGAAAGTTTGAAAATAGTTTTTCTCTACCATAGAGTCGTTGTTGATTAACCATATCAACTTTCACTCGTAAATCCTAATTAAGTGAATATCCGCATAAATAAAAAATTGTTATAAAATGATCGATATAATTGTCATTCAATATAAATCCTTAAACACCATCATCAAGATTCCGGTTTTCTTAAGATTTAATATAAAAGTGCGTATAGAATGATGATTTCCGGTGGCGTCTTGTTCTTACCACACGGCGTCGGAATAGTATATATCGTGCCTAGAAACAAATAATCATGTATTCAGTCTGCATTGTGCCAATTCCAGTTTACCGGTCGACGTGGGGGATTAAAAAAAAAAGCTTTTTGTTGAACCGCGCGAGCCGGGGTTCATTCATGAAGGGGTTCTTGCTCACAGTTTCTCTCTCTCTCTCTCTCTTACTTTGCTTCAAGACGAGAGTCACGTGAACGAACAACAAGGAACTCAATGCGCGCGGCGGCGCACATGTGTATCGAAATCCTACGTGTATCGATGCCGATGAACGAGGAGGAATGTCGCTAACGATTAATTGCACGAATTGCATAATTGCCAGCAACGAGGTGCATCTTAATCGGATACTCGCGCCGGATACGCTCCCTCCCCTCCTTCATCTCCTTTGCTTTCTCCCCCTACAATTCCCCCTCGGTCTCTTGTTACAAGATTTTTAAAACAAGACCCGCGCGTACCTTTTCGGTGGCGCCATTCTTTTAATTAATACCACTTTTTATACCTTGTTCACCACACTATATTCTCTCTTTTGTATATTCAAATTCTGGCAATTACCATTTTTTTTTTTGCAATCAATTATTTTTTGCAAAATAAATTTTGGTTTTTGTAAATTAAATTAGAATTTAATAATTATTTTTTAAGTATAATTTCAATTTTTTGTGCAAAGAGATGATCAAACTTGCAGCAATATTTGTAATATTACCTCAATATTCCAGAAATAATGCTGAAATTTTAGATACTGTGAGGAAAAAGTATTTTCATGCTATGATGATGAATAATTTTTTTAATATTTTACCCTAAGGTAGAGAATATCAATTTACCCACTGATGGTAAAACAGAAAAATGATATAAAAAAAATTGCCAACATAGAAATCTACATTACTGTCTGACGGTAAAACAGGGAAATGATGATAAAAAAATTGCCGACAGAGAAATCTACATTACCGACTGATGAGAAAACAGGAAAAATGATTATATAAAAATTACCGACATAGAAATCTACATTACCGACTGATAGTAAAACTGTTTTGCCATCAGTCGGTAATGTAAATTTCTATGTCGGCAATTTATTATATCCTCATTTTCCTGTTTAATTCGCATTCCCGCTTACATCGGATTTTTTTCCGATCCCTTGAAATCCGTGAGTTTCACTGTAAATATTTTTTTTTCACTTCTGAATTAGTATTAACTGTATAATATCGCGAAATTTTTCTAAATAATTATAAATCATATATCATTTTGTTTTTAGAAAAATAAAAAGTTTTTTTTTTAAATCACGAATTCTATAAATGGTCTCTTAAATAAATGTCCAATAGCGACGAAAATGGTATCAATTAGGGAGAAGATCGATCTTTGATGGTATATATATATATACAGTTCCAGGGATTTTGCACAGATTCTACTCTCTTGATGCCCAGCTGGTCGAACTTCTTGTTCTCAACCGACAGCTGCAACGAAAACGAAAAATAAAAGAGAAAAAGAGTCAGAATGGGACGCGACTTTAATTCGAAGTATGCGTGTATCCCAAAACAAAAATCCCCCTTTTCAAGCCTGTTATTCATGAATCTTTAATTATATTTCCTCTTAATTCCAAAACATTCGAATTAAGATAATTTTAAATTTATTTTCATTAATTTCTTTTTTTTTCAATAAAATATTAAATTTACTACTATATATGCAAAATTTAAGTCAAATAAATACAGACCATTAAACACAGTGATTTAACACTTTCTATAAAGTTCATAAAAAAAATTTCGATAAATTAATTTCTAAAATTAGCGTTCTCTACCAGGAAATTATACTATATGCCTATATGTATATGTTTACTAAAAATTGCTTTGCGTCATACCCTTTCACGTTTAGTTTCTTAATATTGCGTTTTACGCCATAACTGTAAGCAAGTTTGAATAATGAATCCCGTGTGGTACTTCTTCAACCCACACAATACTTTAAACATTGTCTATTTTAATATTAAATTTTCTTTCATATGACAGCTAAAATACCATGTGAAATAGCAAATCCATTATTGTATTACATATTCATATTCTCAAGGAATAATGTAAAAAAAATATATTTTTATCGTCCTTTTATAAAAAAGAACTTGTAAATTCATCAGGAGAATTTTTATCTGAAAGTATTTCGTTCGATGGTATTTTTGCGATAATCTGAAAATGCTCTTTCACAATAAAGGGAATCAAGATCAGCAAAATGTATATATATATATATAAGGATCTTTGAAATGAAGAGAAACCAGCTATGATATCGACAAGGGAATCGATTACCGGTCCGCAGTATAAAGTGCTTATTTTCATATCGTTACCAAGAGAGTGCAGATGAAACGTGAACATATCTTGCGTTTATAAACGTCTCAACATGCATATTAGCCATAGTCGGCAGATCCTGGTAGATATACGCAAACGCGCGCGAGACAAATTGAAGTTTTTCGCGAACGAACCTGTCCTCGCTTTACAGAGAGATACCCTTCTGGCCTCCCTTCTTCACCGCACACTAAACTGGCTTTTGCCATTTCTCTCTATATATACAAACCGCGAGCCTGTTTTAACCGCTGTACGTGTCCTGTGACTCTTATACATTTACCATAATATAAATTTTTATCTTAAAATTTTAACCAGGGATGGAGAGGTACAAAAAATTTTTTTTTTACAGATTTAGAGTATTTTCAAAAATATATTCATAATCATGGCATGAAAATCTTTTGTCTTCTTCTTCTTCTCAAGTTTCAAGATGTGATGAAGCAATACAATAATTCATAGAAGGATAAAGAAATATTGAATTGGCTTCAGAAGCAGCTGGACATCTGGACAATTATATATATATATGAAACCAAAGGACCCCGTGAAAGTGCCAAGGGCCCTTTTGCTGCTGCTAAAAAATTTTCTTTTATTGTAACCATCTCATCGAGTTTTTTTTTCTTGCAAAAGTCGAAGTCCGTTGAGAGCGTAGGGCGCTCACACAATGACTATACAGGTTTCCTAATACGGCCAACACGATTTCGAGGTCCACGTCGATGAAAAAAAGAGGAATTTTGGCGACCACGAAGGACCCTGAAGGGACGGGCGCGTTAGACGAACGTTGAGCAAAAATTTAATAACCAACGCGCAACTCTTGATGCTACTACTACCTTTTATTCTCCTTCAGGTAGAATAACCGCGCCTCAAAATGGCAACCTGCAGTAACTGTCGTCTTGAATTTAATTTGTGGCGTCGTGATTACACACGATGGACCAGCAATTGAGAGCCACGCACGTGCACATACTTCTTAAGGGCACAATAGAATTGTTCTCAGAAAGTCCGCCAAAGATAAATAAAGCTCACTTCGCAGCAAATCACTCTCGCACTGTCGCTCTCCACCACCACCACCACCACTACCATCTTAACAAGAACAACTCTTCTTCAATAGAGTTGAAAAAAATAATTATTACAATTCTACTATGTTGATCTGTGATGAAGAAAATTTTTAATTCACTTGACGTTGAATTCACTGGATTATCCTGAGCTGAATAATTATCATTTACTAATAATGAATTTTTTTTTTTTGCAGGGTGAGTGCTGAAACCAAATTAGACCAAAAATAGTCAACAAAGATGAAGGAACGGAAGGTGAAGAAGTATTTTCATATTAGATGATGAATAATTTTAAAAAATTGTCAGGATCAGGACTAAAACCAAATTAGACCAAAAATAGTGAATAGTGCGAAGATAAAGGTAAGGAAGGTAGAAAAGTATTTTCATATTAGATGATGAATAATTAAAAATAATTGTCAGAATCATTGCTGAAACCAAATTATACTGAAAATTCTGAACGGGACGAGAATAAAGGTAAGGGAAGTAGAAAAGTATTTTCATATTAGATGATGAATAATTAAAAATAATTGTCAGGATTATGGCTAAAACCAAATTAGACCAAAAATAATTAACAGGACGATGATGAAGGTAAGGAAACCGTAAAAGTATTTTCATATTAGATGATGAATAATTTAAAAAAATTGTCAGGATCAGGACTAAAACAAAATTAGACCAAAAATGGTGAACAGTGCGAAGATAAAGGTAAGGAAGGTAGAAAAGTATTTTCATACTAGATGATGAATAATTAAAAATAATTGTCAGGATTATGACTAAAACCAAATTATACTGAAAATTCTGAACGGGGCGAGAATAAAGGTAAGGGAAGTAGAAAAGTATTTTCATATTAGATGATGAATAATTAAAAATAATTGTCAGGATTATGGCTAAAACCAAATTAGACCAAAAATAATTAACAGGACGATGATGAAGGTAAGGAAACCGTAAAAGTATATTCATATTAGATGATGAATAATTTACAAAAATTGTCAGGATCAGGACTAAAACAAAATTAGACCAAAAATAGTGAACAGTACGAAGATAAAGGTAAGGAAGGTAGAAAAGTATTTTCATATTAGATGATGAATAATTAAAAATAATTGTCAGAATCATTGCTGAAACCAAATTATACTGAAAATTCTGAACGGGACGAGAATAAAGGTAAGGGAAGTAGAAAAGTATTTTCATATTAGATGATGAATAATTAAAAATAAGTGTCAGAATTAGGGCTAAAACCAAATTAGACCAGAATTAGTGGAGTGGACGAAGAGATGAAGGTAAGGAAACCGTAAAAGCATTTTCATATTAGATGATGAATAATTTTAAAAAATTGTCAGGATCAGGACTGAAACAAAATTAGACCAAAAATAGTGAACAGTACGAAGATAAAGGTAAGGAAGGTAGAAAAGTATTTTCATATTAGATGATGAATAATTAAAAATAATTGTCAGAATCATTGCTGAAACCAAATTATACTGAAAATTCTGAACGGGACGAGAATAAAGGTAAGGGAAGTAGAAAAGTATTTTCATATTAGATGAGGAATAATTAAAAATAAGTGTCAGAATTAGGGCTAAAACCAAATTAGACCAGAATTAGTGGAGTGGACGAAGAGATGAAGGTAAGGAAAGTGGAAAAGTATTTTCATATTAGATGATGAATAATTCAAAAAAATTAAAGGTCAGTGGTAAAAACAATTTAGAGTAAAAATAGTGAACGGGACGAAAATAATAAGGTAGGGGAAATAGAAAAGTATTTTCATATTAGATGATGAATAATTAAAAATAATTGTCAGGATTATGGCTAAAACCAAATTAGACCAGAATTAGTGGAGTGGACGAAGAGATGAAGGTAAGGAAAGTGAAAAAGTATTTTCATATTAGATGATGAATAATTAAAAAAAATTAAGGGTCAGTGGTAAAAACAATTTAGACTAAAAATAGTGAACGGGACGAAAATAATAAGGTAGGGGAAATTAGAAACGTATTTTCATATTAGATGATGAATAATTAAAAATAATTGTCAGGATTATGGCTAAAACCAAATTAGACCAAAAATAATTAACAGGACGATGATGAAGGTAAGGAAACCGTAAAAGTATTTTCATATTAGATGATGAATAATTTTTAAAAATTGTCAGGATCAGGACTAAAACCAAATTAGACCAAAAATAGTGAACAGTGCGAAGATAAAGGTAAGGAAGGTAGAAAAGTATTTTCATATTAGATGATGAATAATTAAAAATAATTGTCAGAATTAGGGCTAAAACCAAATTAGACCAAAAATATTGGAGTGGACGAAGAGATGAAGGTAAGGAAAGTGGAAAAGTATTTCCATATCAGATGATGAATAATTAAAAATAATTGTTAGAATTAGGGCTAAAACCAAATTAGACCAGAAATAGTGGAGTGGACGAAGAGATGAAGGTAAGGAAAGTGGAAAAGTATTTTCATATTAGATGATGAATAATTCAAAAAAAATTAAGGGTCAGTGGTAAAAACAATTTAGACTAAAAATAGTGAACGGGACGAAAATAATAAGGTAGGGAAGTAGAAAAGTATTTTCATATTAGATGATGAATAATTAAAAATAATTGTCAGAATTAGGGCTAAAACCAAATTAGACCAAAAATAATTAACAGAACGATGATGAAGGTACTCTCTAAATCTGAATTAGTAAAAATGTTTACTAATTTGAATTAGTGACTCACTTTTTGCTTTAGAATTAGTTAAATTTTACTAATTAAAAGTTACTGATAATTAGTAAAATTTCACTAATTCAGAAGCAAAAAGTGAGTCACCAATTCAAATTTGTAAACATTTTTACTAATTCAGATTTAGAGAGAAAGGAAACCGTAAAAGTATTTTCACATTAGATGATGAATAATTTAAAAAATTGTCAGATTCAGAGCTATTTTAGATAATTGCGTAAAAATTCACCATCAAAATTTATTTCTAATTTAACGGAAACTACGATAACTACTTAATGTTTGCGCGAAGATGTTGGATATAGGATAATAAAAAAGTTTCCAAGGTGAGCTGGAGATGCGTGAATGGGGGGTATGCATGAATGGGACCCTTCTAACGCACGTATATAAACGCACACATTTTTGATACTTGTATATATCCTTTCATTACTTTGGATTCGCTCGACCACCCTTGGCTTCAAATGTGTAAGAAACATACATATATATATATATATATATACATTATACTCTTACCAATGCGCATATACCTGTCCTTTGGACGTGATTGCCGATCCGAATGCACAAGTTGACCACATCAAGCGATATCGCTACTTGCAATCGCGGCGGATCGCTTTATTTTTGCTGCTGCCCCAAGGACCAAAGAGATTTATTTTCGACAAATAGAAACTCATTTAACTCCAAATGACTAAAGAAATTTACAGTCAATTAAAAAAAAGTTTCTCTTATATACTAATTTTTGTTTTATGAATTTTTTTTTATTTAAATTTATTTAGTTAGGTTTCTTTTTCTCTCCAACTTAAAAAAGAAAAATAATTTTTATTGTCAGGTTAGTATAGAACGAAAAAAATTGAAAATTTGTTCAATATTTCATATATTTAATATATAACAGTACATCTTCATTAAAAGCTATATATATATAAAGAATGATCTCTCTGTACAATGAGCATTCGTGTAAGACGATTTGTATAACATACAATTTATTTGTGTTTATGTTTGTAGTGTAGCGTGAAAAATACGAGTCTTGTTCGGACGGTTTCTTGCTTTTCCTTTTTTTTTTCATTTGCAAGCATGAAATGGCACATTTTGTACAGCTGATTTTTTTTATAACGATTATTGTATAAAGCTCCTAAAATTTTAAACCGCCAATTAAATTAAAAAAAAAAAAAATCTCCGATGTAATGAGAGTATATAAATAAAGACTAGACTTCGTTAGATTCCGTTATTATATAACAATAATATAACGTATATATAGTTTACAAAAATATGATAACAATGACATTTTTATCACTCTTCATTTTACAAATGCACAAATCCCTCGCTCTCTTTTTCTCAATACACCAATAAGTGCCGTCGATTCAAAAATTTTTTTTAATAATTTAATTTTCTTTTCATTTAAATCCTTATTTGAATTGGAATTTTTTATTTACAATTTTTTTTTTTAAATGTGACTAATGTTAGTGATGCTACTCACATTTGTTGATTAAGATTTAAATGTGTTTTTAAAAAAAAAAAAAAAGTAAGACGCGAATTAACAATTTAAATTTTTTTTTTTTCAATATAATGTGGGTGCTGATCAATTCGACCGACTGACACGACCACTCTTTGGTGAACACATTCTTGCGCTCTTCATATTACACCCTATTTACATTCCAGTCTCCCATCTTTGGCACAAAGCTATGTATTCAAATTTACAGGATTCATTATTTAATCGATGACAAGGACATGAATTTTTCTCATTTATATACACTTTCATTAATTCTTTGTGTGAATAAGGCGTTCTTTGTATAATGTATTTTTAAATGCACTAAAACCTAATTAGTAGTAGCACCATACCATTTTTTTTTTTTTTGCAAATACATATATTTATCATAATTGTCACGCAAATTATTCAATTTTTATTATTATCTTCGAGTGGGTACAGATGCTCACCTATTTTCTCTGTTAAAGGAAATTTTTTCCTGCACTAACTCTTCTCACATTTCAATGTTATTTCATCATTACACATCATCTACAGTATAAAAATAATTATTATCACTGTTTCACGTAGAAATCTGGCAATTGTTAGCTTTATAATAATTGCTTTATAGCAAAGATGATTGACAGTCTAATAATTCGATTAAATAGATAAAAAAAAAAACATTCTCAGTAACAATTTTTGATTATAATTATCATTTATTGATAATCGAATCTTTTTTTGCAGGGTCAGTGCTGAAACCGAATTAGACGAAAAATAGTCAACGAAGATGAAGGTAAGGAAGGTGAAAAAGTATTTTCATATTAGATGATGAATAATTAAAAATAATTGTCAGGATCATTACTGAAACCAAAATAAGACTAAAAATACAGTGAAACACGTACATCGGACCCGCATTATTCGAATTCTCGCTTAAACCGGATATTTTTCCGGTCCCTTGAAATCCGATATACGTGGGTTTCACTGTAGATGGTTAAAAAAAATTAACGTAAAAAATTTTGAAAAATAAAAAATTACCGACCTAGAAATCTATCTTACCGACTGATGGTAAAGAAATTTTTTTCCAACACTGCAAAAAGATGTATCTTATTATAAGACACATTGGAAGCCAATTACCAAAAGCATCTTCCTATTCATCTTACATCTTAAGAAACTAATGCATTTTAATATGTTTTTGATAACTTAGAAGCAAGTTGTAAAAAACATCTTAAAATGGCGACCAAAACATCTCAAAATAAGATACTTCTTTTTGCAGTGAAAATGCTAATATAAAAAATTACCGACATAGAAATCTACCATACCAACAATGGGACGAGGATAAAGGTAAGGAAAGTGGAAAAGTATTTTCATATTATATGATGAATAATTCAAAATAATTGTCAGAATCAGTGCTGAAACCAAATTATACTGAAAATTCTGAACGGGACGAGAATAAAGGTAAGGGAAGTAGAAAAGTATTTTCATATTAGATGATGAATAATTAAAAATAATTGTCAGAATTAGGGCTAAAACCAAATTAGACCAAAAATAATTAACAGGATGATGATGAAGGTAAGGAAACCGTAAAAGTATTTTCATATTAGATGATGAATAATTAAAAAAAAACTAAAAACCACTAATTATACTGAAGAAGTCAAAGGTAAGTAAGATGGAAAAGTTTTTTCATGCTAAGATGATGAATAATTAAAAAAAAATTTAGCATTTATAGAATAGTTTTTCATTAACTTCCAGTAGTAAAATTTTAATTTTTTTAAATGACACTTTTCCCATAAAATCTTTTCAAATATTTCTAAAACTTTTAATTACCAAAATTCAGTTTCAGAACCACCTTTTTTTAAAAAAAAGAATTAAAATAAATATCTTAAAAAAGAAGTAATTTTTTAGTAAAATATCTTTCTTCATTTTTCTCTAAGGCAAGTTATAAAGCTATATATATATGTATTGATTTTATAGAAACATTGTAGAATCGTTGACTGTTTAATTGACATACCGCATACGACAGGTTGAACAGAAAGTCGCAGAGAACATAGTATATAGTGTATAGATTGAGCAATTTTCTCTCGCACGACACTCTTCCTAGCACAAATAAAAGCTGAACACGAGTCGCCAAGCGTTTTACACCGGATCATAGAATCCATTCTTGGAACTCACTCGCACTCATTCATTGCAAACAATGATGATCATGATCGCCTCTTATAACTCAATCAATTGACTTTTAATCCACTAACCGACGCTTATTAAATTTGTGTTTCTATTTTTTTGCTTTACTTTTCAAAAATTTTTTTTCCCTGCGTCTTATAATTAAAGAAAAAAAAATGAGACACACGTGAAAAAAAACCATGTCGCGGAGAAACTCACAATCACGAGAAATCGTACAACACTTCCGGTCGTTATTTCTTTTCTTCATAAATTGTTGTGGAATTTCACTTGAAATCCATTTAAATCAATAAATTTGTGAAATTTTTGCCGCTAAAATAACTTGCAGTCACTTTATGTAAAAGAGTGATGGAAAAAGTTCAAGATTTAAGAGAAAGAGAGCCTTGGAACGAAAAGTATATTAATGTTCAAGGGGGAGGAGTTATAGGAGTCGTGAAGGAACAGAAAAAAGTAGAAGTGATGCATACAAGAAATATATGAGATGGTCGAATGGAGGGATTAAAACGAAGGACGTCAAGGTAAGAAGTTCAAAAAAGAAGAAAATGAGATCAGAGAAACATGGGAGGAAAAAAGGGACAAACGTGGATTTATCTAAAAGAGTAAGAGATAAGAAATATGGGCAGCATTGGAAAAAAGCGATCATTTTCCAATTTTTTTTTTCGATAAATCTTTTTTCTAGTCGATTCTAAAACATTGTTTTTGTCAAATTACAGTCTTACGAACTGAGAGTTCTTGTTTCCTCAAGAAGACCCGGTGGAATTTCCACTATTGAATGAGGACTTGGTGAACTAGCTGTGGTGGGATCACTTTCATCGGCATCGTGATTAACCTCTTCACCGCCAGTTAATTCGCGCACATTACCCGGAAGATAGTCTTTCCAACTTCGAAAAAGATATCTTGTAAATTTTCTCAACTGACGAAATTTACAATAAGTTGCACCTTCAGCCGATTCTAATTGTTGGGTTTGTATTAAAAAGCCCTTTTCCTTGAAGGTTTGTTCGAGTTTTTCTCTTTGAATGGATTTTCTTGTTTTTCTCTTTCTTCGACCATCGTCAAGAGTGGGTGATCTTGGACATGTGGGAGTTGTAATTCTCTCGGCTGCAGCATTTAAAAATGCTCCAGTTGATGATCCAGCTTGTCCTGCTGGCTGTTGAAGAGCTTCTCTTGGAAAGAATTCATAACCCCTCATACTTTTATCACCAGTTCCACTATAGTATCTAAAATTTCCACCAGCATCAACGGAGAGACTTTTTTTCTCTTGGAGTGTTGGTTTAGCACCACCGGTGAATTTAAATTTACAAATACTAACCTCAGTGGTTGGATTATTATTGTTTTCGGTTGGCATCGGTGGAATGAAAATTGCTGATCTTTTTCGTTTTGTCGGTTGAGCTGGATTTGACGATGGGGCATTTCTTTTTGGTCGAGGAGACACTGGCGATGGGGTTGACGTTGGAGTTGATGGCGAAGGTACTGGAGTGGGATTATTATTATCCAACATTGAGTACAATGATTTGGGGACAATTTTCTGTTCTTTTGGTGAAGTATCCGGTTTAGGTGAGTTCTTTTCGTTTTGTGCCATTTTTTGATAGTAGAGAAATTGTGATTGAAGAGCCATGGGATGAATGAAGACACCAGCGTTTGGCCAGTAGACAAAACCAGGATTAGGATTCGTTGGGTCATTATTATTGTTGACGACATTGTTATTGGTTTCTTGTCTAATGGGATCGTATGAAGCGCCTAGACATTCGATATCTTCATTGTCACTAGAGGCCTCACTTTTTAGCTGACCGGACTCGTAGACATTACCATGTTTCCTCAGTAGTCGTATTTTTAATTGATTTAAATCCCGTACACAAAGATTTAGTGGTTCGTCCTGTTCCTTTAAAGAATCTAAACCAAGACTCCTACGTGATTCCTGTGTAAGCCTCTTTTCTAAAAGACTACTGATTCTATTTTGTATATCAGTTCGTTGAAACGGAATATGAGCATCTTTATCAAGCTTCTCTCTAGGTGCTTTTATTTCCTCCCGTCCTGGTGTTCCCGGTAAAATGGTCCCATAATTTTTGTATATAAGATGACAGATGTCTGCTTTCTTCGGCTTTCTACCTCTTCTGGGTTTGCTATTGTCAAGAGTAATTTCCCCCATGTAGGGAAGATCGGAATATTTCATTGGTGGTCTTGGAGTAGGTTGCGACTGCTGATGATTTCCATAAGGCTGAGAAGAGGATGTTATCACTGATCTTCTAGAATTTCCAAAATTATTATTTGGCTGTGGACTCGGTGGCAGTGGAGGACAAAGTTCCTGTTGCATTGCCGCTATTCTTTGAAGCCATCCATGAACATCAGAAATGGGGCTTGGGGTCGAAGTGGAAGTAGTTGGAGCCGGACTAGGCGAAGTCTCCGAAACTGATGTCGGTGATGAATTTAACGCTTCTTGAGCTAATGCTGCTTCATAATGATCCAAATACTCTGGTGGCAGTGCTTGATGATGAAATTTAAGCTTCCACCTTGACTTTCTGCGACCTCGACTGTAACATAATAAAAATTGTATCCTTAAAGATTATATTGTCGATAATAGAATTGAAAATTAAAACGTATTATAGGTGTCGGAAAAATAATAACTGAGTTCCATTTGAATCGGAGTTGTCTATTACTGCATTCCAGCCACTCCTTAATTGCAATTTATAATGCAAAATAACACCTTCAACCGTGGGCAGTACTACTTCCCTCCACTGCTCTCGGGACAAATTTAATGAAATTCAATATAACGGTTAATCGTCTCGCGGCATTTCATCGCGTTGATCAATAAACTGATCTTGCCGAACCAGTTCTATCGGTCTGATTAGCAATTGACTATATATACAAAATATCGCAATCGGTCCTCATTATCGGAGCGACATAATAATTCGTCAATGAATCGTGGAAAGTAACTTCCATTTTTTCAAATATCGAAAATCCAACTTCAAGCGGAGATAATAAATTATTTTTCTTTTGCCCCGGATATTTGTTAAGAAAAAACTGAAGAATATTGCATTTTACTCTAATAAAAGAAGGATGTGAATAAATTACAATAAATCATAAGAATATTAACCTGGGCCTAGCTCTGTTGGAATTGTCCTGAGGCGATTGTCCTGTACTGACATCGTGCACCTGCTGATTGCCCTGTAGTTGATGATTAACATCACCAGAGAATGATGTCTCCAATTCGGGTCTGTAAAAAGTTATTAAACATTACTTAATTTTGAATTCAAATTTATATTAACTGTTTTATTTTAGATATGAGAAGAAGGGGTATACAAGAGGAACCGTCAAGAAAAAGTTTTTCATACTAGATAATGAATAATTAAATTAAAAAAAATATTGACAGATAGGTATTTCCCCTCGAGAGTCGCATAATTATTCTTTTTTTTTCTACTAAACGACATTTCTTGCATCTTAGAATGTTTTTTAATTCTTCTTCTATCTCGAATTTAAAACCTTGATACACATTCCAAGCACGAAAATGAATCTTCTCAGTATAGAGGAAAAAAGAAAACAGATTGCAAAATTAATATTCCCCCAACAAAACTACGATGCGGAATTTCCGACTTGGTAAAAATTCGAGGGCACGCGGTCTTGCATGAGTCGACGAATGCGCACGTCTTGTTTCTTTTTCTTCTTCTTCTTTCTTCATCTTCCTGCCGACTGCTTTTGTATTATATATATATATATATATATATCGAGAGTTATTCATTCCTTTGCAATCTTTAATGAACTACCTGAATTCTACTCGATTAAATGTCAGGAATTTAGGACCGCGAAACAAAAATTGAAATGACTTTTTAGAATATTTTTTTTTTTACCCTAAATTATTGGATTCACGTCCCCGTTCTTCTTCCTCTTGTGGTTCCTGTTTAACAGCCATGTGTACAAGTGGAGGAATTTTATGATGCAATGAATGTTGAAAAGGCAGCGTATCTGTCAGGGAGCCTTCTAGCCCCGTTGATTGTGCACGGGGCGCGACTTCCTCAGTCTGCATAATGCCCCCTGAAACAAAAACAAAAAAAAAATAGATAAATCCTTTTGGTTACCAAAATTATTCATTGAAAAAGTATTTTTTTTTAATAATAATCCATAATTTGAGTTGGAAGAAAGTGCTGCATAATACAGACATTTCTCAAGAGACAATTTTCTAGTGTGGCTTTGAGGTGATTGGATGTATATGTATGTGTGTAAAGCGGCCCTTAGGATGTAACATGTCGTACGCACGCGAGAATTCTATGGACATAAGAAAAAAGAATCCCTTAGAGACCAGTTTCTGGTTATATGTGGCGAGTGACAAGGCGAAGCGGTGTAGATTGCCACGCAGCAGTTGCCATTGTAATTCCACTTGGCTGTATTCTTCTCGTCGCGACAACGTTTGCTCCTTGTTCGCAAAGAGTTCTACTACATGAATCGAACGACATTCCTCAAAGTTTTTGATATGCCGTCGTCGCGCGCGCTTTACTCACCATAAGACACTTTTATCAAGAAAATCACAAACAATAAGCGCCGCGCCGCCGCAATCACAGTTATATATACCCTATACAATAAGTAATGTCTATATATCGTTTATGGACTTTATCCTCGTCATCAATATCGATACAACATCAGGAAATGAATATATAAAACTGCTTTTTTCATATTGGGTGGTGACTTTCATTAGAATTGTATTTTTGTTTTTTCTAACCCAACATCTAAAGTGAGACAATTAAATGTGGAATTTCATAAATATTAAGGTAGATAAGAATTTCCTGTTTTTGTGATGGTAAGAATTTTTTTTTTTAGTTAAAAAAACATTCCAATTGAGGAGAAATAACAACTAATTATGGTTTTTGATTTATAAAACTGCTATTTTGAATTAAAATTTTACGTTGGATTTAGCAAATCATCAGAAATTGTATAAAAAATTCCCTCGGAATCTTTTTGAGGAGAATTCTGATAATTCCTATATCTTATCGCATGGTAATTGAAACGGAATTCTTTCTAGACACATCGACATCATTGAAGTACAATACACCCGCAATTCCTATTCCATATTTGGTATTTTCAATCGAATTTCCAAAGATCGAAGCGGCATTTGACCGTCTAACACTGTCACGTGTCAACTGCAAATCGCATTTCAAGATCTTTTCCCTTAAAACCCGCTCTCTTTGGACTTCTCTCTCTCTCTCTCTCTTATATACAGCTGAAATGCTGGAGAATCGTTACATCGCTCTCTCAACGAAGAGAAGTCATTCAACACCAATTCCTTGCCCTTATAAAGGGATCGAATCACCTCAAGGATTCCAACAAATTCATTGTCACAATAAAGAAGGAGTCTCATCTCAACTTAAATGGCTTCAATTTTTGCAAACAATAGAATTGAGTTTCAAACCAAACACAATAATAATAGACAGTTTGCCATTCCGATAAAATCTTACCGAGTTTTAGAATTTCTAAAAAAAAATGTGAAAACAATGTGGATATATATATATGGAAATTTTTCAAGAATCTCTCCTGAGATGTGAAAAACAGTAAACAACTTTATTAGAAGGTAATTTAAATATTTCTATTATTATTATTATTATTATTATTATTGTATTTATTTTCATTAATTTTTTTTTGATATTAATAAATGTATTTGTTTTTCTAGTGATACGGAAAATATATATCTCTGTCCTTTACTATTTCGTGACAATTGTGCATTGGCCTTTAATGTGTGAATTGTTTCCCAACTGTTGTGTGGTTCAACCTAACCTTCAAAAAAAAATATTTTGAAATATTACGAGACAAAAATAAATGCGCGTCGTTTAGAAAAAAAAAATGTTTCACTACTGTGATGATGAATAATTAAAAAAATTTAACAAAAAAAAAAAAAACTCAATAACAATCTAAAAATATTAATAGCATATAAATTTTGTTAAACTTCTCCCACAGCACCGAAACTTTCCTAAAGATTTATTTGAAATGTTCGGAATATTTAATTGCAATGTTTAATGAAAATTGTGTAAAGTGGGACATTCAAATCTTTACACAATTTTCACTAAACATTGCAATTAAATATTCCGAACATTTCAAATAAATCTTTAGGAAAGTTTCGGTGCTGTGGGGGTTTATTATCAAAATGAAAATAGAAATTTTTCAAAGAACGAAAAAAATAAAATTCATATTTGATTTTTAATGAGAAATAAATTTTTGGATGTAATTAAGAGTTTATTTGTTATTGAAAGAAACGATGAGAGGTGAATGGCATTTTTTTTTTCTTTAAGTCTTAATTATGGGTTTATATCATTTTTGAAGCTACAGAAATCATCGGTTTTCGTTTGTACTCATCTGCTCGTAATTGACTGAAGAGTGGCTGTGCCACTTAACTCGATTTACGGCAATGGTGTAATTTACGGTTACGCATATATAATAATATATATATACAAGTGCTTGCATACACTTTCAAAATGATTTATAATAGTAATTCTCATTCTTGTAGTTTTACATAAATATGCATATTTGTATTGAGAAAATTGACTTAGTTTTGTATTTTTTTTTTCTTTCGTTTTTTTTCTTGTATTTTTTTTTTTTTATTTGATTTTATGATTTTTAATTTCTTGGCAAGAAAATTAAAACCTCTTTCAAGTGCTGTTTAAAGTATTATGAACTTTGAAAAGAGGAAAAAATGAGGGAAATAAAAATGTTTCTTTATTTTTATTTTTTTTTTGCCAGAAGAGCGATATTTTACTTGTTTTGAACGACATTGGACGGTTTATAAAAAGCAACGCGACATACCGGCCGGTGTATAATTATTATTATAAGAGAGCGAGGGAGGTGGCCCGATTCATTGAAGACCGCTTATAGAATGATGCAGGCGCGCGTAACAGAAATTTATTTTTTAGCTATTTTTAGGTTTGCTTGGCGCTCTGCCACTATTTTAGGTTCTCTCAAATTTCTCACTCCATATTTGGAATTATGTGCGAGCCAATATATTTTGAATCGCGTCCTTCTTTTTTTTCTTTTTTAAAACCATCTTTGGCTCTTGTTTTTGATCTATCTCCAAAATATAATATATTCTTAATTAAAAAAGGGGTATATTAAAAAGCAAAATTTTTTTTTCTATTTAAATTATATTCTTATTAATTTTTTTTTTTTGAATTGTGACAGCGGTGGGATAAACATAATTAAATTACAATCTGTATTAAAAAGACTTTCAAATGCTCCAGAGTATCTAAAATATAAATTTAGAAAAAAAAGGTGACAGCGGTGGGATCGGCGCGTCAGTATTATAACTAAATTAAGTTATAATTTATTCAAAACTAAAATTAGAAAAAAATTGATATCAGTGATAACATCAATGTTTCAAACTGAAACTTTAAAAATTGTATCCCAAATTAAAAATTTTCGATATTAAAAACAAAAATATTTCTCTATTGGTGACAGCGGTGGGAATGATAAATGTCACTATTAATTAATTTTTTAAATATTCTCTTCCTCTCATCTCAGTTACGATTTATGTGGTAATTAATAGCTCGTATAATATAAAACAAAAGAATATACATGTCGCGAAAGGGGATTGTTTGGGCAATAAATAGTATTGTTAATTTGTGATACTGAAAAAAAGTTATGTAGGCATAAAAATATATAAAAAAAAATGATGTTACATACGCTAAATCACCGATGCAATTATACATAAATCGGTAAAATAATCTGATAATTGAACTGTCATCTTGAGCGCGAGCGAGTGAAAATTACATGCGGCAAAGTTGGATGCCCACGTATAGACCATAAATAATTGGACCAACCAAGTGAGCCAATTAAGGGAGACCTACTATAACTATATATATATATATATATATATTTATACGATCGTCAGGTTCAAAAGAACAGGAAACCCATTCCATTTGATCTAAGTATCTCGATACGAATGACACTTTAATGTCGAAATCGAATGCCAATGAATATTCATAATGTCTCGCACTGGCATTTCAAATGTTGCTCTCTTGCATATATACACGACAGGGGCCACATTTAGACATAGACGAAAAGATGAAGGATAAGTCCTAAGATAAGACTAAGGTCCAAGAATGACTATATCATTTCGTAATCAATTAACCGATCGATATTAATCATTATTTTTATTATTTCATTAGCCTTTTTAGATTGTTATATTATATTATATTTTTATAATATATTATATATTATTGTTCAGGATTATTATTATTATAATCACTATCAAACATCGTCATTATTAAGTACTTCAACAAAATTGAAAATTGAATTCAAAATTATTTTATTTTTGATATAAGAATAAAATACATTGATTATATTCTCAATTAGAAAATAAGATTATTTTCTTAAATTTAGAATAAATTTTCTTGGAGATGATTAAAATTAATTAGAGGCAAGTGTATTTAATAAAAATGTTCAAGTTCAATGGTATAGGCAAAATGGTGGCAGCGGTGGGATAATCTTAGTTCAAGGATACAATGAATACATAATTACAATATATATTATTATTATACCTATTACTGTAATTATTTATTATTATTATTATTATTATTATTATTATTGTTATCATTATTATTGTTATTATTATTATAGTTGCAAAAAAATCCTACTATAGTTCCTCAAATATTTCGCTAGTAACATTAAAGAAATTTTTGATAATCTTAAACGTTTTGTACTAAAAATAAATTTTAAATGTTTCTAATTTTTAAAATAAATACACTGAAAAAAAATGTATTTAATTCAAATAATCGGTTACTTGATTATTAGCAAAGAAATATTTACTTGAACAAAATAAGTTTTAATTGAATCAATGGTATTTGTTTTAAATAAAGAAATATTTTTAGTTCATATAAAAATTATTTGGTTCAAGTAAATATTTATTTGATAATAGTCAAGTAACCAATTTTGAAATTTTAAAATATTAAAGAGGAACATTAAAAAAACATTTTTGTAATACACGTTTATGATTTGAAAAAAAATAATAAATTTAAAAAATATCTAATTCGACTGTAAAAGAAGCATTTAGCAAAAGAATTTTGGGGTTCTCGCAAAAAAAAAAAATTTAACACAAATCTCACCTGAAATGGGAAAAGTAGATTCGGGCACCATGTAAAATGGAATTATCACTATCAATTTTTAACGAAGAACAGTAAAAACAAAATATCCACTTTTCACTTTCTTCTTCTTTCTTTTTTTTTTATTTAATCACAAAAGTTAAGACACGTAAAAAACAGTATCACCATTTTTTTCATTTTCACATTATAAAATTTATAATTGAACACAAATATCAGTAGTAAAAAATAATATAATAAAAAATAAAATAATAAAACATAGTACTACACAAAATTTTTTTTTTGGAGACTTTGTCACTATGAGGAAATTGTTGTAGTGAAGATGGTTTCGGAATAAATGAAAGAAGACTTTTGAGGGAGGCACGTGCTTCGCTATATTGGAACGTTGTGAGAAAAGAGCCGAGAAGAAGGATAGAGAGAGAAAGAGAGAGAGACAGATGAAGGGGGGGATGGAAGATGATAAGTGGTTCGATGAAGAGAGAAAAAGAGAGAGAGAAAGAGAGAGAGAGGGGGAGGGGGACAAAAAGATAGAAAAAAAAGGGATACGGAATATACAGTGGACTGTATTGAAGCAGTTTTGGCACTGTAACTCGCGTGCCAAGCAAGAATCACCAACCCCAGCATCCGAGAGAGTGTTCTCAGCGCGTGAGGTGTGAGCGGGGGCGCGGGCGTATATTCTCGATTTGGGCGGATGGAAATCTGAGATTGCTCCATATCGGGCCGTTAGCAGTGTGCCACCAGAAGATGTTCCCTAATAGCAAACTCTGACAGGCTCGGATTTAGAAGAAGATGAAACAAATTCATTAACCTTATAAATATAATAATAAATATATCACCGCAACGAATTTTATTTCAAATTTAATTCTATTTAATTTATTGTTGTAATTATTATTTTCACTTGAAATTTTGATAAATTATTATCCTATATGAGAGTAATAAATCCCGAAAATTTTAACTCATTTCAACAAAATGTATTTTATATTTTAAATGCCAGAATTGACTTGACAATGTTTTACTTATTTAATGCAAAAAATTTAATTTTGAAGAGATGCCAAATTATATAGTTTTAAATTAAAATCGATAGTTTGTAATAAAAGCATCATTATTAGCGATTATGAATTAATTTAGTAATGTGATTTTCTTATATTAATACGATTTTCAGAATAAGTTACGGAAAATTTTAATATAAAAAGTAATTTTTTAAATTCATTGACGTTTTTTTTTTATAATAATGAAGGCTTTAATATGTCCTTTAAACCAGCCCTGGTTTTTCTTGTTCTTTCTTGACTTGACTCTGTCTTGTTCTTATGAAAGCAACAGACCCACAAAGGTATATATTTAACCCCGCGCCAACCAAACCAAGAATCGACAAACGTGTTTGAGACGCGCGCAACAAACTCTACTGACTTTAAGTTTTATTTTTTCCTTCAATTATTCCCTACTTTTTCAATTTTTAGTTTAGTACAAATTTCAAAGAATTCAAATATAAGTCACTGAATTTTATACCCTTTTAGTTACAGTAATTAATTTTTTATTTTAAGCAACTGTTTTCTTTTTTAAATGAAAAATATAAATTTCCTTTATTAATTTTCACAATTTTTACCTTTAAACTACCATAGCGGTCTCTCAGACCGTAGTAAATTCTTATATGTATAAGTAACTTCTGCGCATCTGCCTGCGCAACTAGTTCTTTCATAGTCAACATAACCTGCAATTATTGTTTTAACGCTAAACGTATACTTTTTTTAACAATTAGCAGTTTAAACGAAAATTTAAATCAAAAAATTTATAAATTGGATTTTTTTACTTTAACAGATTTTGTTTCAAATTTACAATGAATTAACCAAAAAAAAAAAAAAATAAACTAAACTAAATTGAGCAAATATTTTCTGGCAAACATTCCTTCTTATATCCATTGCACGTGACCAGTTAACGCTCACGCTTCTGATCTTGGCCAAATTTTTTTTTTTTTTCACCAACCAAGGTATCGATACGATCGTGCATCGAAATCGTGATCGAATACAATCGTGAGATCGTGTTACTGATCCCACCAAAAATAGAGAATAAAATTATTTCCATAAAAAGTAATTTCTGTTTTATACCTCTAAAAAATTTTTAATTCAGTTTAAAATATTTTAAAAAAATTGTAATTATTATTATTGTTATTATTATTATTATTATTGATGACCAACATTATAATCATCATAACGATAATAATAGATTTTTTTCTGTTCTATTTATTATATACTGAAATATTGTACATTTATAGAACGATTTCCTAAAAACGTATGTGGGTGATAGATGTTTATGTCTGGGTTTTCTGTAAATAATAGAAGGTAATATTCCGTATTTTGGCTGGCTAACAGATCCTCTTTTACTGCGTGTGTTTCAACACTAAAAATATCCGAAATATTTCCCTAATTCTAGACAGTTACGAAGCTTCTATTCGTAGAGTGAATAACGATTTACTCAACTTCTCTCTGTCAAAAAGTATATATCGGTTTAATATATATAGAACAAGAGTCACATTTTTTAAATAATATTATAAAACCAAAAATGTACAAGATCCCAAAAATTTTTGATTTTTTAAACTGCTAGATGCCAAAAAAAGGACATTTAATACTTTTCCGGGTCTGGTGGACCGCTGTATCTTTTTTTTAATGTTCTTCCAATAATTTTAAATTATATGTAATTCTCTCGCAGTTCAAAATGAGTCAAACAACATCGAAAGTGGCGCCACCAATCCGACTCATTTTTTTTTTTAGGTTATGACGACTCAAAGAACTAGTTTGCGCAAGCAGATGCGCAGAACAATTGCATCGCATCTTTCTCAAAAAATATGTTTGGAAATTCTACTGTACTTTAAAAAAAAAGAGTATAAAAAAAATGTTTTATTTAATATATATAACTTTAAACTGTTCTTGGACATAAATTTTTTGGCTAACAATTAGGATTCCACTTAAGCGACGCCGAGAGGACACTTCTTTCGATATCTCACAGATATGGCAGCAATTTAGGGTTCTTATCCGTGCGCGAGAACGTGATTTTCGGCATTTGGTGTACCTGACTATTACATTGAAATACACACACACACATATATATATATGTATATGTGTGTTTGAGTGCGATAAATCGTGCAGGTTACGAGGCGGACATTATCCGCGGCAAAAGGCCTGGATTGCACGTCATCCTGTGCTACTGTGGGAAACCTAAAGTCGCTGTGTGTGCGCGCGGCAAGCTTTCAAGGCTCATTAACCCGGCAAAAGCGATAGCGTGCCATACAGAATTAAATGTTTTAAAAAAAAGTATGTACGTATCTTGCCGCAACTGCTCATCGTCTTTGTATATATATATATATATATATATATATACTGGATAAAACACTCGGAGAAACTTATAGACGATTACTGATAACATTTGGAAACTTCTCAGAAAAAGGAGGAATGTACATTCTTTTATTTTTGTTAAAAGATACCAAAAGAAAAAATAAATCGATTTACACTTTTTTCGGGGGATTTTGATAGAAATAAGTTAGGTTAGGTTAGAATTGATAAGATTAGGTTGAGGTTAGATTAGGATAATTTAAACCAGTTTGAGGTTAGATTAGGATAATTCAAACAAGTTTGAGGTTATGTTAGATTAGTCTAGATAATGTTAGATTAGGTTAGATTGAGGTTAAACTAGTTTGTAGTAAATTGAAGACAGGTTGAGCTAAGTTAGATTCAACCATATTAGGTTATGTGACAAAGCCCAAAGTTGGAATAAGGTCAGATCACAAAATAACCTCAAAACAGCGTCAAAATCATAAAATTTCAAATTACATAATAATCTTAAACTCAAGGTCAAGGAGCAAACCAACTGCTTTTGTAGATGAACCAAAGGTTCGTTTATTTTTACAAATGTCTCTCGTAGAAACTGGCAGGTTGATTTTGTTCAAATATTTGATATCTCAGTAAAAGCAGAATCAAAAACTTAGAACTCGGAATTAAAATTTCCAAAGCAAAAATATAAATTAGAATGACTTACTTTAATTTTAAAATGTAATTTTGTTACTCCTGAAATCAATTGGTTGGGGAACGGACCAAGATTGGTAACTTGCTGATCCAAGCCTGATAAACCCCAAAATTGTCAGGAAACTAGAAATAGGTTATGATAACCAAAAGTTGGCGCAAAAATGGCTCAAGTCGACAAACCCCAATATTGGCGGAGGAATGGCTCAAGGTTGTCGAAAGTTCAAAGAAAAACTGCCTCAAAGCTGGGAAGATCCAAATAGAGTAAAAGTGGCTCAAAGCTGGCGGAGATCCCAATGGAGTAAAACTGGCTCAAGTCTGATGAAGACCAAAAAGAGCAAAACTGGTCCAAAGCTGGCGAAGATTCAAAAAGAGTAAAGGCTGGCGATTGGCGTTGAACTTGAATAACTTTTCTTGACTAAGAGTTAATACTGCTCCCTCTGAGCAGGAGTTTTATTTGAGGGTTGACAATTGATGAAAGAACTTTCTTGCAGAGGAAGAATTTGAATTTTCTTGAAGAGGAACCGATGATAGTGACACCCAAATAAAAACTGACTTGTTCCTCGTAAATGTATGGTTTATATAGTAGAAAACTAATCAATAAAGTTAGGATCAATATTTTTTAGCAAGGGGTTGGCCAGAATCACGCGATTACAATACCATATTTGGTCATCTTAGTATAATTATTTTTAACAGAATCGAGAGGGCTTGTGGCACGTGTGAAAAATAGGGGTTTGTCATGCCACAGGTCGATAATTTGTAGACATAATGTCGCGAGGACGTGACACAAGTAAAAAAAAAATAAATTTAAATAAAAAAAATTCAAATATTCCAAAAAAGGTAACATTTTTTCGCAGTGTATATATATATGTATATATAATCCGAGGTTGAAAATATTTTTTAACATGAATGGAACAAGAGATAGTATCCGGTTTCATCGCATTGAAGTTTTAAGCGTGGGTGTAATGATTTTTTGGTCTGATATTCAATGTCTTTTAAAAGGGGCAACGATTCAAACAAAAGTCTGTATCACCTTTTTTTTGCCTCAAAAAAGAAAATTGATATTTCAATAAACTAAAAATTGTCTATTTTGCAAAAATACAATTCATACTGTTATACAATACAATCTTTAAATATTTTTTTAATTTATAAAATTGTTTTTAAAAACTACTATATATTATTAAAATATATTAATATAAAGTTCTATAAATTGGATAATTATATTCTTAAATAGAAATCAAAGATTATATATATTTTTCTTCGAATACATTAATTGTATGTATATATGGTATTTATTGAATAAAGTGCGCGACATGTATTCCTTGTGGCAGCTGTTATTTCATAGGTAATATCGGTGATTTTACGTGCCTCGAGTGGCGCGGAATGTGGAGGCGTACTCGCATTATATTCCTTATAGGTTAAGCCAACCCGCCCACTTGTCGTGTCCCAATACCTGGCAGCGATATGTCAACAACTATACACTTTCCACTCGTGGATATTGACTTTATCGCACCTCTTCAGATTCGATATTTATACACAATTATTATCGATTTTACTTATCACATATATTTACATATAATGTGTTGTATTATTTTTCACAGAATTCAAAATTTTTCATTTTATTTGAATTATTTGAATCTATTTAATGATTTACTAACCAGTTTGCATTGCGCAGTAGCATTGTGCGCAGTGTACTAATGCGCTGAAAAATTATGCGCAGTGTACCAATGCGTAGTATCGTTGTGCGCAACGTACCAATGCGCAGAAGAGTTGTGCGCAACGTACCAATGCGCAGTAGCATTGTACGCAATGTACCAATGCGCAATAGTGTTTCGCGCAATGTTCAGCTGCGCAATAGCAGTATAGTAGCAATAATCTCCAAAATATTGTCACGGTATTAAAATTTTTAAACCGAATCTCAATATATGATATATTTTTTGAAAATTTACTAGCAGTAAACATACTTTAATATAACTAATTACTGAATTAAAATAATTAAATTATTGTATCAAATCCTAAATGATCAAATAATTTTAAAAAAATGAAATTAAATTTGAAAAATATTGATTTAATTATTATTTGTCTTTAAATGTAAGACTAAAGAATTGTGCATATGGAAGCCATGCATCATTCTTGTTTCTTTCTCGTTTCGCTGCCGGTGTTCTGGAAATGATACTAAAGGAGGGGGAAGGTGGGACACAGTAGTGAGTGGAAAAGAGGTTTGGGGGGAAAGGACTCATGTAACATGAAGTAAACTGCCAATCGCTGTATGGTGAGGTTGTACTAACTTGCATGATTGATATGCAAGAAGACAGATTGCACCCGGCAGCAGTGACGGATCGCACATTTCCAAGAACCCTTTTTTTTAAAAAAAAAAAAAATTTTTTTCCACATTCTTTTTTTTCATTTTCATTACTTTATCTCAGTTTTATACATAAATATATATGCAAAATATTTATGTTATATTATAACCATCTCGGGGTTATAAAAAATAATGGATAAAACTTTCGAAAAGACCAGCGGCCATGCACTGCGACGCATAACTCCATCCCATCAAATAAGCTTCGGGGGAAAAAAAGATTTTTCTTTTTTAATTTATTTACATATAAATTTCTACTTCTCTGTGTGTGAATAAAAATGATTCACATCGCAATTTTATCGAAAGAAATTTTTTTTTTGAATGTTATAAAATAATTTGAAATAGAAAACTAAAGATGTGAACATAACCTTAAAATTCAAAAAAGTAAATGTCATAGGCGAACATAACCTAAAAATTCAGAAAAAAACCTCCCTTGCAAGAAGGAGAATAAAAATTGCACTTTGAGGGGTAAAAGCAATCGAGATAGTTGTTCAGTTACAAATTTCTGCCGCCAAACGATTTGAAGAAAAATATGTGTGTCGGTGCCATTTCGGCGCTCTCACAATTGGACAAAGATCTATGTGTGATCATGGGACTTGATGTAAACGCGCGCGGAGAATTTTTTTTATTCATTCAATGTTAACATATTTGCCAGTCAGGATTGTTTTGTCGATCCAATTTAAGTTCCACAAGGTTTTGACTTTCGGAAGGATCCTTTAAAAAATTTCTTTTCTCCCATACTCATGAGTGTGTGTTTGTCGCGCACGCAAACAGGTCGTCGCGTTCTCATCATCGCCGCGCGATGTCTATCTACTCAAAACTTTTCGAAAGGTTGTAATTATCACCTTATAAAAAAGTCCCATCCAACATTTCTCTCTTGCAAATGATTAATAATAAATTGCCATACTTTCAAACTCAAAAATTTTTGGGCAAATTATAACGTTGTGAAAGAGATAAAGATAAAAGACATATAATTGTCCTTCTTGCACTCATAGTTGGAAAATTTGTTGTTTTACGTTTACATGTGAATTCACCTTTAGACACGCAAGGTATGTAGACTATTAAATATTACAGTAATTAAATTTTAAAAAGTTATTGATTAGTAAATAATTAATTTTTTTTCCAGATAATCCCGGTGCATTTTAATTTTCAAGGAAGAAGCAGTGAAGAATGAATAAAAGGTTGTTTTATATTAATGATGAATAATAATGAGCTTAACTGCTTAATAATAATCTAAATTCGGCTACTACTTTTCTAGTAAACAAAATTATTGTCATAATTCTTGTCAACTACCGCACCCTGCTCTAGGGACAATTTAGTGACTTTAGAGTAACTTAATTTTAACTATAAAGTCACTATTTTCACTAGAGCAGGGTGCGGTAGTTGACTAGAATTATAATTACTCGTTCATGTGAATTCACCTTTAGATATTAGGCTGAATTCACATGTTGGCGTAAAGAGACAAATTTTGTAACTAGATTTTTTTTCTTGTCCATAATAATTGGACAAGAGAATAATAATTCTTGTACGGCCCTGTTGAGCTTGACAGCCCTCATTTCTCCCTCCCGAACAATCACCGCTGCCTATGAATACCTCCTCCGATCGCCATATATCCGCGAGAATTGAAGAAAATATGGCTACTATGTTGTGACTTACGGAGAGAGAGAGAAAGAGAGCAAATAGCCAAAGGCTCCTTTACAATAATTTTCGCTACAGGGACTTTCCGCTCATGCGCAATAGTCAATTTGGTACTTATGAGATTCAATAATAGTTTATTACATGTTTATAAAATATATATATATATATTGCAATTTCTCGAGCGCCTTTACGCGTGTAATGAGGATCAATTTTGCCCCGTGGCATATAATATATATTTCCTTTCGGTTCTTCCCAAGTGCGATTTATGTATATATGGAGAAAAAAAATGGGTTCAAAAAAAAAACACGCACCGATCATTAAAGTAAACCCAACTAACCGACCATCAGCGCAAAAAATAATTAATCAATAATTAATCGCGTGTTTCTGATCATTGAGACGATTATACACTCTCGCTACGATATGATGAATGGACATTTCAATTTTTTTTTTTTTTTACTCTACTATATAGTATATATGTCTCACTCACATTAGTTAATTAGACGTGTAATATCGAATTGAGAATGATAAATATATTTGTGGGAAAAAAACAGATATTCTCAAATTGAGAATAAATTTTTAAATCTTTGAATTTATTCCTTTTTATATTTTCTAAAAAAATGTCGGAAAAGTAAATTTCCTCTTAATTTGGAGATTATTTCTTTTTTATTAAATAAAAAATGTACTTAAAAAGTAATATATACCCAATGTAAAAAATGTATTCTTATTTTAAGAGAATAAAGAAAAATGTGTGTAATATTTCGAAGAACATTGTTTTTTAGAGATGAAATTATATATTATTGTACCGAGTGGTGCCAAAAAAATAATTCATAGCATATTAAGAATATGCGCGAGGATGGACACCGACGTGTCTAACTGAATTTGTATATTTTATAGTGATGCGTGCGCTAGATTTTATATTTAGGTTGACCACCCGTAACTCTAGAACTACTGAATTAGGTTAGAACGAAAATACCAACACCCACTCTCTTTCTCTGTCTGTCCTCTCGTAACATGCATTTTTCTCTCTATATTACGTGTATATATATATATACAGTATTTATTTTTACTTTAAGACAGTTGTTTCAAAAGATTTTATCCATTTATCGCTTTTACGCTACGTTTACAATATCGCGCGCATGCGCTTTTAATTCATTTCCCCCTCTTAAGTATAAATTTATTACTATACTCAAAATACTATATACTATATAATTTTTTATGCAATTTATTTTGAAATTTAGTATATTTTACTGTTAAAACAAATATATATTTCTACACGGAGAAAAAAGATTTCTTTTATAAAGTAACTTTTACTACTTTCAGAGTAAAACTGGACCAACTCGAAGTTTCTGCGCATCTCTGGCAATTTTTACTCCAAAAATAGTAAAATTTACTCTAGAAATAGTAAAACTTACTACGGAAACAGTAAAATTTACTACAGAAATAATAAATTTTACTATTTTTGGAGTAAAAATTGCCAGAGATGCGCAGAAACTTCGAGTTGGTCCAGTTTTACTCTGAAAGTAGTAAAAATTACTTTTTCTTTTTCTCCGTGTAAATTAAAGAATATATTTCTAAATTTAGAATATACTCTAAATTAAAGAATATATACTTAAATTTAGAATATACTTATATCCGAGAATCAGGAAATACTGAATACCCTTTTTTTAAGAATATATTCTAAATGTATAAATATTTACTTATTTCAAGAACCGCATAATACTATAAATTTAAAAATAAATAACATTTAAATAGTTTGCTAAAAAATAGTATTCTTAAATTTAGAATACTTTCTTTCGACTATAAATTATAATATTTATACCTATATTTATTATGAAAAGAATTTATATTCATCCACAAAGTTCGACAATAATGGTCATGTTTATTTTTATAGCACGAATTTCATTTTTAACACAGCTAAACCGCACCACATCAGACATATAGTGAGTTAAAAAAAGATTTCGCCAGAATTTTGCAAAAATGTATCAAATAATTTAATAATAGAATTTTTCTTTTGGTAATTGTTTTTTTAATAAACATAATCTATAAATTTTTGCTTAGATCGCTCTTTCTTCAGTGTTATATATACACTCTTTACATCTTTCATATATATGTTCGAAGGAAACGCAATTTCTTAAATGTTGTATATATATATGTATTTACTTAAAGGCAATATATACTTATAAACATCTTTTTAAACATTCAAACCATTAATAATTCTCAAAGAGCTTATCTTCAAAAATCGGCCTGTAACGATCAAGTTACCTTATTCTCTTTATATTTTCTTTCTCTCTTTACTCGTTAATCAAAAAATTGAAGCATCTATAATGTCTCCTTCCAATGGTAAAATGCGAGCTCAACATGATGAATTGTACAACTCGCAACGTGGCATCTGGCGCAAAAAGAATTCAGATCGAAGATAAATCACGTGGGCTGGTTCCTGTTGTTACCACCTTCAGAACAGATCATAAAACGATCGCTTTATCTCCATTAAATGAATCCGCAATATACTATATATATATTTTATATTCATTCGGGCAATTTTTGTTATACAATGAAAATAATTTCATCTAAAATACATGTAATTAGAACTATACACAATTGCATATAATTTTATCCTTTTGGTTTGATGGAGTTTTAAAAAGTCGTTACACTTCTACAATAATTTTATTAGTTCATGGCGTATGGTGATAACTTTCCAAAAGCGCCACTGGACAAAATTTGTTAAGCCTGTTCTACAATATTTTCTATACCTTAAAGCTTAACTCATGCTTTGCTTTTGCGAACCTATTGTGCGTTAGCTTTTAAGGTATATAGAAAATATTGTAGAACAGCCTTAACAAATTTTGTCCAGTGGCGCTTTTGAGAGGTTATCACGACTTTTCAAAATTGGAAACAACAGCAAAAAAACTGTTATTTCACAAAACATTTTTATTTAAAATTGGTTCAAGCTCACTGTGAAAAAATGCGAAAAATTTATTTAAATACAAAATTGTTTTTGATAACGTTGATGTATGTTCAAATGAGCGCGAAAGTGAGTGATGAAATCTTGTTGTTTCGCCAGAATAAAGTTAAGTAAATATACATATAGTTATATGTAAAGTTTCCCTAAAATTCTATTTTCACGTATACACCTGTTTTTCAACAGTATATTTTCGGAGGCCATATGCAATTTCACGTCGTTTGCGACAAGGTACAGATATTGTATACATGTTCCAAAAAAAAAAGTGATGGATTATATACCCGCCGAATGAATTTCTGATTAAAATGGACACACAAGAGATAATAATGAGCCAAAAGTGCTGTCCAGAATAGCCATAAAGCTAAACCTCATTCACAATTCCAATTTCTTCTTTTATAACGAGCGACTTCGTTATCTCAACTTGCACATGGGGACCCAAAAGCAAATAAGATATCGCCAAATCCCGTAAGTGAAATTTGACAAATGTACCTCTCAAGAAACAGTAACATATACACAGCGAGATATATACAAAAAAAAAATTCCGTTACTCATCGATTGACATGATCATTTTCCCCTCATTGATGGCATTTTGAAAAGTCGTGTCACTTCTATAATAATTTTATTAGTTCGTGACGTACTATAACTAATACACCACGAACTAATAAAATTATTATAGAAGTATCACAATTTGTCAAAAATTTTCTTTTCTTTGTATTTTCCGAAATGCAAATTTAATTGGTTGTCCACAATTTGACTAATGCGGACAACCAATTTCGAAAAATGTAAAGAAAAGAAAATTTTTGACAAAAGATGTATAAGTCACCAGGGTTTGGAAAGTAAATTACCATATATGTAATCTATACTGAAACGTCCTAAATATGACACTTTTACTCATTGCCAATTCACGAGATTCCTAACCTAAAAATTACCCAATAATTTAATTAAACAATTATAGAAGTGAATTAAATTGAAAAATATGTTATCTAATTATTTTTTTGTTGTTTGAAAAACGTAATTAACAAAAAAAGTCGTCTTTTTTCCTCCATACATAAAAGATATTGAAACTGGAAATACCTATACATATTCTTCGGCTTCTGAATTTGGGATAACAACACACGGTTGCTTTACTAAAGAGCATGTCCCAAAAGGTGAAATTCCAACGTATATCTCGGAAGAACTATTCCATAAAGAGAATCAAACGGTTTGTACACGCAAGTCGCGCGTTGGATATACAAGTCGTGTGTATATATATGTACATAAGGGAAAAATTTCTAAAGTGCTTCTATAAGGAAATAACGACTATGCCCAGGAAAATTAATGGACCATTGATGAAGCACTTTTTTTTTTTTTTTTTTATTTGCTGACAAGTAATTAGATAGATTCATACCAAATCCAATATCTTGACAATTGCCACGGACAAATTAGCAATTATCTACTAATTTTTCAGGTCAAAATCTATACATGGAGAAAACTATTTTTTTTGTACTTTAGTTGAATTAATTAAATTCTATACTCTGATTTACTATTTTACAAAATCAAAAAAAAACACCGAACATAAATTCCCTTAATTTCAACAAAGTTGCAATAAAGTTTTGTAAAGAATTGGTTTTAAAGAAGAAACTCATGATCTATTGAAGGTTGGTCCTTTATAGTACCATTTGGTCTTCATTGATCAAACTCCAACATTCTCGCGATTTTGTCGCATTATCTTTCCGAATAATGGTCTCAAGTACAAATAAATAAACACACAAACATATATATATATATCTATACGAAATACACTTGGGAACTCGTTGTCTTTAGTCTATAAAGAAAACGACCTTCTCGACATTCTCAACTTCTTTTCCGGCGCATGGAATTCGCGACTCCCTCTCGTCGATCTCCGCGCACCGTGAAGTGCAACTTTTTCATCAGAGACAATATATACTACAAAAGTGCTTTGGGTCCACAGGTGCACTTTACTTATTTGACCTCGTTTTTTTTCACTGTTTTTAGGCCTCGAATGGAGGATATATAATGGAGCTAACAAATCAGACAGAGGAACATGGACTGCCGAAAAAAAAGTCACTGATATCCTTTTGCAAATTCCACTAAGAGAGTGCTTTTAAAAAATTTATATGTCCGCGTATTTCACGTGAAAAGAGGTTAAGTACTACGGAATTTTTCAGCTGGAAATAATTACATCATTCCATAGGAACTAATATCTAGGGAATTTTATTTAATTTCCTGATTTTGAAAAGTATTTTTAATATTACATTCTTGCTGTCCTTCAATTACCTGCTCTAGTGAAAATTTAGTGACTTTATAATAATTAATTTTTCATTTTTTTACAGATATTCCTAACATTTCCATTTTGAAGAAAGAAGCAGTGAAGAAAGAATAAAAGTTTGTTTTATATTAATGATGAATAACAATGAGCTTAACTGCTTAATAATCGGAAAAATTTTAAGGGTGAATTCACATAAAGGCGTAAAGCGTCTTTGTAACTAGATCATGAATATGTGAGATAGTTTGTCCTTTCACTCAAAGTCTAGTTACAAAAATTTTACCCCTCCTTGTGATTTCAGCTTTAAAACAAAAAATAATTTCGAGAGCGACGACCTGCTTCTTTTTTTCGATATATATATATATTGGATAAGGAATCTTTTGTCGAAGGACAATCAATATATGCAATAAAGCCGGATCTCGACACGGAATCTTCCATGAGAGGAGATCTTTTCACGATTCCACTGTATGGCACTGGCTACCCACGCGTTCCGATCCGCTCTTTTGCTCCATTCATCAAACCGCGCGCGCCCCAACTTTTGTTTCGTGCACGCACGCAATGAAAGAACGCTGTTCAAATACACATATGCAATGGTACGGGCCCTTATGCCATATAAGTCGAGACTGCAACTTCGAACGAAAGCAACTTGCTCAATATATATATATATGTATATGCAGTACCAGTATATAAAGTACATTTGTATCTGAAAAATACACATCAATTCTTCTAATATAGAATCAATTTCCTGCCAAGTTAAATATATATTTTAGAAAAATATTTAGTTTTAAATAAAAACGCCTTTAAGAAAAAATTTCCCCCAAAAAAAACAGATACTTATAAAATATTATTAAAATATTTCATGTAGATAATATATATCTTGAAAGAACATTGAAAATATTAATGGTAATAGAGCGGCAAGAGAGTAGTTGATCTCGAGAGGTAGGCGTATACGTTCATTAACTCACATCGCTGAAATATTGTCGTAAAACTTGCCAGAAATGGTCAACTAATTGTAACTCCAAAGATGAAAATAGGCATCATCATCATTGCTTCCAAGAGTCCGCGTCTTTCTTCATTGATTCAAGAAATAGTCGTGAGCTCTCTTTGTGTGCCCGTTCAGCTATATATGATCGACGTTAATGACCGTGGAAAACGACAGTCCTTTTCAAGAAATCAAGACTTCTCAAAAATTATTACCCTTCTTTCTATTTCCCTTTTATACAATAATGGATATCATTTTCTAACTTAAAAAATTTCTTTCAAATACCCTCCCTTTTTTTTTTGCTGTACAGAAAATTTTTTTAATTATCCAAAAGAAAAATTGTTCTTTTTAAGTTTTTTTTATAAAAGGAACCTATTTAAAAATTTCTCTCATCCCGTTGAAATGGTGATAAAAACAATAAAGGCACCTGTAACATTTGTAATTTATCCGGATGACTATTTTCACGTATTTTTTTCTACGAAAGTATTTTATTTTCTTAAAGTTGTATTTAATTTTTGGAAAATTCTAGCGTTTTAAAATGTCAAACATTTGATTTTTAAAGAAATTTTGAAAAAACCAATCTCTATACATACAAATGTCATACAATTAAATAGTGGAATTTGAATTTCAGTGATGATTCCATTTAAAGAATATTATATAAAAGACCTCGTTAAGCGTCGGGACCCCCGCGCTATGTGCGTAAGCGTATAGGACAATTAGATGCGTGACCGTGACCGCGGTGTGTACGGCGCTCGGCTGAAAAAATAAATAAATCCTAACCCATTGTTTATCCAGAAGACCTGCAGGTACCTAAACACCAACGTCACAACATGTGCGCTAGTCAATTGTATATAATGGAGGATATATATATATGTGTGTATATGTATGTATTGATGCAGACAAATAAAGCGCAATGGAAAGCAACGAGACGCACTAGAATCAACCAATAACGAAAGCAGTTCGTTTTGTGTGCGTATACATGAATGGAGTCCCCCATTCATGCGAGAAGCATCCCTTCCTTCATCCCCTTTTTCCATCTTTGGCAGTGAAACACTCACACACGTATATATATATACATCTTTTAAAGGCGCACACGTGATCGCCATTGTCGATTGGCAGAGGCGCAGGCAGCGCCAGTCAGGCGCGTTATTCCCACTTTTTACCAATCTACTTCGAGAAGCGAATCTTTGCGAGAAGTCACAAGACCCCCTGCCACGACCCCATAGGAGCGTAAAACGGCTTTTTATATCAAATCAAATAAATTGCCAGAGTTGCTTTTAAGAAGCGTTTTAACACCCCAAATATTGTACGCAAGGTAAACTATTAAAGTAATTAAATTTTAAAAAGTTATTTAATAATTAAAATTAATAATTAATTTTTTAATTTTTTTTCAGATAATCCTGACATGATAAAAGAAGATAAACTATATTATCGCAGTGAAGAAAGAAAAAAAGGTTGTTTTATATTAATGATGAATAATAATAACTTTAATTTTGAAAGGAGATAAACTAAGTTATCGCAGTGAGGAAAGAAAAAAAAGTTTGCTTTATATTAATGATGAATAAAAATAACTTCAATTTTGAAAGGAGATAAACTAAGTTATCGCAGTGAGGAAAGAAAAAAAGGTTGTTTTATATTAATGATGAATAAAAATGAGCTTAATTGCTTAATAATTATCTAAATTCGGCCACTACTTTTCCAGTAACAAAACAAAATTATTTTAACATTTGAGACTTTTAGTTTTTTTTTAAACTCAGTAATTTTTTTTCGATTACTATTTTTCTTCGACATTTCAAATAACACAACATATTGCCACAATATTGCGAATATGTCACGGCAATATTACTACTGCAATTTTATGTCCCCCTGCAGGAATATTGCAGTGCAATTTTGCCTAAATATTCCTGTGAAATATTGCTAAATAAACAAGAAAAATTACCATCATCTTAAAAATATAAACTTTAACAAAAAAAATTACACATTTATAATGAGAAAAACTTAAAATTAATTGATTTAATTTTTATACACAGTCTCAAAATGAAAAACGGTATTTTTATATAAGATTTCATGAAAATTGTTGTTGCGCGATATACATAAATTCCCTGAGATGTATCATGTAATTATATGTGCGTAATCCTGATATGTGCTTCTTTCACTTGTAACATTTGTTTTCGGGATAATTTCATGTTTGAGTTAAAGGATTCGAAAAGATAATTGCGGCAATTTACAAAAATGTCAAGTAAAGCCCATCGTTATAATATCACGAAAAAAAGTAAAAAAAAATTTATGTAACACACACACACACATACAAAATGAATTGATCCAATAAAAGCGGAGCGTTAATCATAGATTTGGTTGTATATATATATATATGGGACGTTTCACGTTAAGCGGGCCACCCCGATGGCCAAAATTGAGAGCTTCCAAAAAAATCGCTTATACCCAAAAATTATTCATATATATAAGTACTTTCAAAAAATATGTGGCCTTTTGAAAAATCCAATATGGCGGCCCTAATATAACCTACAAATGTGTCTAAAATTAAAAAAAGAGGCCTAAAAGTGCTAATAAAAAGGGATTAAATGAGGAAATCACCTATGTATTGGCGGTAAAATTAGCACTAGGATACATACTTTGTATTCCGCAAGCAATACCGGTAATTTGATATTAATTTTCAGAAAATAAATATGGCGGATCCAATATGGTGGAAAAAAAATTTTAAAATGCATCGGATTTGCTTGACAGTTGTTACTCGGGGGTTTCTGAGGTCGCTGCTGCCGAATCTGATGTTAATTTTCAGAAATTCAAAATGGCGGATCCAATATGGCGGACAAAAATTTTTTTAATTCATCAGATTTCGTTGAAAGTTGTTACTCGGGGGTTTTTGGGGTCGCTGATACCGAATCTATTGTTAATTTTCAGAAATTCAAAATGGCGGATCCAATATGGCGGACAAAATTTTTTTTAATTCATCAGATTTCGTTGAAAGTTGTTACTCGGGGGTTTTTGGGGTCGCTGATACCGAATCTATTGTTAATTTTCAGAAATTCAAAATGGCGGATCCAATATGGCGGACAAAATTTTTTTTAATTCATCAGATTTCGTTGAAAGTTGTTACTCGGGGGTTCTTGGGGTCTATTTATTTAGTCAACTATTTATTTAGTCCTGAAAAGGACTGATTGAAATATTTATCTGAAATAAATATTCTGTATTATTAAAAAATCTGCAAAATAAGGGAAAAAAATGTTATAATTCAAAAAGAAAATAGTTTTATAAAACTACTTATTTTAGTCCTAAAAAGGACTGATTCAAATGTGTCCGAAGTCAATATTCAGTGTTTTAAAAAAACAAAGAACAAAAAAAAATTTTTTTATCCTCTGAAAATTAGAAAAAACTGAAATTCGAAACAAACCTACAACGTAGTAGAAATTACGAAGGTATATACACTAAATAATCGTCAATGGTTAACGACGTAAAAAAGAATAGCCACAAAAGCACGTCTATTTAATGTATTGAGGTTCAATGTCAGTTGCGAGATAGAAATGAATACAATCATGATCGACATCTACCAGACAACAGCGTAAATTAAACAAATGGCGCGCGCAATTTAAACTACATTCGAAACACAAACTTAACGTCAAGATTTAAATAATAATAATAATACATAATAATTGTTGTGGATAAAAATTTCTTTATTTGTTTCCTTTACTTTTTAATACTTTATTTAAATAATTTTCAAGATCTTTTCATATAATGAGTATGAAAATTTAAAACATGTAAACAAATATTGAAATTAACTTAGGCTAAAAAAGAGTCTAATAATATTCATTAAACCAAATATTCGGCAAAATAAATTCACGAAAATTCTTTATTTTTTACATAAATTAATTTTTCAAGGCGCGCCGTAAAAAATTAATAAATATCAATAATAACTTAATTAGATAATTATTAAACCAATTGAGGATGAAGTAATTGATGTTTTTTAATTTTTGCTTCCTCATGGAGGAATTTTCTACACGGGGCAAACTAAGAAAAAATATTTTTTTAACGCACCATATAAAACTTTCTAAAAACCAAAAACCAATATTAGATACTTTATCAACGACACCATAAACCCCCTAGTAACAACTTTCAACCGAATCATTTGATTAAAAAAATTTTTTGTCTGCTATATAGGATCTTCCATTTTGAATTTCTGAAAATTAACAATAGATTTGGTATCAGCGACCCCAAAAACCCCCGAGTAACAACTTTCAACGAAATCTGATGAATTAAAAAAATTTTTGTCCGCCATATTGGATCCGCCATTTTGAATTTCTGAAAATTAACAATAGATTCGGTATCAGCGACCCCAAAAACCCCCGAGTAACAACTTTCAACGAAATCTGATGAATTAAAAAAAATTTTGTCCGCCATATTGGATCCGCCATTTTGAATTTCTGAAAATTAACAATAGATTCGGTATCAGCGACCCCAAAAACCCCCGAGTAACAACTTTCAACGAAATCTGATGAATTAAAAAAATTTTTTGTCCGCCATATTGGATCCGCCATTTTGAATTTCTGAAAATTAACATCAGATTCGGCAGCAGCGACCTCAGAAACCCCCGAGTAACAACTTTCAAGCAAATCCGATGCATTTTAAAATTTTTTTTCCACCATATTGGATCCGCCATATTTATTTTCTGAAAATTAATATCAAATTACCGGTATTGCTTGCGGAATACAAAGTATGTATCCTAGTGCTAATTTTACCGCCAATACATAGGTGATTTCCTCATTTAATCCCTTTTTATTAGCACTTTTAGGCCGCTTTTTTTAATTTTAGGCACATTTGTAGGTTATATTAGGGCCGCCATATTGGATTTTTCAAAAGGCCACATATTTTTTGAAAGTACTTATATATATGAATAATTTTTGGGTATAAGCGATTTTTTTGGAAGCTCTCAATTTTGGCCATCGGGGTGGCCCGCTTAACGTGAAACGTCCCATATATATATATATCGTACGCATGAATCGATATTTACTTTATAAGTGGCAGGTAGCAAACATATTTGAATAATTTAAGGTCGCACATAATAATCAGTTCTCTCGGTACGGTAATTATTATCGAGAAGGGGGAAATATAGTGCGAGAAGGGGGGCTTCCGGTGACAAAGGAATTTTCACCAATTACACTTTATTCTCTATTCTAAAAATATGTGTTTATAAATTTATTTCATTAACGTAAAAAAATCTTGAAAATTTTGAAATCTTAAAATTGAAAAATTTATAAATAGGATTAAAGTAGGTTTAACGTAGTTTTAGGGTAAAATTAAAGAAGGTTTAATATAGATTCAATGTAACTTAAAAGTAGGATAAAAATAGAATTATACTAGGTCCAATACAGGTTTAAAGTAGGATAAAAAATATTTTAAAAAAGTTAACCTGAAAATTGTAAATACTAAAGATAAAAACGGAAGGTCGTCAATGTAATTTCAATCTACAGCCATGTTATAATAACACTTAAAATTGTAAGTTACAAACAAAATTAGGCATGTAAAAATTGTTTTATTTATTTATTCATTGTGCACGAAATTTATCGAGTCTCATATTTATATATATATGTGAAAAACTTTCTCTTAAAATGAGTCTTTATCATAAATTAAATTTGCAGCTCATAAAAACGTTATATTAATATGAATTTTTTTTTATATATATCTCATGTAAAATTGTCGAGCCAATCGGAGATCCTGGAATAATCGACATGCCAAGGTTCAAAAATTCCACTTTAATTTAAAAATGAAGGCGTTGCAGTCGATCATTAGTGAAATGAAATTTCAGGGCGTGACGTGTGGGTTTGGCGAATTCACAAAAGCAGTTATACATGTATATATATATGTGCATTATGTGTAAGATTGCAAAATATGAAATCTTTTGGGAAGATCGACCCCAATGATCTCCGGGAAAATTATAGGGATGCAAAAATCGTGATCCATACGCACGCAACTTGAAAATTATCCAAAGTTGCGTCTTTCATGTTTTAAATAGCAATTTACTTGCAGTATGTACAATACATTCATATATAAAAATTATATGAAGTAAAAAAAGTTTTTCATCTCATTGCATATAATAATTATAGGTTTTTATATTCAATTCAAAAGGCCATTTTAAGCCGCAGTGAAGAAAGGTATCAGTAATATAGAAGAATACACCCATTTAAGAGAAAAGTTTGACAAAGGGTTAAATTAAGTTTAAGGTAGTTTTTATTCTTGGTTAAAGGTAGTTTTAATTTAAGTTCAAGGCAGATTAAATTTAGGTTTTAAAGATAGTTTTGATATATATTAAAGGCAGTTTTTATTTTTGGTTAAAGTTAGTTTTAATTAAGGTTCAAAGTAGGTTTAATTTAGGTTCAAGAAAAGTTTATAGTTTTTTATAAATAAATACAAAACTAATTACAATTTTCTTATTTATGTTATATACTGTAATTTACTATTAAAATTTGCGTTGCGCATATAATTTGATTACTATTCACATAATAATGAATATGAAGAAAATAATTACTTGAGCAATAAAACTCAATGTAGTTGATATGAAACAACTATAATTTTCCGTTTTTCTCATATAATAATTAAGGATTATTAATTTTCATGTCTTTCACGTGTGCACTTCCTTTTCAAGATTCAATGCCTATCATTAAATCAAGAATAACTATCGAGAGCTGATATATACGATCGCAGAAATTGAAAGAGTAAGTAAGAGAGAGAAAGATAGCCCCGCGCAGGTGTGAATTGAGCGACATAACTTTTTTCTATGCGCGTAATATACAACACACACTCACGCACACATTGATTTTTAAGGCTCAATCGTAAATCAATTGCAGACCATCTACGGCAACATAAAAGTGTGATAAGGAATAAGAGCCATTGACGAACTACCGGAAAAAACTCATTATCACATTCCAATTGGGGGTCTATAGAACATTTTTATCCGGTCTTAATGAGAAATATGCAAATTCACTTAATTAAACTGTTTTCAAAGGCAAAAAAAAAATACAATCATTAAAACTATTGATCTGATATATTTGTGGACAAAAAGTAACACAGTAGCTTAAATTTTATATGAAATAAATAACACTTTAGAATTGCTCAAAAATAGTTACTGTTACTGTTACTGTTACTGTTACTGTTACTGTTACTGTTACTGTTACTGTTACTGTTACTGTTACTGTTACTGTTACTGTTACTGTTACTGTTACTCAAAGATAGTAACATATTACCGACTTCGTTACTTTTGGACAAAAAGTACCATTTTACTTTAAAAAATAGTTAATTACTTTTAAGGTAGTAACATGTTATACTTTAAAAATAGTATATTGAGAATTATTTTATTTTAATAAATATCGAAAAAAAATAGATTTTCTTTTAATAACGGTACATTAATATGAGAATTAACACGTGGTGTTTTTTTTTCTCTCTCTCTCTCTCTCATGTTTTGGTGAGATAATAAATATTGGTGAAATCTAAAGTTTTGTAATATGCAAAGTATTTAAGCCATTTGTGGTTTGACATAAAGTATGATTCCTACAAAAGCGTTATATACCGAGAGGAGAGCCAAAACCAGTCAGCATTATAAGAGAAGCCCCTCTTGGCAATAGCCGTTTGTACCCACGCTCAGAAATTAGAATACAGTCGCGAACGATAATTTATGGACAAATTATGCGCGCGGTATACATTAATGCGTGTCAAGAGGACAAAAGATGAATTTTTCTCCCCGTTAACGCGAATTGAATATTATTAGAATTCAATAATAATTCAATATTATAGAGGATGATCATTATATTCCGAACCCTTAAAAAAACATTTTTTTTTTTTTTATTAAAAATTGTTGTTACAATTTAAATTTAATGAAAAAGAAAAAACTTAAATACTGAAAAAAATGTGTTTCAATGATTTACATTTGACTGGTAATAATTTATAATCATAAATTGATTTTTAAAAGGACCTTTCTCGATATAATTGAAAGTGGAGGCAATATAAAACTTTAAATGTTCGTCTTTAGACATTTTTGTAGTTTTTTAAAATGTCATACGTGCGTATACAATTTTTGGTGGTACTTTATTTTATTATTTTTTTTTTTTTTTAATCACTATCAATTAGCTTATCGGCAATAATATTGTCTCATTCGACGAAGCGGCACTCGTTATATTCACTAATTATAATTAATTTGGATAAATTAACGTTCATAATCGAGCACCTGACCGCGAGAGTATATTTTTATAAATATAATCTGGGAAAAGTTTTATAGTCACCGAAACAAAATGCAGGTGTTCATTTTTTTAAACCACAAAAAACGAAGAAATGAAATAAAGGAAAAAAAATTTCAAATTAACAATAAAAAAAAAAACAATTTCATATTCATCACTAAATACTGTATTTTGAGATATTTATAATTTAATTTTTAAATTTAAAATAATTTGAAAAAAAAAATTAATTAAAAATGTAATTAATTTTTAAATGCATAAAAATAAATTTCCTTGGATATTTCATCAGTTCTTGACAATTATATAATTTTCTTTTAACAGATATATGATGAAGTTAATGAACTTGAACTTGAAAGGACCATATTGAAAAATGATGCCACTATATATGAGGTTAAGATCAATATCTAAAACTATGATGCCTCAAGACCTTCTGGTCCTGTACTATATGAGGTGTAACGACCCACAGTGAGAATGTATTAAATTCTCCGCATTATTTCTATATCCTACATTATTAACATCCTATGTGCTGATATAACGATAGCCTTATGATTAATTATACGTTTCACCTAATAAGGCACACTATTGCATCTCTTTCTATCTTTAAAGAAGTTAGCTCTAGCTTCATCGAGAAAACGGTACATTTCAATTGAAAAATGATCGCGCAAAAATGAAAGATAAAACAATTTTCGCATTTTTCTTGCTTTGAAACATTTTCAATCTGTAATCTACCATTAATATAATAGGACCTACTTTGATTCTACTTTAGACCTAAATCGACCTATAGTGAACCATTGGACTGCATTGGACCTACTTAAGACCTCCTATAAGCCTACTTTGAACCTATTTTGACCCTACTTTGGTCTTAATTAAATATAATTTAAACCTAAATTGGATCTGTCTTAAGTCTTCATTGAACCTACGTTGAACCTACCTTGAAGTAATTTTGATTCTACTTTGGACCTAATTTGACATATTCAACTTACATTGGACCTACATTGTACCTACGTTGAGCTTTTCTAAAACCTAATTTGACCTATATTGAACCTACTTTAGGCCTTCATTGAACTTACTTTGAAGCTATTTTGTACCTAATTCGACCTATATTAAACCTACTTTGGATCTACTTCGGACTTAATTTACACCTACTTTAGACCTATTTTGTATCTAATTCGACCTATATTAAACCTACTTTGGATCTACTTCGGACCTAATTTATACCTACTTTAAACCTATTTTGTACCTAATTCGACCTATATTAAACCTTCTTTGGATCTACTTCGGACCTAATTTATACCTACTTTAGACCTATTTTGTACCTAATTCGACCTATATTAAACCTACTTCGGACCTACTTTAGACCTATATTGAACCAATTTCGACCCTAATTTGTACCTATTTCAACCTGTATTAAACCCACATTGGACCTACTTTAGACCTGCATTGAGCCTACCTTTAACCTGCATTGAGACTATCTGGAACCTACTTCAAACCCTATTGAACCTACATTGAAGCTACTTTAAACCTTATTTGAACCTATTTTGACCCTCTTTTGAACCTTCTTGAATCCAGAAATAGTATCATATTGAATGAATTTTAAAAAATTCTAAAATTTTACATTGTAACAAGCGCAAGTGAGATGATTAAGAAATTGAACATTAATGTTTTACAAGAGGGGAATTATAATGTCTCATTTTTTCCACCCATAAAAATGATCATACTAAATTCTAAATTAAATTTCTACTTCGTCTTATAATATCCACTCACTTCCCATACATATATATATATATACACTAGTTTAAGTCGTAAATCTCCACATTTTATAGTCACTCACAGAGACGTGGTCAAAGCAGTCTCTAAATTTCTCTTTCATGAATAAAGTTTTAATGTGATAACATTTAAAAATAATAATCAAGTAATTTTTAAAAAGTTGGTAAAATATAAAGTCACGAAATATTATTATAGAGTTAATATTACTTTAATAATAATAATAATAATAATAATATTATTATTTATAAACCAACATTATATCTAATTATCGTAAAAACCTAAAGTAAATATTTAAAAAATTCTTCTTTAATTAATATTGTTATATGGATACTTTAAAAAGAAGTAATTTTTGGAGTATAATATAGTAATAAGGGGAAAAAGCAGTTTATTACTAGACTCATTGACTATTACTACTTTTCAGTAGTAGTAGACGGTAGTAGCAAGACAATGTAATCGTCAACAAAAAAATAAAATAACGTTAATATTGGACCTATGTTTTCTATTTTCTTTGTTATTATCAATTAATTATATTAATTTAATAATAATAATAATAATAATAAAAATAAAAAACTAAAATATTTATAAAAGTAATAAATTAATAAAAAACATATTATTAAAAATAATAGCATTATACTTATAAGTGACGCGCTCTAAAGAAAGGGACCTAAGAAGCAATAGAATTATAGGTTATGTTCATTCTCTTTGTTTATTTTCACTTAAAAATTTCAAATCATAACCTAAAATTTTTTGCTTTTTAGATCCCTTTCTTCAGAGAGTGGCACATACATAAAATCAATAAGTATTAATTTTTATAAATATTATACTCTCTAAATCTAAATTAGTAGTTTTCTACTAATGAAAGAGTGCGTATTTGTTTATCAATTAAATTAGTAACAGTTTTGACAAATTTTTAGTAAAAACTACTAATTGCTAGTAGAAAACTACTAATTCATGGAGTAAATCGTATTTTTTACTATTTCAAATTAGTAAGCCGATTTACTCCATGAATTAGTAGTTTTCTACTAGCAATTAGTAGTTTTTACTAAAAATTAGTCAAAACTGTTACTAATTCAATTGATAAACGAATACGCACTCTTTCATTAGTAGAAAACTACTAACGGGATAACTATAATTATAATATAATAATATAATATTAAATAAATAAATAGATAATATAATATATGTACATACATATAAAAAAATAAAATATAAACATACCTTCGACTGGGAATCCATAACGGGCCGTATTAAGGCGATTGTCACAGCACCAAGGTAGTCAAACCCCTATTTTTTGCACCTCGTTGAGAAACATGAAAATCCAACAAATATATATATATAAATATTCTCAAAATGTTTATATAAATGCGCACTTTCTAACCTTTTTGAAAAAAGCTCTCGCAACGCACTAAAACACTCGCGTGCACAAACACCCACAACACACTAAAATTTTTATATACATGTAGAATATTGTCCAGTATTTTAAGAAGTGTCCCACTACAAAATGTTCCAAAAGAGGGCGAAAGTTGTCCCAGTCAAATAATTGTACCACGATCGTTTATTTTGTTTTTAATTTACAAAATATGTAATAATTTATATAAAATAACAATATTCACAAAAATATTTTAATTTTTTTTTTTTTTGTTTCTTAAAATATTGTGTATAGATATTTTAGGAATTTCGTAAACGCGTGATTTCATGGGCAAAGCATTTATATATATATATATATATATGTGACGCTCTCACTGCAAAATTCAAAGGCGAGCGCGAGAAGGTGCGCCGACGTACTCGCGCTAGCCCGATTCGAATGTGACTGGTTCGTTGCGATTCCGGCGTGCCTCGCGTGGAGTTTGACCGGTTGGAGGAGCTCTCGGAACAACACGCGGAATCACGATAAACATAAGCAAAAGCGATCTTGAAAGAGATGCGAGAAGTTGGGTGGGAAAAATATCCTATATATGCTATACTTACAACCCTTTCCCACAACGATTCTTAATTGATAATTATTTATAGAAGTCTTCAATTGGCAATTAATATTTAAAAAAAAAATTCTTTAACAAAAGTTTGCTCTATATATTAAATCACTACCTATATATAATATTATAAAATAAAATATAATTTTAACTAGGAAGTAATTACAAATAAAAGAAGAAAATGTAAATGAAATCGAAAGAAAAGAATAGAAAAATTATAAATATAACCTCGAAACTCAAGATGAAGGAGTTAACTATCAAAACTAAGATTGGGGTAAAATTACTGTTTTTGTTAATGTTATATTTATTCATCATTAATATAAAACACACTTTGTGTGAAAACCGCTTCACTTTTTCTATGGTTTTGTTCCATAATTATTTTTTTCGTTAATATTATTTATTATTCATCATTAATATCAAAAACACCTTTTGTGAAAACTGCTTCACTTATATTATATTCTCTGCGCCATGTCTGCATCTGAAATAAAAAAAAAGACAAGTTACATAAAATATTATTTACTTTAAATAATCTAAAAATAAAGAAAAAATTGATAGAAGTTATTTATATTAAATTAATTATTCTTTTCATAACCTCGATGAATGTGTTAATTTTTAATAAGCATCATGTTTCACCAATCAATAAAATTTACACAGGATGTGTGAGACTAAATACACTTTCGCAGTATCTAATGCGTGGGACGAAATGAACTCGTGAACCATTAAAAGATGACTCTTCAAGACCATGTGGGTCACATTTGTTCTAAAGAGGAAAAAGTCTCTTACGTGAACGCAAAAGATCATGATTATGAGGAAACAGTTCAAGAACACTCAAGTTATAGCTAAAAACAATAATTTATCATTTTTATATTATTATTATTATTTTCACATAATTATAATTACTATTACTACTGCTTTTACTACTACTATTTACAGGGTTCGGAAAGTAAGAAACTCAAAGTAATCTACCAGGGTTGGGAAGTTAAGACAACGAATTTAGTCATTTGCTGAAATGACATAAAAATAATAAAAACTCACTATTATTATTATCGTCACGATTAAAGGAACGATTAAATGTTTATTTGTGATTAAAATACGACCCTGAAATTTCCGAGTCTTTTTAAGAATATATGTGAAGACCTATACAGATATATATATACAATGTTAATGCGCGAGGAGACCGCGTGGGACCAAGACTGCCCTGCCTTGGCTCACCAGATGTCATTATTCATTATGTATACATATTTCTCCTTCATTATAAAGGCAACAAGTTCGCTGCTCTTTAGATGTATATATATAAAAAAAATCAATTTTTGCTCAATATCCCAGGCATCATCAATTTTTGAACAAATATTTTTTGCAATATAAATTTCCTTTCCCCCCTTTAGTAATCAGTTTTCCTATACCACTCATAAAATATACCGTAAGAAAAAAAATATATATATGCAATAAAATTTTGCATTATATCAATTTGCAATAATTGCCTTCGTGCTGAGGAATAACAATTATTGCCACGTCAGGTAATATTAGTGCTGAGTAAATGATAATAATTGCACTCGCGCCGAGAAATTACAATCTACCAGGGCTGAGCATGTTTATATATGTATATATAAAACATGCGCATTTATACACACATTCCCGCCTTTTTTTATGACAATTCCTCAAGCATTAACCAGATTTAATGATTTTAATGCGCAAAAAGCTTTTAGTGCAAGAAGCATCACCTCATTTTCAAAAAGTGGTTCAATTTTAACGATCTCATTGAATTTTGACTAATAGAACTTCTTTTCGATACTATCGAAATAATAAAAATACTCTAACAAATTTATGGTTTAAAAAGAAATTGAGGTTAAAACACCAAAAATTTATATACGATTGATAACATTTTAAATGGATTTAAGCTTTAAGTACAGAAATTATCGTATAAAAAAAAAGAAGTAATGGAGCAAGTTTTGAAATCATTTTTAAACCGCGAACAGAGAAAATATGGAGAATTTATAATAAACCTGTGTGGTAAAAAAAATTTATATATACTATAGTGCGGAAGGGATGCAACGTTTAACGTTTGTGGTCTGCATTCGTGAAAGTGCAACTATAGGTAATCAAGAAGACTTTCTCAGTGGGGTGGCGCACTCTCGGTCTTGTATAATAAAATAATGGTTAGGGGGACGCGGATAATTTATGTTATTTCCCGTGTCGGTCTGTCCGTCCATCCAAGCAGCACTCTCTCGAACCTGATTGTCCCGACTCGAACCACTCTTCCGACTCACACCTGTTGTCTGCGCGAGGTACACGCATATACGTTCAAACTCTTTTTTTTTTTTAATTCTTTCCTCTGACTCATCGACTCGACACGCAAAAAAAAAGTCGTAATGTTGTCATAATTCGTTTTATTGCCGGCAGCTGACTAATTCACATGGACCACGGGACAGCCAAACATCGAATGTGTCAAGGGGTTTAATCCCTGTGAACTCAAACTTAACCTCATTACCAAGCACTTTTCAATCTGAAAGGTATAAACTTTCCAAGTGGAATTTGAAGAATAAATTTACATATGAAATTTTAATTGGACCCGGTTTTTTTATGGCAAAATTCGGATTATTACAATTAATATCAAAAAAATAAACTTTCTACAAAATATAATTTTTTTTCAGATACGGCCCTCGGAGGATAGAAGAAGTGAAACAGTTTTCACAAAAGGTTGTTTTATATTAATGATGAATAATAAATAACAATAATTGACAAAAAACAATGAAGGAAGTTAAAAAAAAAAGTGAAACAATTTTCACAAAAGGTTGTTTTATATTAATGATGAATAATAAATAATATGAACTATATAGAAATATTTGGAAATATTTTCATTCTAGAAAGAGAAAGCACATATATACAAAATATACGTGGATGGGATCGTGAGATAAGTAAATATTTCTTGTAAATAAGAGAATAAATCTATTACGTCAGATCATCATCTCTATCGCGCCCAGAACAAAGGAATCTTCTCGCCATTACTTATATAAAAAAAAATTTTTTTTCTCTCTTTTTTCCTCAAGAACATCCGCATGTACTCTTTAGGAGTTCTCGCTCACCTCGTGAGGTCGTTACATCTATATTCGCACGTACAAATGCAAATGACGTTGCCTCACGAGTATGGGCCCCGCGAGCATGGTTTTATGCTCGCGCACATGCAACGACACATGCAAAGTGCATTATGGTGGTAGTTGCATCCTGGGAGGCCTTTCAGATAATACGAGTATAAGACAGAAGCAAAATAACTATCGAGAGCAAAGAAGGCAGACTCGGAGTCTATCCGTTAGGCCCCTTTATATATATAGATAAATATAAAGCACATACATATGCATAATATTATATCCCGCATGGACTTTAGGATTACTTGAACAATAAAAAAAAGCCACCCTTATACCACTAATGATCTCTATATAAAAAAGGTTTTTTTTTTTAAATTTAAATTCCAAAATAATTGTCATTTTGATTCCGTAAGATTGTATCAAATGAAAAATTATACACTATCTTGAATAATGGAAAAACACTGTTAACAATGAGTGATAAATTTAAAACTTGAAATACTGTATGTTTCATGCTTCTGAAGTTGAGTCGTAAATAACAGGTCATAAAAGTTTTAATACAGTACATAAGAGGTTTATCGAATCGTTTTTTGTCTATAGACTTCTTTACGAAGTATAATTTTTATATCTTATTTTATATATATATATATATATAAGAGAAATAATTTCTTTGAAAAATACGAAGAGAAAAATATTAAAGTCTATGAACTTGAAGCGCCTATAGCCCATATATGAAAAGAATGTGGATTTAGCGTCGAGATGCACCTTAATTCTCCGCGTGCAAAAGAATTATCAAGATTTCCAATTAATCCTTCTGGATGGCTTCATAATAGCTTCATGAACAGGTTTCCGTGGCTATTAGCAAAAAAAAGAAACCCCCCCCCCACTCTCTTTGAATTGAAAAAAAAACCGGCGCACCAGTGCCGCCAGTGCATCCGGTCTTTTCCCGACTTTCCGCAGAAGAACGCGTATCGTTCTATAATCAAGAGAAGAAGTCGCACGTATTATGTGCGCCATTAAAGACAACTCCGACCCATATAGGTATTATGAAAAATAAAAAAAAAAATTCCCACTATGGCAATCGAAGGAATATCGGAGGCGTCGCCTCTGAAGAAGAGCCAGACGTCGTTTGACTTTTCGATGTAAACGCCACATGAAAGAAACTCCTTCGCTCGTGCAGCCTGTCAAAGAGTCGAGCGAGTCTTCTTAAGACTTGTGGAATCAGGTTTACTGAAAATTAATCGACTTCTACCTAACGATACGACTTTGTGGAATCATTATTAAATGAATTTAATTCAACGAAAAATTAATCAGGCAAGCGATCCGAATTTTAAAATTCTTTAACATATCGATATATATATATATATAAAAGAAATATAGTATCAATCTAATTGTGTTTTGTGATCGAAATAAAAAAAGAATGCAAACTATTTTTATAATAGTCATAAAAAGGGTGATAATAAATTATAAAGTAACTATTTCGACAATTTTCCATTTTAATAAACAAATGCAAATGAAGCTATTCGATTAGATCCGTTCCTTTAGCAAATTATTCCGCAATATTTATATCACGATTATGAATTGTATTTAAAGAGATTGTAATTCTCCGAAAGAGCATAAAAGGGCTACTATCTGATACATTTCACTTTATTGTCCTCGAATCTTGAGAAATGTATAAATTTGAATAAACTTATATGAAAAAAAAAATTCTTTTTAAAAGCATACACTCTCTATAAGCATTATTCCTCTAAAGATGCATGTTTCTCTTAAAACACACTCGTAATTTACGCTTTTTGAAGAAATAAAAAAGAAAAGCTTTAAATTAATGGCTTATCCTCTATATATATAAAGAGAAAGAATCAAGGATTTGAAATATCATCTTATATATATATAGAAATATATGCACGCCTTTTTCTCTTGAATGAAAACTCGTTTGCAGTTGCAATGCGATTCATCGATGGAATATTCGCAATGTTCAATATTGTATAGCTTTGGTTGCTTGCAGAGCGCGCAAAATATATACATGTACGTGAGACCAAAGGCATTAAAACTGTCGGTGTGGGCGTCGAGTAGAGATTCGTAACTCAAGGGACTTGCATTTATGTTGCATTCTAGCTGGAGAATTGCAGGACAATAAATGTCTCCCGGCTGAATAATCATCTTTGTACGCAGGGATGCACTATTTACTATCAATATATAGAGAGAATATAGATGGACCCAGAGAAGATATCAAGCCTAACAATCTCTTGCATTGAAAATTATACCATCAACTTTCATTTTACTGTCAAGAATATAAAAATTTAGAAAATTCGATATAAATTATAACTATAAATTGGATTGTATGTATATATGTAAATATGAAATCCATAAATAAGGAGCAATAGAGATTTATCGGAGATGAAAATAAATGGACCTCTCTCATTTGGTATTTAAAAAGTTGGCAAATAGATATTAGGATAAAGCTTTGAAAGAGTTGCTATATATATATATGCATCCGGGAAAGTTGGATACTTATTAAACTTCATATATAGAGTTAGTAATATGTCGATACATCAACATGCATAACGATCAAATATGCGACTAATGGAGGGATTAATTTTTTGTCCCCATATATATGTATAACCGATTCGTATAGCAAGATTAAAAGCCAAAGTCCGTATATTTAATATATATTGACTCTCAGTATAATTTCTATAAATAGATCGTGGTTGCACCGGTTCAAACCGTCGCAACTTGTTTTGTCATTTTTACCAGACTAAGCGGACAAGTTAGCCAAGTTAATTACTTGGATAATTCCTTGGCGCTCCTCGCACACACTACAAAAGAGCCGACCGTTAGATCCCGCAGTTTCAATATTAATGCGCATCGATCCGATATATGTATACGAGTTATTTAAAAGTCATCACTTGCTTTTTTGTAAATTGAAATAAAATCTGAACGATCTTAAAAAAGTTGGGCGTTATAAAAAAAACAGAAAGTAACATAATAGTTACATTACCTTGGCAATTGTAAATAGTATCTATCATAGAAACGGTTACTATAACGGTAGTTTGTAATTGTAAATAGTTGCAACGGTTTGTAATTACAACAACCACGAAATCCTTTAATGTAGGTGCTTCTCTTGACAGATTACTTATTTTATTATTCATCATTAATATAAAACAAACCTGCTATTACAGCCACTTCACATTTCCATCTTCTTTATTATTCACTAAATTTTTGTTTCCATCTTGAATCTCTGCTTTCTAAATCTTCCTGAAAAAAAAAATTAATTTCAATGAAACCTTGATCAAAGAAGAAAGAGGATTTCAATTTAAGGTTACAATGAAGAAACGAAGAGCACACGAGAGGCCAAGGAATACTAATTGTTTTCATCGCGAGGAGTGATTTATGGAGAAGTAGAATCTAATCAATAAGAGAGAAGAATTGAATAAAGCGTTAAAATAACTCGAAGAACGGTGTCAGTTGCAAATAATATGTAGACATCAATCCGTAGTTGCGCAAGGACGAGTGTCCTTTCATTTAAGAAGCGTTAGTCGTTAAATCATCGTCGCGTTAGGCGCACCAGCTTTCTTGTATATATGTACTTGTCGTTTTATGGAGGTTTATATAGGGACACTAATTCGCGTGGGATTGGAATGTTTGGGCGCGATCGCATTTTCTGAAAAACAAATCTGTTCTTGCGTCCACTTTGCAATTTGTACTTTGATTTATATACAAATACAAAGAAATTTTTTTTTTTTTGAAAACCACAGGTTAAAATTTCACGTATTGTATTGAATAAAATGTATTTAAAATAAACTGGAGAGGATAAAATGTTATCAGTTAAAGAATTGCTAAAGGAAATAAAAAAAAAGTTAACATGGTGCAAATAGGATCGAAGTACAAGGACCGGTAACTAGGCAAGTGCTTCGAGAGCAGATGCAAATTTTCTCGCGAATATATACAACGTAGATCGTAGCAAGTTTGCGTAGGCGAAGGATGTCCATCGTTTCAGGACCAGTCCTGAACCCGTCCTTCTTGTATACCTCGGGAGTACGCTATCCAGAAAAGTGAGGTGGTATCAACGATACAACGTCGTCGGTTGGTTGATTCTCAACTCACGATTACCACCACCACCACCATTGGTAGAACTCTTCAGGAATCGCGTGCAACTTTCCATATTGAGGAGTTTTAAAAGCTGCACCTTAGTATAGTGGGATAACCAGGGGCGCCTACACGCGCTCCATCGCGTCAACTGGTTATAAGCATCAGGAATGGTCAATAAAAGACACACGGACACCGAACAAATCTTTAAGATTAGTCTCTAAACCTCTTCCTCGATATAAAACAAAATCAAGGGCAAATATTAGTTTCCATTTTTTTTTTTTTTTTTTTTGTAGATTTTATTTCTCCCCCGTCTCTTCAATTCAACAATAGTTCTTTTTTGAATATGATAATTCTCCAATTATCTAACGGAATAATAAATACACAAAATATTTGTTTTTTTCTACACTTATTTCTTACACATTCAAATATCTCTCTTTTCATTTTCTACATATCACACTTGTCAAGTAGAGTATTCAAATTTGTTGGCACCCAATTTGTACCACCATGACAAACAAAAAGTGCCTTTCCATCAATGTACGCCTGTAAATTTCCTACTTTATAGACTTGTTTTGCCTCTCGATATTTATTTGGTATTGGCATAAAAAGAACACCACGTTCCTCACATTTCTTTTGTACAAAATCTTTAAATCCATGTGGAATTTGATTTACAATTCTCATTGCTTCAGCGATACTCTGAAAAAAAAACATAAATATAAAAATTCGAAATCGGGAAAAATAATTTTAAATATACATGTATATACAAACCTCAACTCTCGGTTGAATATTAGAAGGTATTTGCTGAACAGGTTGACTTCTTTCCAAACTTGTCAAATATGAAACTTGTTCAACAGCGCCTGGTTGAAGTCCTTGAGGTACAGAAACTGCTCTATTCATCATTTCCAATGCCTTTTTGAAATATTCACTAATTATTGGTTCAGCGAGTAATTTCTCACTAAGCATTCCCTTCCAACCCAAATACCAATGTGTAATCTCATCATAATTCGGTGAACTATTAAGCCAAAGTGCCAAAATTTGTAACCATTTGGGAAAAAAGAATTTATCAAGTAATCCAATCATTGTATGCTTTGGCAATAATTCTTTCCATTCATAAACCCAATGCCATTGATCGAGAATTTGTTGATGTGGATTAATGACAAGTTCACTTAATGCAATTTGCAATTTTGGTACAATATTTTTCACCAAAAATGCTTCTAAATCGCCAGGCGCAAAAACTTCCGCCCATGGCTCAAGCATTAATCGTGCCGATCTATCTGAAGCATGCCAACCGCCCAATGCCGATCCAAGTTTACGTCGAATTATCGGATAAATTAAATTGTCTAGTCGGTGACCTATAATTCAAAATTAATTATTTTTTATTAATTATTTCTCATAAAATTGTATTTCAATAATTAAAAATCAATTAGAAATTTAATAAAGAAATAAAAATCCTACAAAAATACGTGGGATCAAAAATTAAACAATTTGAGCAAATAATAAAAGAAACTTACGTAAAAGTTGAAGCCAAGGATGAATCCAAGTGTGAATTGGAACCGTGTCCGTTAATGGATTCCATTCTTCTACTTCGAGAGTGAGTTTTGGAAGGACCAATAAATCGAGAATATTCTCAAAAATCCAAACTGGTAGCAAAGGCATCCAATTTTCAATTAGATCAATTAGAGGATCCGGTTGTCTACACGTCCATTCTCTTAAAAAAAAGCGAAATAAATTTATGTTAAAAACAAAATTTTAAAAGTCTACCTAAAATATTTTATTGGGTAAATCCATTTCAAATTAAGTAGAGACTAATTTCAAAAATACAAATTTAACTGCCGTTGAAATTGTTTTAATAAAAATTTTGTATTTATTATTTATTAATATAAAATAAACTTTTTAGTTTCGTGACCTAGAACAAAAACCTTTAAAGCGAGATTTTGATGTCCGTTCGTCCGTCAGTCCGTCTTACACTATAGTTTATCTACCATAGCAACCGTTACTATGGTAAGCGTTACGATAACAGACGTTACCATAGCAAATGTTACAATAACATCGGTGCCCATAGCAATCGTTACAATAACAGACGTTACCATAGCAAGTGTTACAATAACAGGCGTTAGTACAGCATGCATTAAAATAAAAAGCGTTAGTATAGCATGCATTAAAATAGAAAGCGTTACTATAGCAATCGTTACCACGACAATGGTTTGTAATTAAAATTAATATAACAGCCATGAAACTCTTTAATGGAGGCTCTATGTGCCTGCTTCTCTGACTGATTTTTGTTTATTTTATTATTCATCATTAATATAAAACAACCTGCTTTTACAGCCACTTTACATTTCCATTTTCTTTATTGTTCACTAAATTTTTTATTCCATCTTGTACCTTTAATTCCTAAATCTTCTTTAAAAAAATAAATTCGAATCACTTTTGTAAATTCTAATTTAAACTTTATTTTTTCTCTTCTTTGAAATGGATTTAACCTGCAAAAAAATAAACGATTCATTATTAAAAAGAATGAAATAAAAGTAACATACAGTACGGCTCCTCTAATTGATGGCATCCATGCATTCCACACAAGTTGATCGTACGGTTGCAATGAATTCGATTGAAGTGTTGTTTTTCCAATTTCCAATATATCCTTCCATTGTTTAAATAAATCCAACCATTGTCTCGGTTGCATTAACGGATTCCATGTTGTCAATGATTCTTTAATTTTCGGACACACTAAACTAATAGCCAATTCACTTAATTCATAGAGTTTATATTCCTCATGATATTTATCCTGAAGACTTTTAAATGCCTCGGCAGTTTGTGTTAATGTTAATTCACTACTATCATCCATTAAACGACTGACAATTTGTAAAACATCATCCAATGTGTCAATCAATTTTTTCTGTTGATCAGCAATTTTAATTGTACGATTTCTCTCGGCTTCAAGGGAAATTAATCGATCACCAAGACTTCCATTTCGTCGATTATTTTGTATAATATCCTGTTCACACATATCAACGAGAAGATTTAAATTATGTTGTAATTCGGGTACGGAAAAATTACTTTTCGATTTTTTATCACTAATCATGATAGTTTCATCGGGACGTTGTTGACCACTTCCAATTGCATGATAACCACTTAAGACACGTTGCTCAGGTCCAGTCATATCGATAACTTTAACACGGCTCATTTCATTTGAAACGGGAATTTTTCGATTCATTCTCAATTTTCCATCCTCAAGTACTTGATCAACACTTCGATAAGTGTATTTTGTTTTTTTCTTATTAGCCGTCGCATCATTCTTACGCCAATGTGATACTTTTCCCTTTTGTTCTTTTGTTGTCTCGTCACTGATTATTTCTTCTTTCCTTTTCTCAGGGATTTTTGCCAATTTTTCTGGACCATACGCGCCAATAGCACCGCGTCCTTTACGTAAATGAGCCTCAACTGGAGCGCTTATACCTTGTAATTTTTTGCCTAAACCTTTGCCTGGTTCAAAACCCATCTGAAAAATTTAATTTTAATATTTTATTATTAATATCAATTAATTATTTTTTTATTAATTCATATAGACGAACCTGTAGTAAAATTTTTGCACCAATTCCTCGTGTATGAACCTCCCAGCTTCCCATGCCAGTTTTTATTAATGCAGGATTAAGAGGTGCTCTTTTCTTTCTTAAACCAGCTATTTCACCCTCTATATTCAATGAAAATTGTTTACGTGATCTCATATTGCTGGGACCTTCGTTTTCCGAATCACTGCACAAAAAAACAAAATAATATAATAAGAATTATATTTTATATTTTTTAATTTAAAAAAAATATGCTTACCTGGAACTATTTGGAACATAATCAGCATCTCCTCTTCGTGGTCTGCCCGTTTCATCATCGTCGTCTTCATCCTCGTCATCGTCTTTTGACTTTTTTTCTTCCTTTGGTTTTCCCGCTTGTTGAATACCACCGGAAACAAAACTAACTGGTGCCGTATAATTTTTTGGAACTTTTTTCGTAACTCTAAAAGACGGTCTACTTGTTTCCTCCTCCTCATCACTATCATCAGCCCACATTCCTTTTAAATGAATAATAATCGATTAAAATTTAAATAGAAAAATTTTAATTGTAACGCAATCTTAAGAAAGGGACCTTAGAAGCAAATGAATTATAGGTTATGTTTACGACAGATTTACTTGAACTAAAAGTTTATTTTTATTTTTCTAAAACTGAAATAACTGAAAATTTTTGTATATTTTCAATTTAAAATTTCAAAACATAACCTATAAATGTTTGCTTCTAAGGTCCCTTTCCTCCTATTCACAATTAATTAAAATTTGGTTCAAATCTGACTCAACTGAATTTGAGAATTAATTAAAATTTTAAAATTTGTATGTATTAGAAATTTAAAAATAAATAATTTAAATAAAATAAATAATTAATTAAAAAAATAATTTAATTTAAATAAAAATATTTAAAATTATAAACATAGTAACTTTATTTTTCAATTGCAAAAGTACTATTTTATGTTAAATTATTTACGTGTTGGAAAATTAAAATTATAACCCGTAGTTCAACAATAAAAAACATTTTTAACAAAAAAGCAAATATAAAAAATAAATAATACTTTACCAAGCATTTGTTGTTTTTTTGTAAGTTTTCGTCGAAACCGATTTGTGTTAAATTCATTGTCGAGATCATAGTCGGTAATTTCAAAGCTTTCCATTTCATCTTCAGACATTTTTGTATTTTGCACTGTTTTTTTTTTTAAACTGCACTAGTTTTTAAAGTTTTTACCTATAAATACTTTTCAACAAAACTGAGAAATTGTTTTCTTTGCAGAAAAATTACATTGAACGCGCGAGACAAGTTTTGACACTTCAAAATATTAGGTTATGTTTGCTATTTACGTTTCTTTTCGTTCTATAGGGATTTTTTTTTTAGTTCTAAAACTTTTACTGCTTTCGATTGGTGACACTGATTACAAGCGACTCGGCAAAATTCAAATCTTTAATCGTAAAAGTAGAAAAAAAATTAATTTAGAAGATAAATTATTTATTAAAGTAGTACGAAATAGTTTATAGATTTTTTTTTAAAACTATATTCCAAAAAATAATAATGTAATAATAATTATGTTATTATGTTTTGGAATATTGCTGTGATAAAATAATAGGGAATTTTTCTTCTTCTTCATAAGATAATGTAGATTTCTCTAAGAGTGGTAAATAAAAAAAAAATAAAGCCATAGTGTCAAAACTGACAAGTGTCAAGCAGTGACAAGAGAAAATATTCCCAACAATTAATTTTAAAAGTATATTTAATTCTCTTTTCATAATTAGAAATAATTTTAAATATTATCGCCTTATATTTACAATTATTGTTACAATGGCAGATCGACTGACACAATTGCAAGATATGATAAATCAGGTATGTTTTTTCACACAGAATTAAGAACAATTTTTACCGTTTTTATAATTATTTATTGTTTCTCCATTGTTTCTTTATTTTTCATATATAAATTTAATTTTATAATATTTAAATAAAATTATTTTCTCATTAACCCTAAATATGATGAATTTTTCACATGAACCTAACCTCAAAATATGATCTTTACGTAGCTCGAATTTTTAAATAGTGTAATTGTAAATTAATAAATTATTGTTATTTAATGTTTTTTTTTCTAGCAAGCTGAACATTTTTGTAATAGTATTGGAATTTTACAACAATATTCCACTCCCAGTAAATTTCCTGGTTTCGATCGTGTTGGAACTCCGCAACCAAATCAACCGCAAGAAGGTTTGTCTCCACGAAAATCTATATATATTTTTCGAACATTTTTTTTTCTAAATTGCATTTTTCAAATTTCAAATTGATATTTTAAAATTATTCTCATTTTTAAACTTTGTCAAAAAATTTTTAATTCATTTAAATTTCAAACTATTGGAATTTTAAACAAAATTTCTAATTAAGTTTCAAATTTATTTAAAATTCAATTAACCGAAATTTTTAATTTTTTGAACAAATGTACCGTGATTACTGAAATTAATTAAATTATTTACATATATAAATATTAAAATTTTAAATTGTAAATAATTTTTATATTTTTTTTCCCATTTTTAGATTACGCGGCATTATTTGCAACGTTAATTGCAAAATGCGCAAAAGATATTGATACATTAATTGATAGTCTACCAAGTGAGGAATCATCACAGGAATTACAAGTCGCAAGTCTTAGTCGTCTTGAAAAAGAAAATCAAGAAGCGGGCGAAAAACTCGAGGAAGTTGTACGTGAGGGTGAAATTTTATTGTCACGTATTCAAGCTGCACTTCAAGATATTGCTCAAAGTCAACTTGACATGCAAAATCCATTGGCAACAGCTGTAATTAATACAAATCTCAATTTTGAAACAACACCATCAATAAAACAAGAGAATCTCGTTACTAATAGTGCGCCATCAAGTAATAGTCATCAATTACCAGATCCATCGCCAAGTTCTATCAGTCAATAGAAATTACACGAAAAAAAAAAATTTTTTTTTACAATTCAAATGTTCATTTCATTGACAAAAAAAAACGAATCATCTACCATTTAATGTGTATATATAATAAATATTTAATATTATTCGAAATAAATATTTAAGAAAAAAAAATCAAATTTAACTAAATTAATTAAAAATTAATAATTCATAAATTTAATTAATTAAATTGAAAAATAATTGAAATTATCTCAAAAATTATTGAATTAGAAATTATTTTCAAATTTTCCATAAATCTTCAATTATTATTCAATCAAATAATTTAAATTTGCAAAATAAAAAAATAAAAATCATCTTTTAAATTTGAATTAAAAATATCTTCAATTATTATTGAATCATTTAAATTAAATCTTCAATTTAGTCAAATTATTAAAATTATCAAGCAATGATTTAAATATTAAAAATAAATTTTTAAATCATTGAAGAAATATTTTTTTTAAAAAAACATAAAATTGGAACGATTCAATTAAATTGAAATAAAAGAAAAAATCGATTTTTTCATTTTCAAAATGCAAATAAAATTTAGAAAAAATTTACCACTAAAAATCAATTTAAAAATAAGAAAACGAGATAAAAATTATTTTTCTGTTTTTTGTTTTTTTTTTTTTTTTTTTAATTAAAAAACGATTCTGTCAAGTTTGTATACAAAAAGCAATGTTTTTTTTTTTCTATATTAATTACAAATGTTTCACTTTTATTCTTTTTTAATTTTAATTTCACTTCTCATTTTAAATAGTAAAATCTAGAGACTTGAAACTGATAAAACATAAATATAAGACATTAACGTCCCATAAACTTTTATATAATAATAGTATATGAAAAAAACAAAAAAAAAAAAATTAAAAAAAAACCAAGAAAAAAAAATATTTATTTTCAACTGTAGAGTTGCAATTTTTTTTTTTTATAAAATGTTTTACACAAAAGTAATATTTCAGAGGGGGGTAAGAGAGGGCAGAAAGGGGAGAAGGGGCGTATTTACAAAAATATGAGCAACGGGTAAAGGGTACGATGAAAAATATAGTAATAAAGAAAAAAATATATATATAATATATATATGAAATGAACAATGAAGCTGACGAACACTTTTCTTTTTTTTTTTTTGTTTTCCTTTTTTTGTTTTTTTGTTTTTTGTGTGTGTTTTTTTTTTTAATTGAGAGTTCCACGACATTGAGGAGCTCCACATAGGCAGGGAATTTTATCGTCTTCCAATGGAAATTTATAATCATACGTAATTTCCTCATTAACCCCAATTGGTTGTTTACTGTAAATAACTATTTTCTTTTGACTCTCTATTGTGATCACTTTAGCATAACAATTCGGCTGAAAAACAAAAATTCATAATTAATTCTATATATTTCCAAATAATTAAAAATTTTGTTTCCAATTTTATTTTCCATCAAATAATTTCGAAAACTTCTTTAATTATTATTCACAAATAGATACCCGAGAGGGTAAAAAAAATGAAAATAAAAAAAATAATACTTACATTACAACTATGGTTAATGAACCGAGCGAGATTTCCGCATTTGGTCGCGTCAATAATTGTATCCAAGTCGATTCTGAAAAGGTACGAACTTCCGATTCCAGTTGCCTCGTATTGTGACTCACGTAAATCGGCGACAACAGGCCTCACCATTTGTCCAACGTATTCTATCACCATTTCGTCGGCGGCAATTGGTTCCATTGCAAATAAGCCCCAATCGTGAATTCCCGATTTTGCAAATTTCAATTGCTTCTTTCGGAACTGATTAAAAAAATTAGATTTTTCAAATTTTCTTATTTTATACAATTTTCTATGATGATTGTAATTTTAAAAAAGCCTTTTCCTTTAATTAGACATTAAGAGAATAAAAAAAAAATGTTAAATTTACCTTCAATTGATTAAACTTAAGAAGATCACTGTCTGTATCGATACCAAAAGCAGTAAGAAGACGACGTTGATTGCTTCTCGCTTCTCTTGACAATGCTTGCATTTTACCGGTGAGGGTTTTTGAATTTGCCTTAGGACCATTCGCGAGTCCATCACCTCCCGCGTATGGACCGCCACTTTCCTCTACATCATTACTTCTTTGAATACTTTGAGCGTAATGATGCTGCAATAATAAAAAAAAAATTACATCTGTACCGTCCTAGGTTTCTACTGTTTCTAAAATAATACCTTACTGTTCTCTAAATTTAAATTAATAAAATTTTTAACTAATACCAATAGGAAACTGCTTTTAGAACTAAGAAATAGTTAAATTCTACTAAATAAGTATAGGAAAACCATTTTCACTAATTTATTGGTAAAATTTAACTAGTTCATAACAAAAAGTTCGTTAATTTAAATTAAAAGCTAAATTGAATTTAGCAACCGTTTAAATTTTATCAATAATTGAAAAAAGGGTTTTCGATCGAGATATATTTATTAATTTTAACCTTCAGCCTGCCCACGTTTAAATCCATCAAAAAAGCCAAAATTTAGACTTTCCGACAGACTACAAGTTAAAAAAAGACAAAAAAGAAATAAATTTTTATATCGACGTTTCTTTAGGACTAAAATAAAATTTTAAATGTACAATTTTATTTTATTCCTAAAGATAGCTCGGTACCGACAAGAAATTAATAAAAAAAAAACTTGAATATCTCGACCGAAGTCTTTTTTAATATTAATAAATTAAAAGTAGTTAAAATTTTTATAATTAATACTTAATAGTAATTGTCTTTTGAGGTTTTCAAAGAAAACTTTTGTTCACGATGCACACACTGTAAAATAAAAATTTAATTAGAAAAAAAGAAGTAGACTATAAAAATAAAAAAAAAATTAATTAATCTTGCTTTTTTAAAAGAAAGTAATAAAATAAATATACTTACTTTATGCTTCAATTTCTCGCGAATGTCAACTTTATAATAACCCTCCGTTCTTGCACAACCAGTGGCATGTAACCTGAGGTCATCTCTTTTTCTTCTTTTCGCAGGACTAGGAACATCAGTAGGCGGATGATCCACCCAATGTGTATCATTAAGCCAATAACCTTGAGCATCATCAGCCAACAAGGCTTCGTAACTTCTTCTCAAATATTCCACATCCTCAGCATCAATACCTCGCGTTAAGAATTGATATAATATACTCATTTCCGACATGAGATCCCTCTCCTTATAGGTAACTTCCGGTTGTGGTAATTTTGGAATCTCATAAATATTCTTACGATTTTCCATTTCAATAATATTCTCCTTTTCTCGTTCATGATTTTGTATATGAAGTTTTGAAATTTTATTATTCTTTCGTTTCTCAGCTTTTTCTTTTCTCTTATCTAATTTCGCTGGTTTTGCCTTAATTGTCGTTGGTAATGTTGGTGTAACTTCACTTTCAATAATTGTTGATTTTTCTTCAACAACAGGTTTTGCAGGCAGCAAAGAATATGAATGTTCAGCAAATACTAATGGCCGCAAACCACTATCACCATCGGGATAATTTTCACCATTTAGACGTAAATTAGCCTCAGCTTGGAATCGTAATCGTCGAATTTCCAAACTCTCCTCCTCAGAATCAGTTGTTGGTATTTCGCTAAACATTTCAATTTTCTCCGATTCTTGAAGTATTGGCACATCATTAATATATTTATTTGACAATATTTCCAAACTTCGTATAATATTTGCTTCAATTGGTCCTGGACTTTTGTGCCTTATTATATTATCTTGACCAGCTAATGTCATTAATGCCTCGGCAGCTGAACTTTCCATTCTTTCAATATCGCGTGGCTCTTGATTTAACCATAAATTCTCAGTCTTTTTATTATCGGCATTAATTTCCGGTGTTTTTTGTCTCTCGATAATAATTTTCATTTCGCTATTATTGTCGTCAATTGTTTTCATTTCATTTTCCTCTTTGGTTTCATCGTGTTGTTGTTGTTGATAAGTAGGCGATGATAAAGGACTAGCATCGTTACACATTTCTGGTAATTCATTGTCTTGCGTTGGAATTATTAAATCTGGTAATGGTGTTTGTCGTCCCGGTGGTGTTGCACAATCAAGTGATCGTTGTATCGCGAGTTCCATGAGAATTTCAGTATTTTCACTAGCCGATGCAAGAGGACGTGGATCGTATGTAAATTCCTCTTCTTCATCATCGGAATTCTCACTCGATGATTCACTGCTACTTGTATCATCACTTGAACTTCCAGCCGATGATGTTGATGATGATGTTGATCCACTGGGAAGACTCTCGAGTGGCCTTTTTGTTTTCTGTACTGCTGGTAAATCTAAATCGCTATCACTTTCAATTAATTCAGTGCCAAGACGATCTGATAGTCGACTATCCTCATCCTGTGGTACTGGACTCGGTGGCTTAATTTTTCGCTGCAAAAAGGAAAATAGTTTAGAAAAAAAAAACCCCCAGGAAATAAAAAAAAGATATTTACCCTAAACGATGGCATTTTAGGCATACTGGCACGAATTCCCAATCCAAATCCATCGTAATTAAAACCAAGTGGCGTTGCTTGCTCTATTAACGAACTAAGTCCTTCTGGTTTATGATTTTCTTCTTTATTAATCACATTATTTGTAACATTATTCTCCTCAAATGTAGTTTGACTTTTTTCATTTGTCTCCATTTTCTTTTCATCCCACCATTCTTCAAACAATTTAAACGCCGTATTCTCAACCATTTTTTTATTAAAGTCCTTTTTCAAAATTTGCTTCAATTCATTAACAACTTTATTTAAAACCCCATTAATTGTGGGACCCTACATAAAGAAAATAATAATAATTATTATTAATAAAATTTGAAATTGAATTTAATTTTCAATTTTTTAATTAAAGAGAAAAAAATCTTACCTGAGGATTATCTTTATAAGTATTAAAATTAGTCATTGCTTGTAGTCTCGATTGAAGTGAGGGGAAATAATTTGTTCCTTGTGTATTATTGTGAATTCCACCTTGGAAGGAATTATTTGGAGGTTGATAACTATTTGGCAGGTACGGAGCTCCATATGGATATGGATAATGCGCGGGACGTGGCCATCCGTACATATCACTCACTGGATGTGGATAATGTGGATGTGCTAAAGCTCCAGGATAACCTGGACCCGTATAGAGTTGATTTACCGGTGGATTATGCGCTATCACTTGAAATCCAATCTGTTTATTGAAATCAAATTTTATTAAAATTAATTTTATAACAATTAGCATAAAAAATGATAAAAAGTTTAGACAATAGAAAAAAATTAATTAGATTAATTTTTTTTTCAAAAATTTCGATTTCAGTGAATCCGGGCATTAATTTAATTTATTGATAATTTTTTAATACATCAAAAATTGTTCTTTTGTAATGTTTATTGATCAAAAAATTATAAAGAAATATTCTTTTTAGATAAAAATATAGTAATAACAGGCCTCGGATTGATTGTAAGGCGCAAAAAAAATCGTTTTAGTCGATTTACATTACAAAAAAAAGTAGAAAAAGTAGATTTTTTAAAAATTTTAATTAGATAATAAATATTTTACTTTAAATAAATAATGATATTAGATATTAAATCCATTTTAATATTTCTTTGAATTTAAAAAAAAATATATTAAAATTATTAAAAATAATTGAATTTTGGAAGAGTTATAGTTGAAATTTTTTAAAATAATTAAATATTCAAAGAATTTTGTTAATTTTCAAACAATAATTAAATTTTACAGAATTGAAAATTAATCAAATAATTTTAGATAACATTTTTTAAAAGTACCTAACTGAATGTTCAAAAAATTACAATTCAGATTTTTAAAAATAAATTGAACTTCAAGTAATTTTTAATTGAAATTTTTGTTGATGAAAAATTTATTAGAAATTACAAACAAAAATTAAATTTCAAAAGTTTTTAATTGAAAAATACTTTCAAATAATTAAATTTTTGAAAAATATTACAAAAAAATCATTAAATTTTGGAAGAGTTGACATTTTGAGAAATAATTAAATTTTAAAAGGTTTTAAATTGAAATTTTTGAAAATAATTGAATTCAAGTGATTTTGAATTGAAATTTTTTTGAGTGATTTCTATTGTTGAAGAATTTATTAAAAATTAAAGAATTATTTAAATGAAATTATTAAATTTTTAAAAAGTTTTTGAATGGAAAATTTTAAAAATAATTAAATTTTAAGAAGTTTTTTAAATTGAAATGTTTAGTAATTTTATTTGCTGATTATTATTTTTTTTTTTAAATTGTAAACAATTGTTGAATTTCATAAAAAAAATTTAATTGAAAAAATAATTTAAGATAATTGAATTTGTGAAGAATTTCATTAAAATTATTAAAAATAATTAATTTAGAGATAAATTTTAGTTAAAAAAAAATTTGTTAAAAACAATTGAAATAAAGAAGATCTGCATTGTATACTAAAAAAGACGTATTTTGTTTATAAAAATTTTGTAACAAAAAAAAATGGAAAAAAAATTCGAAAAAGTTGTATAATCCGAGGCCTGATGATATTCCAAATTTTGTAAATATTTAAAATTTTAATGACGCATTTTTAAAAAAAATTCTATTTTAATGATTCCAGGATCTAATTTAATTATCGATAATTGTCATTTTTATCAGAAATTGTTGCATTGGCTAAAAAATTATTTTTTTAAAATTGAATTTAGTATGTCCTAATTTAATGATTGATAATTTTTTATTTTATCAAAAATTGTTGTTTAGAAAATCTGTGAAATGTGACTTTATATTTAATTACAAAAGGAAATATAAAAAGAAAACTCACTTCTTCAATTTTCTCATCACCGGAACTCAATGGACTCAATGACATTCGATCATCGTCAAGTGATACAACAGCTTGAGATTCCTTACGCCGATCGTCATTGTCATCAACAGCTGGACTATAAATATCCAATAATGCCTCATCTTCACTCGAACTAATAACACTACCAAGTTCTTCATCAACTGGAAATGGATGAATATTATTCTCACGTATTTTTCGTCTCTCCTTTAATTTTTCCACAGCCTTTTCATGATGTGCTTTATAAATATCACCAGTTAAAAATGGACTTGGCGGTGTTGATAATAATTCCTCATCTGGTAATGATTTTTTTTCATCCTCTGAATCGCTACCAAATTGTAAAAATGGCGGTGCCATACCACCTGCTTTATCCTTTAATAACATGGCAATTCTTGTATCTAAATCAAGTGTTTTTCTTCCACTTTCAATTGGTGAATCACGTGGCGTTGTTTTCGGTGTATTTTGCATGTCCTTCTCTTTTTTAGGCGTAAATTGTTGTTTTGTTGATGTTGTTGTCACCGCAACGGTTGTCGTTGTTGTTGTCAATGTTGTAATTGGTGGAGGTTTATTGAGTTGTAAATTTGGACTATCAAGATGATGTTGCTGTTGTGGTGTCCAAACAGGCGTTGCCATTGAATTCTGATGATTCCACCACATAGTTGAATTTAAATTTGGCGATTGTGCGGCAACATTTGGTAAATAACTATTTGGATGATGATGATGATGAGGCGGTGGTGGTGGATGATGATGAGGATGATGAAAACCACCGTAAAAATAATCATAATTTGCCGGTGTTGAATTTTGTGAATAAGTGCCTGAATAATTTAATTCACTTGATGCTGTTGCATAGCCAAGATCACTACCAGCAGTACTGCTACCACCAGTTGGTGTTGGATAATCACGATATTTACCATAACGTGGTGTTTCAATGTAATCGCGTTTATTTTCCATTCCAATTGTCGATGACGATGTTGACGTTGTTGTTTGTTGTTGTTTTTTATCACTCACTGGCGGTACAATTTTTTCCAAAATAGGCGATGGCTTCTCCTGTTCGACATCAACTTTCATTATTACTTCTTTAACTTCAACACGTTTTTCAATTGTCATTTCGTCGTAAATTTTTTTACATTCCTCACCAAATGCATCGAGAAATACACGTAATACTTTACCCATTACTGAGGTGTTATTTAATTTTTCAACACATGCTTTTGATGCTTTTGTACTTTCAAAAACAACACGTGCAATGCCAAGATGTTTATTTGTCACTGGATGATAATAAATTGTAAGCTCTTCAATGGTACCAAATTTATGTACCATATCAGAGAGAAATGCACGATCAATATTGTCATTTAAATGACAAAATGTTACTTCCAATGGCGGTGGTTCGCCACAATAATTTTGATCGATTTTAAATCTTGGCACGGGTAAATCAAGTTGTTCAAGACGTGTCCATATTCTTGTTAATTGTGAACGTGGATCACGTGGTTGAACAATTGGTTGTGTTGGATCACCGGGTATAATGCCATCGTAACGATATAATTTTTGTGCACCTTTCACAAGAAAGGGATCAACTAATAGTTTATAATTACGAGGTTTTGGAGATAATTGTTGTTGAGATTGTGGTGGCTGTGATTGTTGCTGTTGCTGCGATGATGATGGTGGTGGTGGTTGTTGTTGTTGCTGTTGATGATGTTGTTGATTGCTCGAAATTTCTTTCGATGCATGTGATATTTGTCCATGATTGTGCTTTGAGGTATGACTCGATGAATTTTGTGACGACGACGATGATGAATTACTATGGGAATGATGATGATGATGGTGATGATGATGATGATGTGAATGCGAGTGCCCATGTCCATGTCCGTGACCATGTCCATGTCCATGACCATGTCCATGTCCATGTCTCTCCATACCGTTCATTGCCTCCAAGCATCATCCATTCATTTAAATAAATTCAGACTTTTTCCAGTCTTTTCTCTTTTTATTTTTATTTATATTCAAATATTAATTATTGAACACCATTTAAATCGTCAATTAATATTTATTGTCTTTTTTTTTTTTTTGAATCGTTGGCCAGTCTTGAAAAATGCTGAAAACATAAAAATAATGTATTTTTTATAACTGAAAATGATGAAAACTTTTTCAAATATTTTACATAATTTTTTTTGTTTTAATATAATTTAAATAATTAAACTATTATTATAAAAAAAAATAATTACTAATTATTCGAATATTAATTAAATAATTAAGAATAATAATTCTTAGACAAAATTTCTAAATTGAATTCAACGGTAAAAAATGAAATTTTCAAGGTTAATTTTGTGGAAATTATTCTAATTCAACTTTGAATGGCAAAATTATGAAAATAAATTCAGAAAAAGTTTTTCGAACATCAATTCATATGAAATGAAATATTTAAAAGAATTTTTGATTTAAAGTAAAAAATATAATAAACAAAAACAGTGAATAAAAAAAAAATCTCAAATATTAAATCATCAAAAACATTCGAAATTGTAAAACCAAAAAAATTTCAAAATTTTCTCAAAAAATGTAAAAATAAACCTTTAAACTAACAATAAAAAAAAGAAAACAATGACAATTTTTTCGAAAATCATCACAAATCTGCGAAAATTTGATGTTTACATCATTCAATATTTTGAGGTTATTTCGTTCATTAAATATATATATATATACGTATAGCATAAAAATCCATTAATTTTCAATAAAATTCTCGAGCAATTTTTGCATTAAAAAAAAAAACTCACAAAATTTACTTGTAACTTTATTGTTTAACAGCTAATAAAAAACAAATCACTATAAACAATATTCAAACAATGTTGTATAACAAATGTTAATTTAAAAAGTAAAATACTATTTTTGATTCTTTTTTTTAACAAAAAATAACATTCATTTAAACAAATAGAAAATTTATTTCTAATATAAAAATAATATCTATGAAATGAAAAATTAATTATCCCCTTATTGATAATAATAACATAAATGTATAAATTGTCTACATCCGGAAAATAACAACAAAAATGAAAAATCCAATCTCTATTTATATTAAATTCCAAAAGAACAAAAAAAAAATTAAACCTGTTATTGTAATGAACTTTTTTTTTACCCGATTTAATGATTTTTGACAACTAAAAAAGATAATAATGTGTAAAGAACATAACCTCAAAATATGTGAATTTTTTTTTTAAACTTATTACTCTCGTTTTATTATTTTTTTCAAGATTTTCGAACATATTCATTTGGAAATCTACTTCTTAATGATAAATAAATAAAAATAAAATTAAACATTTATTTGTTATATTAATATATACATATATATATATAATAAAAAATGATTGATAAATATCGAACTTGATTTTTATAGTTACGAATGTTTCTCTTGTCTGCTTTCGATTTTCTCGATTTCCTTTACACAGTTTCTATTATTTTTTATATTCACTTGTTGTAATGAATTTTTCCTCTCTATGTTAATGATAATCACTTTGCCCTTTTTTTTCTCAATGTTTTAATTTCACGAAAAGTCGGGAATCTTTTTTTTTATAATCGCAGCTGCCCTTCAACACACACGCCAGCGCATAAAAACCACCAACACACGAATCGTCGTATGTCTCGTCTAAGAAAAAAAAAAAAACACACGCACTGTGGATGAAAAACCATCTATTAATCAACAAGAGATTTTCCAAAGGTTTTTGAGAATATTCTCGTCGTCACTACTAATATTTAATCATCTAAACACACACAATAAATGAAACATTTTCACCATCCAAGTTTTAATTATCCGCGTAATTTAGAAAGAAAAAAAGTGAACACACTACTATTTCACGATGACGCCATTCTTGTTATAATATATAAATCCCATGAATTTTTCCGCGCCTGTTTTTTCGAAAAATAAAATCCCCCCAAAAATATGTTTTAAATGAAATAAAAATAAAAAATTTCCATACATTATTAATTTATCGTAATTTCGTGAAAGTTCTCTTAATTAATTAAATAAATTTGTATGTGTACGGAAACCATAGGAGAAATTCATTTGGAAACTAATTTCTTTTTGTTCTCGTAAAAGTATATTTCACCTTCTATTAGAAAAAATGATATTCTTAAATTACCGGCATGACATGTTGAACAAATTTTCATGAAATTTGCCATATTTCATTTGTGTGTATTAATTAAAAATTAAATTAAAGAAGAAAAAAAAATGACAATTACATTTTGATTGATAGTTGATTTGTCAATTGATGAAGAAATTCATTTTCTTTCAACCAATCAGAATCGAGGGTTAACAAGACAGTGTCGTCTGCTTTGATAATAGCGGGAGATTTTGAATTTTTTTCTTCAAATTACACTAAAGAAAAAAAGAAAACAGATAAATTATTCTTTTTCTTTCAATATAATTTTATTTATTAAAAAATTTTTAAAAACACAATTTTTTTTAAGAAATTATGTACAAAATATAAAGAGGGCATGAAAATATATTTGACTCAAGTGGTTGCGCACACGCATATAAAAATTCGTCTGCTAGTGTGCAAGTGAAATTTTTTCTTCTATTAAATTTGAAGAATATCTCCGGTGAATTTTTCACAATAAATAAAATAATTGTATTATTATTCCACTCTTTAAAATGGCGTTTATTCAAAATTTCTTCGATAGAATTATACCAGTTGTAAAAGCTGACGAAGGTGATGATGATGAACTCGTCGATCCCCAGAAAGTTCTTCGTGTAAGTCAAAAAATTATATAACTTTAAAAAAAAAAACATAAATTATTGTAAATATATATTTATATTTTAGACAAATATCAAATTTATTTTTCATTTTTTTTTTTAATTTTTAGATGTTTTTTTTATTTTATTATTTCATCAATAAATATATAATCGTTTGGAAAAATTTAGGTTATTTTTCCGTCTCTGATGTACAAATTGTAAAAAACAATTTACATTTGATAGTTTATTATATTTTATTTTCTTTTCTTTTTTCGTTATTTCTGAAATTAGTTTTAATTATTAATTTCAAGTTTGCAGTAAAATCGATATTTATGGCGATTTTATATTCGTATATTGAAAATTTGAGGTTATGTTTTTTTGAATAAAGAATTTTTCGTTTTAAATTAATTAAATAATTATAGATAAATAATTTTAATCGTAATTATTATGGTAAATTAATTATGGTTTGACTAAATATATTAATTTTAGTTTATTTTTTCATATATTTTTAATTATTAATAATTTTAAGATAATTTCAATTATTTCATTATATTTTTTAAATTTCAAAAATATTTGATTAAATATTTAAAAAAAAAAATAAATACAATTAATTTTATTAAATAAATTACATTAATTAATTTAATGAAAATTAATTTCAATTATTTAATTCAATATTTTGAAATTAGTTTCAAATAATTTGATTAAATATATATTTAAAAATAATTTCAATTTTATTTAATTGAAGATAAATTCAATTGTTTTAATATTAAAAATAATTTAAATATATTTTTTTACAGGAGACTTGTAGTCAACAAAAAAAATGCAGAGAATTACAAGATCGATTAACTACATGCAACGATCGAGTGAATTCCCGCAAGAATACTGAAGAAACTTGTATGGAGGAATTAGTTGATTTAGTCCAATGTGTTGATCATTGCGTGTCAAAAACTCTTTTTAGCAAATTAAAATAATTCTTTTTTTTTTAAACATTATATACATTAAAATTCTCATTCGCATGTAAAATCATAAAATTAGTTTAAATCTACCAAAAAAAAAGGAGACGGCAATGTTTTAAATGATTATAACAGTTAAATAAAAAATGTAAATGAATAAAATGTTTCTTTTTAATTAATTCTTAAAATAATAATAATCCTAGTAAATTTAATTCAACTTTTGTAAAATTTAATTAAATTTTTTTTTAATTTAAAAATTTTACAATTATAAGAATTGGTGATAAAAAAAATAAAACTCACTGCATTTAGTAACTTGATCCAATTTGTATAATTAATATTTGTGTGTATATAATAATATATATATATATTTTTTATATATTTATAAAGACATAAAATACTAAATATCGATATACATTTGTTTTTCATAAAATTAACTTCAACTTTGGAATGACAAAAAAAAAAAAGAAAAAATTCGCTGTATAAACTTTGATTATTCCAGTCTTTTTTTTTTTTAATGTTGAAATTATTCAGCACCAACTTGTAATACATCAAAACATACCGAACATACTCTCACTGGTTTATTTAGTCCAAATTTTAAAATCGGTACATCCTGACCTGAACATTTGCTGCACAAAATTCGTCCACAATGACGGCTGCAATATTAATTAAATAGAAAAATAAAAAAATTTCTTTTTTTTTCAAAAATAAATAAAATTTAGAAGAAATTTTTTAATACTTTTTTTTTAAACAAAAAAAACCTTAAATAAATAATTAATTTTCAAAAAGGTTTTAATTATCTTCTTGAAATAAAAAATATAAAATTTATACAAACCAGTGATGTTTTCGCATCGTTAAAGAAAATTTGGTACCACATTCCAAGCATAAATCTTTCTCCGCCCATGGCGCTTCTTGTGTCAATGAATCGAGTAAACGATGAAGTAATTGTTTAGTAGCCACTTGATAATTAAATATTGTTATTCCCTCTTTATTCATTGTTCCAAGGCACGCTCCGGATTTAACAAGAGTTCGACACAAATTTCCATTTCCTTTCATATAGGCAATCAATAGCGCTGTACTTCCATCTAAATCTATAAAAATTTACAAATTTAAAAAAAAATTACTCCCTTTTAAAATAAAATGCAAAATAATTAAATTTAAAAAATTGTTACCCTTTTTGGTAAAATTTAAAGAAATGAAAAAAATCAAGTAATTAAATTTATTAAATTTTATATTTCATTATTAAATGATATTAAATTTGAAAAAAACAAACCAGCATTGTTGAGAGGATAATTAGGCATACACTCGAGGAAAAGATCGCAAATTGTCGCTGCATTATCTCTTCCACATCGTGCCAATTCGTGAAGAGGATTTCGTCCCTTTAAATTCACAGCTTCGGCATTTAATGTACATTCTGTTAAAAGTGCTCTTACAACAGCAACATGTCCCTCTCTCACAGCGACATGTAATGCATTATCACCATCGGCATTGACCGCGTCGAAATTAACATTATTCTAAAGAAGTCAAAAAAAAAAATTTAATAATTTTCCCAAACTTAATCAGGGTAGTTACAAGTCATAGAAGTTAGGGAAAAATTTAAATCAAAAGTTTCAAATTATCCACAATTCAATTTTTCCAAATTTTTATTTGTCTAAAATTTAAAATTATTTAAAAAATTTTTTTACTTAACTTGCTAATTAATCGAATTTTAATTGACTTAAATTTAAAATACTTCAAAATTTTAATTGATTTGAGTTTAAAATTATTCAAATTTTCATTTATCAAAATTTCAATTTGTAAAAATTTTAATTTGTCAAAATTTTAATTGGCTGAAAATTTTAATTTGTCAAAATTTTAATTTCAACTTTCAAATTATCCGAATTTTAATTTATTCAAATTTTAATTAACTTAAATTTCAAATTAACCAAAAATTCAATTTGCCCAAATTTTTTAAACTATTAATTCTTCAATCATTAATATAAAAAAATAGTTCAATTAATAAAAATTTGAATAATTTTAATATTCTAATAAAATAATTATTTCATTATTTATCATTTTATTATTTTATTATTTAACACAAAGAAAAATTTAAAGATTTTTGAAATTAAAACAAAAATTTTTCAAAATTTTAATAAAAATGAAATTTTTGTAAAAAAAAAATTACCTGTAAAAGGGCGGATATAACAGGAGCGTTACCAGCTTTTGCAGCCGCATGTAATGCAGTATTTCTATGAGCATCCATATCATTAATTCTTGCACCAGCGAGCAATAAACTTCGTACTAGCATTTCATTTCCTGAAATTGCAGCCAAATGTAAGGGTGGCGTTTGCGTCACGTCCTGAACACGAGAATTCACATCCACCTGTAATTTAAAAAAACAAATTTTCTCATTTTATTCAATTTTTCTTCATAATTTTTTTTTTTCTGAGAAATTTCATTTTTCAAAAATCAATAAAACAAATAAAATTTTCAAATAATTAATTTATATAATTAATTTTTGAAATTAACAAAAAAAAAAAACAATTTAATTTTTCCCTTACCTGAATAGCGAGAAGAAATAAAATACTCTCCATATCATCTTTTTGTATAGCCATATGAAGAAAATTTCGCCCCTTATTATCAAATTGTTCGGCGGCTGTTGGTAATTTATCCAAAATAGATTCAGCTGCTTTATTATTACGCATTGTTAAGGCCGTTGCAAATGGACTCATTCCTTTTTTATCTCTTATTGTTAAATCAATATTTGGATGGCACAAGAGTAGAAAAATAATTTGTGAATGTTGATTATTTAATGCAAAATGCATTGGTGTTTTACCATCGCAATCGCGAGCATTAACATTTGCCCCATGTTCAACAAGTGTTTGTACAACTTTTTCCAATCCCCATTGACAACAAAGATGCAATGGTGAACATTGATCACGTGATTCTTCACCACCCGAGCCATCGGAACCCGGACGTCTCGGTGAATTTAAATCGCAACCACTTGTAAAAAAAAAAAAATTTACAATTTTTCCCGTAGTTTATTGTATATTATTGTAAATAACGATAATTTTTTTTTAATTTAGAAAAAAATTTACAATTAAATAAATATTTTACCTTCTAATGAGAAATTGTGAAATATCTTCTTTATTATCGTCAATGGCTTTATGAAGTAAAGTTTGTTGACATCCATCGGGTCCAGGACCCCAGCAATCAGTATCAGCGCCGTGTGCCACTAAAACTGAAGCCACATCCTCCTGATCTGATTCCAAAGCATCCCAAAGAGGACATCCCATTGATGTGTCTACACCTCGAACACAAAGTGCTTCGACAACTTCTCCAAGTCGACAATGAACACAAAGTTGTAAAGCCGTTTCTCCTTCCTCCGTTCTAAAATAAAAATTTCAAATTAAAAAATAATTTAAAATAATTGAATTCGTGAAGAATTTCATTAAAAATTATTTTTAAAAAAACGATAATTAATTTAGAGAAAAATTTATTAAATAAATCATACCTGGCATTAATATCAGCTCCATTTTCAAGTAAAAAAATTGCAGTCGCCGAATCCTCCTTTAAAATAGCCTGATGCAATAATGTCAATCCCTTTTCATTTCTCTGATTAATATCAGCGCCAGCTTTAATAAGAGTTAAAATAATATCCCTTGCTTTTTTCAATGAAACCTTAATAGCAAGACTCAATGGTGTTTCACCATTATGTTGATCCTTTAAATTAAGTTGTAATTGTGCATCTTTTGCCGATAACAATGCAACAACAACATTGTGATATAAATTAATAACAGCCAAATGAATTGGCGCTTCACCAGTTATTTTTGTAAATAAAGTCGTTGATAAATCTTTTTCCAATAGAATACGTGTTAATTGTTCTAATCCATTTTTACATGCCTCATGTAAACATGATAAACCCTCATTATTTGTTATAAATAAATTTTTATCATTACAATTTTCAACAAGAAATAAAGATGCCTCCTCTTGTTTTTCACGCGCTAAACAATGAAGTAATGTATCGTTTGTATTTTCATAAATTGGATTTGAATTTGCATTTTTTGCTAATATTTTCTCTGCTGATAATTTGGAAAATGGTTTTTTAAATAATGCAAAACTTAACGCTGTATGACCATCGTTTGTTGTTTTATTTAAATTTAATTCTTTTTTCTCTAGCAAAAGATCGAGTAATGCATCATTATCCTCGATGACACAATAATGTAGAGCCGTCCTATTAAAGTGAATAAATTTCATTAAAAAATTTTTTTGCAATTTTAAAAATTAGAAAAATAGTTTTCAAGGACAAGAAAAATTAAATAAAAATAAATAAATTCTCACCAGCCACGTTTATCCTGAAGATTTGGATTAATTCCAGTTTGCAATAATCGATTGGCAACCGCAATCATATCACTTGATTTATGTTTACTAATTAAATGAAGTGCAGTACATCCTTGAATATCATTTAATTCATTTTCACTTTCTTCAATTATATTCACTGATTCACTCAATTTCTGTGAATTTCCATTATTTTCCAGTTGTTCAACAATAAATTCAGCGGAATATGAATCGCCTTTTAAAATTGCCGATTGCAATAATGTCAATCCTCTTGAATCTTTTGAACTTAAATTTGCCTGATGTTCAACTAAAGTTCGTGCCAATGATGGTTGACGTGATTTTAATGCAACTTCCAATGCAGTTTCACCTTTTTGATCAACAACATTCACTGCTTTTGACAGCTAATGAAAAAAAAAATATATTTTTTTAAATTAAATAATTTTATAATCGAAAAATAATTTAATTTCTATTTAATTTAATTAATATTTATTTTCTATTATTATCTACATTAAAATTAATTATTTATTTGAAATTAAATTTTAAATTAAATTATAGAATAAATTATTTTATAATTTTAAAAAAATTGAAATAATTCATCTTTTTTTTTCTCGAAATTACAAAAAAGATAATTATTACGATTCCAATGTGTGTATGACAAATATTTCTGATTAGATTATTATTAGACTTAAAATTAAAACTAATTCTGAGTCATGTGCGTGATTTTTTTTTTTTTTTTTTTTTTTTGCCGATAGATATGAATTTCTCTAAAACAATGATTTATTTATACAAGATTCGGAGGATTAATTTTTTCTATAAAATAACTAGAAAATAAAATAGAACATTTTACACGCTTTGTGATCAAATACAACATTTCTATTCTTTCTTTCTCACTGACAAATATTCTCGGAAATAATAATAAAATTCTATAAATTAATATATCTCTTCCGTATTACATTTTCCGTACTACCGCATATTTATTTTCTCATTTCAAATGCAAATTTTTTTTTTTTATATTAAAAAAAGAAACTTTTTTTAAAATTTATAATAATAATAATAATAATAATAATAAATAAAAAAAATAATAATAATTTGGAGCAATTACAATAAAAATAAAAATTTAGATTGAATTGAAATTTGGATCGAATAAAATTTTATTTAATTAAAATTTGGATAAATTATTGAAAGTAATTTTTGAATTATTTTTTATCTCTGATTAAAATAATTTAAAAAAAAAGTATTTCCAACGAAATCATAGTAACACCCGTTAGATATAGGGCAACAAGAACGACAAGGTCAAATCTCAAAAAGGGATTCTCTCTAAAAAAAATATATTAAAATAAAATTCAGAGCAATTTTTATCGACGATAAATTAAACGTTCCATATATTTAAAAATTTCGGGAAAAAAAAATTTATAAATTTTTTTTTATATTAATTTAAATCATAAAAACTAATTTTATTTATCTATTATTTAAAAAATTAATTTTTTTTAGTTCTTTTTTTTTACAGAAAATTAATTTTTTTTTTAAATAAAAATAAAAATTTCTGTCTCTCAAATTTTCATATTATATTTTATATTCAAGAAACGAAAAAAGAAGGATGGGAGTTGTTTCTCGTCTCTTGGGAAGGGGGAAATGACGTGGCAGGCTATTGAAACATTGAGTCTTTATAGATGTATGTATACATATACAAACACAACGTGTGTGGTGTATTCACATCTCTCGGCAAACAGAAAAAAAAATTTATTATAAATTTATTTTTATTTTAAATTGTTTCTAAAAGAATCTATAAATTTTTCTTTTCTTTAAAAAAAAAAATAATTTCCGGAAACGTGTTTTATCATAAACAGACAAAAAAAAACAATTTTTTTTTTTGTTAAATGTGCTCCACATTTGACTCTCGCTTTTTAATTTGAGATACACACGTTCGATATATTATACATATATATGTAAATCAGGTCAAGTGCGTGTTATACTCGCTCGATTTTGTGGCAAAAATAAAAAAAAAACAAAAAAGTTTCTTCTCAATATTTAGAATTTTTCAATAAGTGTGTAAAAAAAACGTTCGTGTCTCAAGAATCCCAGAATTAATTTTTAGTAAATTTTTAAAATTGTGCAAAAGTGCTGAAATGTGAAATTTCAAATTATAATTTTCAATTTCAAGTAAATATAAACAATGATTTTAAAATAAAATTTCCAAATATTAAAGTGAATTCTCCATTTTTTTTTTTTAAATATAAAATTAAAAAAAAATTGTAAGAATATTGTAAATTAATTCCTTCATAAAATTATAATTAAAAATCAGATTCAATTATTTCAAGAATTAAATTGTAAATTATAAAAAAAATACAATTACATATTTTACAAATTTAATTTCTATATTAGAATAACACTTGTTTCAATTTCGATAAAAAAAAAATTTTTTTCCAAAAAACTTAATAATTATCAAGTAATTTTTTTGAAAATTGATAAATACAGAAATAAAAATAAAAAATAGAAATAAAATTTAATAATGAAAAAAATAAAACAATTAAAATTTCAGGACACATTGAATTCTACGAAAGGATTTGAAAAATTAAATTATGAGTGAAAATTAAAAAGGAAATGTAAAATGATTATACAATATGTTAACAAATAGGAGAATGGATTTGAATATTTTGAAATAGGGAGAGAAAGAGAGGGAAAGACGGCGGAAAAAACAATATGAAGTGAGAGAAGTTATAACGAAGACATGTGTTCATTCTAGTCATATACATTTATAAAGGAATGCAGTTTTACGGTGAACGCCTGTCACTTGATTATGTCTTTATAAATGACTCAACAAAGTGTTTATCAAACCTGCGCTGACTAAAAATCCAATAATAACAATAACGTTATTAATTATTTAAGCATGTGCTCAGTCAGTGACAATAATTGTGAAAATGAGACTCAAATATAAAATCATCATACCCTGCTTCCTACTTCTTTCAAGTGCGTTATTCAAAAATTTTTTCTCTTTTTCAAATTTTTTAATTACTAGAAAATAAAAATTTTCCTCGACAGTTAAATTTTTAAAAACAAAAATTAAAAGAAGTACTTTCAATATGGTAACTCGTAATTTTTGAATTTGTTTTTCTTTTTTTTTTAAATATTATCAATTTTTTAATTTTCATAACCGGAATTTGTAAATATTCAAAATTTAATTTTTTTTTCTGAGTGTAAATTATCGAATTTTCATTTTTTCCGTTTTTTTATTCCAATTTCAGTTGCAAATTTTGCCAAAGCTTATATCGAATGTTACAAATGTCCATTGGAGCCAGATGACAATCGAAAGGAATATGTCGATTGTCCGGCTTTCGATGGAAGTATCAAATTTAAAGTTCAATGTTATACATCGACATTTTGTGAGAAAAAAATTACACATCTAACAATTGCAAATGGAAGTAAGTTCGAATAACATTTTTCTAAACAAATATAAAAAAAAATATAAAAAATTTATATAATTAAAAATTGAATTCTTAAATTTAATTAGAAAAATCAGAAATACCAGAACATTTTTTGATTAAAAATGAAAATTGGAAATTTTTTTTTTTTTCTAAATTTGCAAAAAAATTTTTTGAATATATTTTCAGCGAAAATAACAAGAGTCGTTCATCGTGGATGTGCACCGCAAAATGATCCCGAACATTATCTTGAAAATAAACAATGGGAACTCAGGGATAATATTCAACGATATCTTTATGAACCAGGTTGTGTTCAGGATATTGATAAAAATTCACCAACTGGTCCAGCAACATATTGTTATTGTAGTACTCATTATTGCAATGGATTTTTATCATCTCATTTTATAAGCAAGTTTCATTCTTTTTTACTATTGGCATTAGTTACTTCATATTTATTATTATTATAGAAAAAAAAAAAATTTTCTAATTATTTTTCAATCACGAATATTTTTCATTTCGATTAAATCAACTTTCATCTCTAGACTAAGATTAAATTAATATTTTTCTACTTATAACCGAAGGAAAAAAAAATTTACATATTTTATTAAAAAAAAGAAATGTTTTTGACAAAAATTACGAGAAATAAAAATACCGTTTTTTTTCGAAAATTTAATATATAAATAAACCAAAGTTGGACTTGAATACTTAAATTTTACTGATAACAAACTTAAGCTGTGAATTATTTAATTTTAGAAAAAAATTTGCAAAGAAACATTTAATTTTCTTTTTTGTTAATGAGAAAGTAATAACAAAAAAATTAATTTAAAAAAAACAATTATTTTTCAATAATTAAATCAAATTAAATTATTTTTAATCTTAGGTATTATTATTATTATTCTCGTCATAGTAATATTTAATTATTTAAATTAGATAAATAATATTAAGAGTTAATTTGAAAAATTAACATTTCTAATAACCGAATTAAAATTAATTTTAACATAAAAATGTTAAAATTAATCAGCGAATTTCAAAAAAAAAATTTAACAAAAATTGTTGAATTTTCCTTTTCTATGTACACTGCAATTTACCAAGAAATTTAAGGCTGTTTATTCGAACACAAAAGCCAAAAAGTTGTGATAATGTCTATAGATTAGTTAACGAATTTGTTAAGTAGTCTCAGATAGAAATTACACGATTAATGTAATAAACATTCAATATGTTAAAATATTTATAAAATGTTCCATTAATAAAAAATATGAAAAAAAACACAACGAATTATGTATTACTAATATTGATATATTAAAATTAATAAAAAGAAACAATTATAGAAAAAAAAAATGATAGAAAAAAAGAAAGAAAAAAAAAGATGATGTAAAATAATTTTACATACCTCAGAATTATTTTCAACGAGATAAAGAAAAACAACATCTTCCCTCTGAAGACGAACTGCAGAATGCAAAGGATATTTGCTTTTTGTTTGTAATAATTGATATAAAAGTGCTCCTGGCATTTCCTTAAAATCTTCACCCGTTAAATCCTCCTGAAAAATTATTTTTCCATTTAATTTACCTTTTTTTCTCTTTTATTTTTATTCATTTATTAACGAAAAAAAATTGATAAATAGATAAAATAATAAATTGATAATTAAAAAAAAAAAAAAAAATTAACAAATTTTAAAAAGTACAAAAAAATAAAATAATTCTGAAAAGAAAAAAATTGAAATCATTTTTTTTACCCAATGGGCGGATATTAATGAACTGCAATGATCTCGTAATTTTCGTGTTCCCAATTCTTCGGCGACTGTATATAATGAAACACAATCTTTTAATTCAACTTTTCCAATTAAATATATTTCACATTTTTCAACTAATTCATTTAATTGAAAATTTGACGCCGCTTTCATTAAATCAAGTGTTAAATTTTCCTGTTGCACTAAATCCGTGTAAATCCATTTTAATAATACATTGCCAACATGTGAATCCAAATCTGTCCAATCTAAAGAAAAAATATGGATAAAAAAAATTATTTTTTATTCGAACAAAATAAATTAATTCAAATGAAATTTAAAAAAAAAAACATAAATTTGTAACTTACCAAGAACCGATTTTTCAGGAATTGATGACCAATAATCGCTTCGTGCGGAAAGAATAAATTTATGAGCTGGTACATCTCGATCTTTTAATTTTACAAGTAAATCACTAAAAAAAAAAAAGAAAATTAGATATTTTTATTTATTTTAATCACACTTTTATTTATTTATATTTAATAATAATATTTTAAATATTATCTATCAAAAAATATCCGAACGTAAATGGTAGATTTTTTTAACAAAATAAATTTAGTCAAAATTTAAAAAAAAAATTAGAAATTTCGAAATTTAGAGACAAAAAAAAATCTCAAAATATAAATTTTTTCGAAAAATAAGAGAAAAAATATAATGTAAATAGAAATTATTTTTTTAAATAAGAAAATTAAAAAAAAAAAAAAAATTTCTCACCTGTATTGCTGTTGAGAATAAAGTGAAGAAACAGCAGCAAGAAGTCTCCCAATAAATCCTGATTCCGTTTGCTCTCCTTGACCAGCAACGAGAGTCGCATATTTTTGTTGAAGTTCTGCATTTGCCGTGTAAAGTGTCAAATATTGTTCACGTAAAAGTGACAAATGTTGTTGCCACTTTTGCGATTCGATCGTGTCATCTAAATTTATGTCAAATACAATTTCTTTACAAATTATTTCACCCAAAAAAACAAATATTTTACAATAATTTACTCTTCCTACTAATATAATAAATAATAATAATAATAATAATAATAATAATAATAAATTAAAAATCACCACTTTCTATTCTATTTAAAAATATTTAAACTAAATAAATTAAAAACTTACCCATAATTCCACAATACGTTTTCACTCTATCCAAATACAAGAGATTATTCCACTAATTGTTTCCTTCTAACTTTTTTCATTGCAACAATTGAAACTGGTACATTTTTTTTTCTTTCTATTGTAACATATTTTTTTTTTTTCGATTAAAATTAATAATTTCACGTTTAAATGGCAATAATACACGCAAACAATATTTTTTTCCCGGCTTTCGTTATTAATTTGTTAAACACGCCTATCATGCAAAAGTCTCTTCCCACTTATTTGCGATATGCACTGAATATTATTATCTCTCTCTATTTCTTTCTCAATGAACTCGATTCAATTCATGCAGAGATTTTTTTATTTTCGATAAGAAAACACACATTAAAAAAAAAACAACAATCTATTAATTGACGTGAAATTGACAGAGGAAATATTTTGAGGTTATGTTTGACACTCGATATCTCGATTAATGATCGATTCGCCGCTCGATTTAAAAAACATTTTTTACATTTTTTTTTTTAAATAGTAATTTAATTGCATTATTATTTAATTTATTGAATTAACAATAAGTATGATTTTACCACGATTGAAATTATTTACAATGTTTACAATATTGCGAAGGAAAGAAAGAAATAAACAGATTTTGAAAAACAAATGTGTATGAAGTGAAGTTTGGTAACAGTAAACTCGTTCAAATGTGAAACCACCTTTATGTTTTGTCGTTTAGTTAAAGAAGTGTTATGATTGGTGGACACATTCGCTTTTTGACGAATCAAATTAAAAAAAGAAAAAAATTGGACACATTTCGAAAATTTGAATCAATTTGAATATAGACCATTGGATTTACTAGTTTTTGAGTTTTGGTTTTCCTAAATTCATGGAAAATTTTTTATTATTTTGAAAATAGTAATATTTTCAAACTAGAAAAAAATTTCTATGATGACTTTTTTTATATTTATCCACAAAATATTTTCAAATAAAATTAATGTATAAAATTTTGTTTTTAAAAAATGTTTTCATAAAAAAAAAATATATATAAAATTAGTATTTATTTTTTTTTAAAGTGGGGGAAAACGTATATCATATTGAATTAATAAAAATGATTTATATTAATTTCTATCTTTGTTACTTATCCCGCATCTTTTCCTGCCTATATATATATATACATATATACATGTATACAGTATACATCAATCGAGGCCCATTAATTATATTAAAGTACGTCCCCTCGCAGCTTTATTTCGATTTGAATCGTCAAGCCGAGTGAATCAAAAATTTCAATCTCTTATTTTTTCTATTTTTCTCTTATACAATAAAACAAAAAAATTAAAAATAAAAAAAAATAAAAATGAATTTGGATTCAGATGAAAATTTCCAAAAACAATTGGAAGATTTAACAAATTTTTTGGATTCTTATTGGATTTATGTAATTGGAATTGGAATTGGAATTTTAACAGCTATCAGGTATTAATTAAAATTATTAATTAATTGAAAAAAAATAAAAATAAATAAATAAAATTAATTTTTGCAATCATAATAATTTAATAATTTATTTATAAACGAGAATAAAATATAATAAAATAATAATAATAATTAATAATATATTATATTATTTATATTTTTTTATATTTATTAATAATAATAATAATAATAATAATAATAATAATAATAAATAATAATAATAATACAAAAACTTTAATAAATTAAAAATTTGGTGTTAAAACGAATATTTTCAAAAATAATTTTAAAAATACTGTTTGCGATAATTTTTGAAAATAAAAATGTTTTTTAATAATAATAATAATAATTTGAAGATCTTATATGGGTGGTTCTGAATGTCCATCGAAAGAGAGAATTGATGGAAAAATTGTAATAATTACCGGAGCTTCCAGTGCAATTGGAAAAGAAACCGCTTTAGAATTAGGAAAACGTGGAGGTCACATAATTCTTGCAGTGAGAGACATTAAGTCTGGTAATGAAGTGGCGAAAAAAATTAATTCCTTCTCAAATGGACATGCGGAAGTTAAATACATTGATCTCTCATCATTGAAAAGTGTTCAAGAATTTGTTGAAAATTTAGGTACAATTACATTATTTTTTTTTTTTACTAATTTTCTTTTAAATTTACTAACAAATTAATTTAATTAATAATACCATAATAATTATTTAATTAATAATTATTTCAATAATTATTATTTCACTAATAATTATTACTTGACCAATAATTATTATTTGAATAATAATTATTTAAAGAATAATTATTTTAAAAATTATTTAATTAACAATTATTCAAATAATAATTTATTTATTTTATTTTATTATTAATTAATATTAATTAATTAATAATTATTATTAATTTTATTTATTTATGTAAGCAATAAATTAATATTTTATAATATAAAAAATTCGCTTTTTCTTCCTTTACAGAAACTGAACGTGTTGATATTTTAATAAACAATGCGGGAATTGCATTTCATCCTTTTGAAAAAACAGAGGAAGGTTTTGAAATGCACTTTGTTACAAATTATCTCGGTTAGTAAATTTATTTTATTTACTAAAACAAAAAAAAAATTTCCTTAGAAATTAAATAAAAAAAATAAAAAAAAAAAAATAGAAAAAATTTAATGTTTTTTTTTTATAATTATTAGGTCATTTTCTTTTAACGCAATTACTTTTGAAAAAATTGCAAAAATCCGAACAAGGAAGAATAATTAATGTTTCCGCTCAAGCCCACTCAATTTCTACCATTGAATTTGATGATTTAAATCAAGAGACAAAATTCACATCTCGAGGTGCTTTTGCGCAAAGTAAATTGTTTCTTATTCTCATGTCTCGTCACATGAGTTCGCTATTGAAAGGTGAATAATAATTAATTTATAATATATTTTTTAATAATTGAAAATTTGTAAATTATTGAAAACTATAATTTAAAAAATATATATTAATTAGATAAAACAAATATTACCATCAATTCACTTGATCCTGGTCTCGTAAGAGGAACAAAACATGCGAGACGATCTTTAATAAATTCGACATTTTTTCTTAAAACAATACTTCAACCATTAATGTGGTTACTTCTTAAGAATCCAATGCAAGGAGCGCAAACTTCAATTTTTCTATCAGTCTCCTCTGAATTGTCAAATCAAACTGGAAAATACTTCAGGTACTGAATTAATTTCCTAAATAGAAATTAAAAAAAAAAAATTAATACGAAAATAATTATTTTCAGCGACTGTCAATTAAAAGAACCTGCGGAAAATGCAAGAAACGATTTCCTCGCTAAAGAATTGTATGAAAAATCGTTAAAACTCGTAAAAAATTACATAAATACGTAAAAAAAAATTGTAATTAAATAAAAATTCCGTAATTTCGAAAAAATGTCGTTTTACTTAAACAATTAAACAAAAAAAAATAATAATAATAAACTAACAAGAATAATATTTATACAATTACAAACATCAGTTGGCATTTAATTTCGTCCATTTTTCACTCGTTAACCAAAGCCACTTTGATATTTTTTCATCCTGTGCTTCTTTCGTTAAATCTGTCTTTCTTCCTTTACTGCAATAAAAAAAAAATCATCAAAAATTAACGCAGATTTTTGGTTTCTATTTTAAATTAATTGAATAGGGGAGAAAAAATCCCACAAACCTAAAATAACAACCAGTGACGTCTTTGAGATCATCGTGGATTGCTGTAGTCCAAACGGGAGTAGCTCCTTGTCGAGCTGATTGAATAAACATCCAAGTGAATGGTTTCACAAAAATTGAACTAATATAACTAGAATGATAACTCAAATGTCTATTAATTTCCGTATCGCTACTTCCTGGATAAACTGCATTCACTGTTACTCCAGTGCCTGAAAATTGAAAATATTTTCAATTTTCAAGAAGCAAAATTCGAGACAACAGGCAATTTTTATCCTAATCTAAATATTCCGTTTCCAGTTTCTTTTGCCCATTTTGGCAACAATTGCAATTTTTAACCTAATCTAAAAAATTTCGTTTCCAGTTCATTTTGCCCCATTTTTGGCAATTTAAAATTTTTATTAAATTCACCTTTCAATCTCTTCGCCAATTCTGTGGTAAATAAAATATTTGCAAGTTTACTTTGTCTATATGCTTCATCGGGATTATAATTTTTTTCACTATTTAAATCGTCGATTCTAATTTTTCCACGACTATAAGCAGCACTAGTGACATTAAGTATTCTCGATGGTGCCGATACTTTCAATGTATCGAGCAATAAATTTGTTAATAAAAAATGACCAATATAATTAACGCCCAATTGCATTTCAATGCCTTCTTTTGTTTTAGATTTTGGACAGCTCATTACGGCTGCGTTATTTATCAAAATATGCAATTCTTTGAATTCTGTAACAAACAATTACTAATATTATTAATTAATATAAAATTTTTAGACTGAAAATGATTTTTTTTCGTTACCTTCTTTGAAATTTTTTACAAATTTTCGAATACTTTCCTGTGATGCTAAATCACATTGTCGACAATAAATATATTTATTCATTGTTTCAAGAACAATTTCCTTGCGAACCTGAGAGAAAAAAATTTTTTTTTTTTTTATTAAGATTATAAAAAATTGTTTTAAATTAAAAATTAATTTAATATATTTTTAATTAAAAATAAGAAAAGAAAGAAATATTCTAAATATAATTTACAGTTTCACATTTATTCATGTCTCGACAAGCCATAATAATTTTTGCCTCTCGTGCTGCTAATGCTCTTGTTGTTTCTTTACCAATTCCCGAATTTGCACCAGTAACAATTATTACTTTGTTCTGTAATTTTTTTTCCTCTCCCTTGAATTCATATTCATTTATTCTGTCCCTTAAAATCCAATTTAAGATTTAAAAAATTAAATTAATTTAAAAAAAATGAATTAGCTAACTAATTTTTGCAGTCAAAATTTGCAAAATTAAAATTTTTTTTAAATCGATAGTGCCAATGAATATTTTTTTGTGGTTACAATGTAGATTTTTGTATATATATATTTTTCTTTCTTGTAATTTGATTACTTTTGTAACATTATTATTCAGATATCTATGTACTCAAAGGGCACAGCTCGTTTACAATTTCTAAATAAATAATTTAAATATTTAAAAAACTTACTTTAAAAGATAAATTACACCTGCAACTGTTGCAAATGCACTTCCAACGTATAAAGGACGTGGAATTTGCATTATTGTATTAGTTTAAAAATATTTAAATATTCAATTAACGAAACACTTTAAAATACTTTATTTCCTTATAAAATACATTTTCATACATAACTTTTAATTACTTTTTCTGTCATAATTATTAAAGTTAGGATAAATTCCGGTATATCGCCATGCGTTTTAATACCTAACCTAACCTGCATTTACATCTAACCTAACCTTAAATTGTATATATACTCAGTGGGTAAAGAACCTAACCTTAAATTCGGAATATATATACCCAGTGGATAATAAACATTATTCTAGAAACGTTTCTAAAACATTTTAGAACATGCTGAAACATGTCTACAAAAAGAAAGTTTTTAGAAAATTAAACATTCTTAACCCGTTCTTTTTACAGACAGGTTTCAGCATGTTCTAAAATATTTTAGAAACGGAACAAGAATTTTTTTTACCCACTGCCCACTGGGTATATATTATACAGAATCTGACAGTTGATTTGTTGATATAACTCGACATGATCAACAGGCTTGGAATCAATTGAATCTTGTTTTTTTTTTTAATATATACCAGATTTTACAAAGTGATAGATAATTATACTAAAAAAAAAAAAATCAAATCTCTCAAACAATGTTTCGTAGACTTGTCAGTTTTTTAAGATTTAATCAACGAAGAGCAATTACTTCTACCAGTTTTGAAGGTTATAAGGTGTGTATATCATGATTTTGCAAAAATTGTAAATATGCAAAAAAAAACATTTAAATAATAAAAATAAATATTACTAATTAATATTTATTTATTTAAAAAATTTTTGACAAAAATTAAGTTCATTAATTACATAATGTTAAAATAGAGAGGGGTGTTTAGCAGAATTAATAAATATTGTCAAATTGTTAATTTTAGAAAATACAAATATTCCGGAAAATTTTCGAAAAGAGAGAGAGAGAGAGAGTTTTTCTATGCAATAATTATATGTAATGTTACGTAAGAAACGTAGAAAACCTCGATAACCCATCCCTGGTGGAACAGGTGTTACTGAGGGTTATGTTCGACTGTATTAAATATATTTTTTATTTTTTACTAGAAACTTTATAAATATTTACTATCTATTTATATAAATAACATGAATAAATACTGCAACAATTAATTTATTAGAAAAAAAAAGATATTTTGTAGCATTTCTTTTTTCATTCAAAAAATAATAATTGCAGTTCAGTACTCATATACTTTGAACGTTAATTATTTAATAAGAGCTTAATTATCCAATAATATTACATAAATCGATTCAGAAATTATTAATTTTTACTTTCCAATAGCAATTTTACCAATATTTCAATTATTTTTTGCAATATATTGTCTCAAACCCAAACAAACCGAAACGTGACGGAGTTCAGTCAACTTCTCAAGTTCTCGGTTTTCACAATTCGCCAGGGAAGGTTAGGTTGGCGTAAGCGGAAATACAGATGAGGCGCGTAAATTTAAATATAAAAATAACAAGCGCAAGAAAAATAAAGAGTAAAAAGTGTAAAAAAAATTGTGAGAATTTACTTTAATTAATTAAAATAATATTAGGTAATGAACTCTTATAATTTTTCTTTTTTTAAAAAAAAGACTACAGTAGGTAAAAAATCGAGAATTTTTTACACATCTGGATCATTTTACGCTTTGAGTTTATGGAAAGCGAAAAAAACCGAAGAAAATGAATCCTCGATGACGACAAAAGAACTTTTAATTGCAAAAGCAGACGCCCTGTTCGAACAGGAGGAATATAAGCAAATTTATGATTTGCTTAGTGGTTTCAAGGTACATTTATAATATTAAGAAAAAATATTTTTTATAAAGCACACCGTTTTTAATAAAAAAAAAAAAAATGTTATACATTAGAATAGCAAAAATGTGGAAATTTTATGGAGATTAAGTCGAGCTATGTACAAAATGTCCCTTTCTGCAACCGATGTCGAGGGGAAAAAAATTATTTTCGAAGCATACAATATAATTTCCTCTGCTCTGGAAATTGATGAAAATAATTGGGCAGCTCAAAAATGGATGGCAATTATTCTCGATGCAAAAAGTGGTTTCGAGGGAATGAAATCTCGAATAAATCAATTGCACAATGTAAAAAAGCACATGATAGTAAGTTAATTACTATTATTATTATTATTTTATTATTATTATTATTATTGTTAAATATTTAATAATTTTGTACAGAAAGCCAGCGAATTGAATCCAAAAGATGCGACGACACTCTATTTAATAGGAAATTGGTGTTATCAAATTTCCGATTTAACTTGGTATCAAAGAAAAATAGCGTCGGCAATTTTTGGCCAACCACCAACATCAAGTTACGAAGAAGCTCTTATTTATTTTGAAAAAGCAGAAATTGTCGATCCTAATTTTTACAGTCAAAATCTTTTAATGATTGGCAAAACATTTTTGAAATTAAATAAAAAAGAAGATGCTCTTAAATATTTAAAATTGGCTTCAGAATTTTTAGCAAAAAATGATGAGGACCAACAAGCAAAACAGGAAGCACAAAAGTTACTTAACAGCATTTCATAATATTTTTTTTTTAATTTATCAAAAATCGGTGATTTTGGTTTAATTGGTGTATTAGTTATATACTTATTGTTATTTTATATATAGAATGTATATATATATATATTTTTATAAAGTTTCTCTAATGAAAAAAAAACAATAAATTTGTTTTAAAAAAAATTTTTTAAATGCGAATCTTAATATTAGAAAGGCAATGCAGGTTAATATATAATACAGTGTTTTCAATGGTTTTCTTCAAGGGAAAGTAAAATTTACATGTTATAATATAAATGGAGGTTGCAATTCTTATGATGAAACTATAATAATATACTGTAACTGTATAAACTGATGCATTTAAGAATGAATGAAAAAAAAACTGAAGACAGACATTTTTTTAATTTATATAAAACAAAAATAAAAATGAAAAACAAATTTAAAAATTTTTTTTTTCAAAATTTACTTTAAAAAAATAAAATATACGCTATTACTGCGAAAAAACAATTTTTTCCATTCTATCTGTGCTAATCGCATCTTTTATAATATTATTTTCTTTTTATTTAGGTAATATATATATATTCTTTCACTATATGGACACACCGCACCGGTAAATATGTCTTTCAACTTGAGTCAATCAGTAACCGATAGATTCTCGATGTGTCAAGACGTTAAAAAAATATTGTCTCAAAAATTATTTCCTAAATATTATTTTTTATTTTCTTATTTTTTATTTATTTATTATAAATTGTAAAACAATTGTTTTTTATTATTTACAAAAATTTATTGATAAAAAAGCTTATTTGGTGTTTTCATAATATACGAGTGTTAAGGTGCTTATTGTCTAAACATATTATTTATAATAATAATAATAATAATAATAATAATAATTTTATATTTGTTGTTATAAAACGCAATTAAAAAAAAATTTTTAATAATATTTTTTTTATAAGCAATTTGATAAAAAAAAAGTATATAATTAATATTATAATTATCAGGAACAAAAAAATTCCATGTTTTATTGCATAAAAAAAAAATAATAAAACTAAAAAGTATTTTTTTATCATTCACTTTACAGCTTCGAATTTATCCTTTAGGAAATGAATATATACAATAAACATTGTGAATGATTAATAAGATCACGTTGGCATTTGATTCGACTTTTATCACTTTCGGAATGTCGTTATTACACTCGTCTGACATAAAAGATTTTTCTTTCTTTTTTTTATTATTTTGTCTTTTAGCTTCAACAGTATCCGATTTTTAATTTAATTTTAATTTTTTTATCATTCTTTTGTATGAAAAACTTTTTTCAAAATTTTACTAGTTATTGAATTTTTAATTGATTTATTATTATTATTATTATTATTATTATTATTATTATTATTATTTATAATTTTATAAAAAAAAAATTTTTAATATTAAAAACATTTTAATATTCAAATTTAAATTAGAAAAATTTTCCTTTTCTTTAAAAAAATAGGTATCAAAAAATTGTCATGAACACTGAAATATCTAACAAAAACGCTCATCTCAAGAGCTGCTACTTCTTTGATATTTCGACGTAACCATATCATTATCATCGTAATCATATTGAAACGATTCCACGAAGAATGAATTTTCAAATTCTTGCCACGTGCAGTATTGTAAGTTTCTAATTTTAAAAAATTTTATTTTTATTTACTGATAAATAATACTTTTAGAAATAATTATAGAAAAATTTATAATTAATTTTTCGTAGTAATTACATATATATATATAATTATTATTTGAAAAAGGAAATTTCTTTTTTTTAATTATTCTTAATAAATCAATTGTAAAAATTGAAAACTATTAATTAAATTTACATTCACACAAATCGAAACAATAATCTTTAAAGTCTAGTATGGTCCCGCATGTCCGGAAGAAGCTATGAGACATCAATTTCCGGTCCCCATCTCTCCCAAGTAGATAATTCGCCCTTCACACACATTGTTCACTTAAAAAGATGCTTCGATGAAAAAAATTTGATTTTGTTTATTCACCTTCTGTTTTTCTTTTTTCTTTTTTAAAAAAAGGAGAAATACAGAAGTAATTAAAAAAAAAAATTTCAAAGAATTTTCTAAAATATTAAATTAAAATTCATCAAATTTGAAAAAAAAAATTTCTTTTTTTTCCTTTCTTTTTGACCTTCTGATTCTATAAGCTATATATAATTCTGAGAAAATATAGAGTTCGTTGTCCGAGTAATTTTTGCATAACAAGTGCCAATACACATTGCAAATATTCTCGTGTTCGTTTTCATCTTTACATCAGGATTTCAAAGCGTACATAATATCCTTTAATCTTTACCGCAGGAAAATTTTTTTTTTTTGTTTACAAATACTTTTTTTTAAAAACTTGTATTAAAAAAGTGTTATATTTTTTTCTTTTTTGAAATTAAAAAAAAATAGAAATATTATTAGAAAATTTTTATATTAAAGACAAAAGTGTAAATTCAATATTTTAAAAATAAAAGGTTTTACTCATTTAAATTATAATAAAAAAAACAACATATTTTGCATAAATTATAAATATATATAAGTACAGAGTTATTTTTAATTAATTAATTGTTTCTATTAATAAACTCAAAAATGTACTAATGATTCAATAATTGAAATGCATAAGTGATTTCGATGCAAGTCACGTGACACCAGGACCGATGATCAAATGCATTTTGCATAATTCAAGGCCTCAACAAGTTGATATAAGAGAATCTATAAAATTTACACACATTGACATTAACGACTCAATGTGAATATAATCAAAATGTGCATTTTCTTCATTTTTATACCCATAAATAACATATAATAATATTGCGGCAACATGACTGTAATTTTACATTACATTGTTTGAAAAATTCTTACTAAATATTGTAGCAAACTTTTAAAAACTACTAGGGACTATTAGGAACTATTAGATAACTACTAGGTAAATACTAGGTACTACTAGGGACTATTAGGAACTACTAGGAGCTACAAGGTAACTACTAGGTACTACTAGGGACTATTAGGAACTACTAGGAGCAACAAGGTAGCTACTAGGGACTACTAGGAACTACTAGGTAAATACTAGGAACTATTAGGGACTATTAGGAACTACTAGGAGCTACAAGGTAACTACTAGGAACTACTAGATAACTACTAGGGACTACTAGGAAAATACTAGGAACTACTAGGGACTATTAGGAACTACTAGGAGCTACAAGGTAACTACTAGGAACTACTAGATAACTACTAGGGACTACTAGGGACTACTAGGAACTACTAATGACTACTAGGAAATACTAGGTACTACTAGAGACTATTAGCAACTACAAGGTAACTACTGGGAATTACTAGGGACTACTACGAACTACTAAGGACTACTAGGAACTACTAGGGACTACTAGGTAAATACTAGTAACTACTAGGTACTACTAGGAACTACTTGGTAAATACTAGGAACTACTTGGTAAATAATAGGAACTACTAGGAGCTACAAGGTAACTACTAGGAACTACTAGGGACTACTAGGAACTACTAGGTAAATACTAGGAACTACTAGGGACTATTAGGAACTACTAGATAACTACTAGGGACTACTAGGAACTACTAGATAACTACTAGGGACTACTAGGAACTACTAGATAACTACTAGGGACTACTAGGAAATACTAGGAACTACTAGGGACTATTAGGAACTACTAGGAGCTACAAGGTAACTACTAGGAACTACTAGGGACTACTAGGAACTGCTAGGTAAATACTAGGAACTACTAGGGACTATTAGGAACTACTAGGAGCTACAAGGTAACTACTAGGAACTACTAGATAACTACTAGGGACTACTAATGACTACTAGGAAATACTAGGTACTACTAGGGACTATTAGAAACTACAAGGTAAATACTAGGGACTACTACGAACTACTAAGGACTACTAGGAACTACTAGGGACTACTTGGTAAATACTAGGAACTACTTGGTAAATACTAGGAACTACTAGGGACTATTAGGAACTACTAGGAGCTACAAGGTAACTACTAGGAACTACTAGGGACTACTAGGAACTACTAGGTAAATACTAGGAACTACTAGGGACTATTAGGAACTACTAGGAGCTACAAGGTAACTACTAGGAACTACTAGATAACTACTAGGGACTACTAATGACTACTAGGAAATACTAGGTACTACTAGGGACTATTAGGAACTACAAGGTAAATACTAGGGACTACTACGAACTACTAAGGACTACTAGGAACTACTAGCGACTACTAGGTAAATACTAGGGACTATTAGGAACTACTAGGAGCTACAAGGTAACTACTAGGAACTACTAGGGACTATTAGGTAACTACTAGGCACTACTAGGTAACTACTAAGGACATTTATGAACTACTAGGGACTTTAAGGACGTACTAGGGACTATTAGGAACTACTAGCGACTACTAGAAACTACTAGGAACAATTAAGTAACTACTAGGGACTACTATAAACTACTAGGAACAATTAAATAACTACTAGGGACTACTAGGAAATACTAGGGACTACTAGGAACTACTAGGTAACTACTACGGACTACTAGGGACTATTAGGAACTTCTAGGAGCTACAAGGTAATTACTAGGGACTACTAGAAGCTACAAGGAACAATTAAGTAACTTCTAGGAACTACTGGGGAATTACTAAGGACTACTGGGTACTTTTGTTTCATTTCCTTGCATTTTCCGAAACGAACAAACTTGATTAATATAACAGCAACGAAACCCTTTAATGGAATTAGCACTGCTTCTCCCATTAATTTTTTTTCTTAATTTTTTTTTGTTTTAGATTTTTGCATATACATCAGCTGCCATAATAGAAAAAAAATTATCTGCCGTAAATGTTAAACCAATCGAAGATTATAATGATTATGCTAAGGTTTTGGAACTTTCATTTCTATTTTACGAGGCTCAACGATCAGGAAAATTACCTTCTAATAATAGAATTTCCTGGCGCGGAGATTCTGCACTAAATGATAGTGGCATCAATGGAGAAGATCTCACCGGAGGCTATTATGATGGTTCATGAAATTAATTTTATTGTATATTTTATTAATTTTCAAAAAAGAATATGTCTGCTTATCATAATAATTTTCTTCTTATAATATTAATAAAGATAAGTGAAAAATAAAATAATAATTAACGAAAAAAAAAAAATTCTCCTTTCAGCCGGTGACTTTGTGAAATTTGGATTTACAATGGCATGGACAACAACACTTTTAGCATGGGGTGGTATTAGTTGGCCTGAAGCTTATTCGGCAGCTGGTCAACTGGATGAATTACGAATTGCTGTTAAATGGGCAACTGATTATTTCATTAAATGTCATGTTAATGAAACAACATTTTACGGACAGGTTGGCGATTTTTCACTTGATCATACATTTTGGGGTAGACCCGAAGATTTGAATACATCAAGACCTGCTTTTAAAATTGACACTGAACATCCAGGTAGTATTTTATATTTGAAAACAAATATAAAGGAAAAAATGACAAATAAGATTTTTTTGAATTTTATATTGATTTAGAAAAAAGAATAAGTGTTCTATTTATACAGGTTCTGATCTAGCTGGTGAAACTGCTTCAGCTTTAGCAGCCACGAGTATTCTTTTCAAAATTACAAATCCAGAATACAGTAAAAAATGCCTTCAGCATGCTCAAGAACTTTATAAATTTGCCACTGATTATCGAGGACTTTATCATCAATCAATAAAAGATGCAACACACTATTATGAGAGTACTGACTATGGCGATGAATTGGCATGGGCTGCTGTTTGGCTTTATAAAGCGACAAAAATGACAAATTATCTCGACGAGGCCGAATATTATTATCAACATTTTTATCTTAATGAAAGATCAAATTCTTTTTTTTATAATAAAAAATCTGCTGGTGTTCAGGTTTGTGTTTATAAATCTGAATAAATTTTTCAGACTCTGCATTAGAAATCTTTTGTATCAATTTTAAAATTAAATGATTTTTACAGATACTTCTGGCACAATTAACAGGACGTGATGTTTATAAAAATGCTGCAAAAGATTTTTGTCAATTTTCCATAAAACAACAGAAAAGAACACCAAAAGGTCTTCTTTATATTGAAAAATTTGGTACACTTTGTCACGCTGCCAATGTGGCTTTTGCATGTTTACAAGTTGCTGATATATTGGAAATTAAAAATTCACAAGAATATCGAGATTTTGCCAAGGAGCAAATCTCTTATATTCTCGGTAGTACAGGTGAATTGTTTCTTTATATTTTTTTTTATAGAATTTAGAACCAAACTAATGTAGAGTCGTTTTTAACCGTTTTTTTATCTTCTGAAGTATTAAATTCTTATTGTTGAGGACTAATTTCTTTTTTTTTTGTGTGATTTTAGGAAGGAGTTTTGTAGTTGGTTGGGGTAAAAATCCACCAACCCAACCAAATCACGAGGCTTCCTCTTGTCCCAATAAACCAGCACCTTGTGGTTGGTCGGAATTAGATCGGAAATCACCAAATCCTCAAATACTCTATGGTGCTCTAGTTTCAGGACCTGATGAACGAGATGAATTTGACGATAATCGACAAGACTATATTTACACCGACGTTACTTTAGATTGTAATGCAGGTTTCACGGGAAGTCTTGCCGGTTTGCTTCAACTTCGAGTAAAGCCAACCTCTTGATAAGAAAAAAAAAAAATTTTTTTTTCAAATATACATATATTCCTTAAATTCCGTCTATTATGAATCAGAAATATTTATACAATTTTAGGTGAAAAAAGGCATCAAATTGTATAAATACTCTCCTTCCGGTTTGATTTTGAATTAATTTTTGATTTCGAAAAGTCGTGACACTTCTATAATTTTATTAATTCATGCTGGTTTATATATTCGCCACGAACTAATAAAATAATTTACAAGTGTTATGACTTTTCAAAATGTACACAAAGACTTAAAAAAAAAGTCTGTATGAACATAAAGACTAATTTTTTTTAAAAAATTAAAAATCCATGTAATTTTTTTTTGAAACTTAAAATATGACACAAATTAAGTTACATTTATTATAAATTTAGTTTTAACAACTAGAAATGTGATAGTTAAGTTAAAAAAAATAGTTTTCCTAAAAAGTATATATAGTGAAGCAAGGAATTAAAAAGAAAAATGCATTTTGTGTTATTTCCTTAATATTACAAAAAAAAAACCTTCGGAAATTATTTTAAAGTCAGTATTTTTTAAATACCAAAGACATTAAAAATTAGATAATAAAATAAAAAAATAAATTGATAAAAACACAATTCTAGCTTCTACTATTTTATTATGTTAAATATAAAATTAGTCGCAATTACAATAATAGAAAGGATATCGTTTATTGTGAATTTTGTTAAATAGTCAATAAACTTTTTATACCTACAACTATAAAAAAAATATTCATTTTCATTTATAATTATTTTGTTTTTTTAAATAAATAAAAAATTTTAATTTTTTTTAGTTTGCACCAAAAGAATGTAAAATTTAAATATTTAGTTAAAATTTAATAATCTTGACATTTGAGTTTTATTATGAAATACATATCTTAAGTTACTTAAAATTGTTTGAAAAAATAACATCCTTTGTTTCTTCTCCAATTACTTCAATGACTGAATGCATTTAATTCAATTTCTTTAGTCGATTTTATCTATTTCGTTTTTTCTTCTGCCATCGTTCATTATGAATTGGAAATTTCGTTGTAAAAATTTTGTGAAAATATTTTTTTTATATACTCTCACAGTGTTTCCAACAAATCAAGAAACTTCAGGTAAATTTTTCTATTACTTTAATTTGAAAAAAGAAATTTAAAAAAAAATTTTTAATTTATAATTTTATAATTGTTTATTTATATTAAAAAAAAAATATATTTTTAGAAATTCTAAAAGTAGCAACAAGCTGCAAATCAGTTCGTTGCAATAAAGGATACTATTGTATGGTTAAAGTTTACAATTGCAGTTGGGGAGAAAGTAAGATAAGAACATTTTTTTTTTCTAAATCAATTCTCTGAAAAAATTGGTGAAAAAAAGGAATTTTGTAAATTTTATTTTAGACGCTTGGTTTTGATTTTAGAATAGTTTTAAATTAATTTAACGCGTCACGGCTCGGTTTGCGCTCGGTCTCCCCACTCTTGGTGCTTACCGCCGGCAACGCGTAGCCGCTCACTGTAGAAATAATTAAAATCGCTCTAAATCGTAAACGTTTATTCATAGACAATTGATGCAATGGACTTTTTTTCTCAATTTTTCACAGTGAATATGATTCCATAGAGATTTTTTTTAAATATCTTTTAAATTTTTGAATAGATTGTACGCAAAAGATAGCAAAATGCGTGATCGAGAAAGAATATTATGAAGCTACTGCTTCATGTGCAGATTTCCAATGTCCCGATGGACATAAATGTATTCTCAGAGAGTCACTATGCACCAGACAACCATGCAAAGTGTTAAAGAGTTGTGCTCGTAATTCTGGTATTGATGTAATTTAATTATTTTTTTTTTTTTTTTTGTTATTTTTATTAATTAATTTTTATTATTTTTACAATAAAAAGAACAAATTTTCAGCTGCTGACAATTGGTTCAGAAAATGTAAACAATTGGGTTGCACATCAGAATATGAATGTTTTATAAGAAGACCAACTGATAAGTGTGATAATAAAATTTGCAAACATATTCCTGATTGTATGCTACCACCTGGTATGGACAATTGAAAATTTTTATAAACAAATTCAAAGAAAAGCAAAAAAAAAAAAATAAAATTGATTATTAATTATTAGTAATAATTATTATTTGTTGGTATAATAATTATTTCTTATAAAAAATAAGTTTAATTGCAGAAAATGAGCTTAACAAGCATTGTAGAGGTTGGATTTGTCCATTAAAAATGGAATGTTTGGCACATATGATGGGACCCTGTCAAAGCAATGATTGTCAAATTTTTCGAACATGTCGTTCAACAGTGGTCAGTAAAAATTTTTAATGGTAAATAAAAAAAAAAATTCCACTATACAATATTTTGATCTTTAATCATACAAAAAAAAACAAATTAAATTTTAATTTAATAAAAAATAGTCATAATTATTTGTATTTCAGTCATCAAAGTCGAGATTTAAAACTTTACCAGACATTGAAAGAGAATGGTTTTATCAAGAAGAAGAAAAATGGAAAAAGCAGTCAATATTAACGACACCCATGTCAATTATAGATAAAGTACAAATTTTTTTTTTTTTTTGAAACCACGATAAGAAAATAATTTACGTTTTAATTTATAATTTATAATTTTATTTTTTAAATTAAAAAAAACGATTTGAGTGAAAAAAATTTATTTCTAGGTACCTGGTTATGATAGAAAAAAACAATTGTTTTTTAAACCAATTAACACTATTTCAAGGTACGTGGTATTATTAAATTTAAATATTAGAATTATTTATAAAATTTTGCTTTTATAAAAATATATGTTTTAGCATTCAGGATGATAATTTAGAAATTTTAAATAGGGCTCGTGTTATGCCCAATTCTCAAAGTGGAACATATAAAAATTCACCTTCAACATCTGTGTGGTTAAAATCATTAAAATCAAAATCAGGAATGGATGTTGTTAATTTTTGGTTAAAGGAAGCTGAGAAAAATCAACATAATTTGGTAAATTTTGAAAAAATTAAATTTTAGTAAATTTTTTTCTTCAAAGAAGATCGTTGTAGGTTGGTTAGCGTTCTTGGTTTGTGTGCGTCGAACCCGGGTTCGATCCCCTCATACCCCCAGTAAATTTTTCCGTCTAAATATATTAAGTTAATTTAAATATAATAATTAATAAAATGCAAAAACAATAATAAATCAATTTTATTATTATTATTATTATTATTTTTTGTTTATTTACAATAAATTTTGTATAAATTATATTTATTATTTTTTATTATTTTTTTTGCATGCTATTAATAATTTTTTTCAAATTAACTTAATATTACATGGAAAAAATTATTGAAGGTATGAGGAATCGAACCCTGGTTCAATGCACACAAATCGAGAACGCTAAGCAACCGACTACGATCTTGTTTGAAGAAAAAAAATTCTTTTTTTCGAATTTAAACTTTAAAAATAATAAAATAATATAAAAATAGTAACTTTTTTCACAATAATGACAAAAAAAATTGTCATTTCAAAGGAATTTCACGAGTGGCTTGAATCAATACGAGAAACATTAGGTCCAGAAAAATATCGAATTTGGTTAGAGAACGTTCGATCGCAAACTTCTCATAGTAAAAAATTTCAAGATTGGCTTCCAATTCCACTTCCAATTGAAAATAACTACAATCAAAATTTGAATCAATATAATGATTTTGAATCGAAAATCAATGATATGGAGGGGGAAATTCTTTCAGTTTTTCCAAAAACACGTTTAGACGATACATTTGAGGTTAGGTTATTATAATAATTATGAATTTATTATAAAATTTTCATTGTTATTATTTTAATAAATTAATAATTTTATTCTAGATTCTAGAAAATGGGGATATTTTAACAACAATGAAACCAGTGGAAAAATTTTCCAATTTTAATAATTCCATAAATACTTCTGAGGTAAATTTTTCTTTTACTGTAAAATTGTGAATTATTAGAAAAAAAATAAAATTTTTTTAAATGTTTATCAAAAATTTATATTATAAGAAATAAAATTCTATATTTTTGTTTTCATTTTATATTTAAATAATTTATATTTTAGATGGGAAATAATTCGATAATTCCAACATTTATCATTATTCAAACGTTGCCAAATGAACTAACGCCGAGTATTTCAAACCCACAAATGTTTAATCATCAAATTCTAGGTAAATATTTGGATAAAAAAAATTTTTTGAAACCTTTAATCATTAATAACGACAAAAACAATTTTTTTAAATTAATTTTAATTAAAACTATATTTTTTAATAAATCGATATTTTTGCCAAAAAAAAAAATTTAGATTTTCAAAATTCAAAATCAGAAGAATTTTTTAACTTTCAAATTTTTAAAATTTTCATATCTAAAAAAATTTAAATAAAAATTACTAAAGAATTAAAAAATAATTTTTTCAGATCCAACCAACAATAAAAAATTTCAACCTAAATTTCGTAATTTTAGAACACCATTTCCAACATATCAATATTTACCAAAAAATGACTATCATCAACAAATAAAATCGTCTTCACAATTTTTGCCTTGGTTCAATTTATTAAATTATTCGCCTAACGATCAATCCACGACAACACAATTAAATCAAAATTTAATACCCGAAAATTATTTACAAAATTTTCTACTTCCCCTACAAGATCAAAAATCAATAATTTATTGGTATCATCCGGCTTTTGGTTATATTAATTTACATCCGCAATACGACATCAATAATAATTATGATGATGAGTCAATTGATGATAAAAATAATTATTTTCAAAGAAAAGACAAATTTCATTCTCGTCGACGAATAAATTGGGGGGAATTTTTTAAAAATAGAAATAAAAATAATTTTCCAAAAAATTCAAGAAGAAAAGAATTGTTAGATAAACAAAATTTTGAAATTGACAATGACAATAAAAATGAAGAGGAAGAAATTCAATTTTTAAAAAAAATTCTTCAAGAAATTCTCGATTATAATTTTGAAGAAAAAATTCTCGATGAAAATGAAAATAAAAATTCACGTGACAGTGAAAAAATAATGAGAAACGAAAAACATGAAAAAAAGAAAAAAATTCATAAAAATGAAAGGAAAAAGGAAATTGAAAGTGAAAATAAAAAAGAAAATGAACAAGAAAATGAAAATGAAAATGCAAAAGACAATGAGAAAGAAAAAACAAAGAAACAAGAAAGAAAAAAACAAAATAAAAAATCTAAAAAAAAAGAAAACGAAAAAAATGAAAAAGAAATTGAAAATAATTCAGATGATGTTTTAATGGAGACTTTATTTAATATGATTAAAGAACAACTAAGCAATAATCAAGATAATGTAATTTTTTTTAATTCAATTTTTAAATAGCAATTAATTAACAACAATTAAAAATTAAAAATTATTAATTATTACTTATTATTAATTAACAAAGTGTTGATAAATAATAAAAGTTAATCAATTATATAATAAATAATTAATAATTAATTTATTATAATTAATAAAATAATAAATAATTAGGTAATAATAAATTAAAAAATATTAATTAAGAAAAAAATTAAAAATATTTTTTATAGGTGACAAATCTACAATTAGAAATGCTACTGGATGAAGTGGGAAAAAATGAAAATGACACACAATTGTTAACAGACGAATTTGAGAAATTTTTAGAAAATTTTGAAAATCCAGAAGAAGGTAAGAAAAATTATTTATTTTCATTGTCAATTATTAAAAATTTTAATATTTTTAAATTTTTTCAAAATGACGATAAAAATAAATAATTTTACTAATAAAAAAAAAAGTTAAAAATTAAAAAAGCAATTACAAGAAAAATGATAAATAATAAAAGTTAATGAAATTAAAAAACAAATCGAATGTAAAAATTGTAATATTTATGTTTTGTTCAGAAAAATTTCTTCGACAAATTTTATCTATAGTTTTGATAATAATGAGTCATTATAAAAGCGGTTTTTACAAATTTTTTTCTTTCTTCATAGTAAATATTGAATCAGTACGTTTATAACAATAATTTTTATCTATACTTCCTAATGATTTTAAATTATTTTTTTATGTCAATTCAAATTTTAATACAAAAAAACTTACACAATATAAAATTTTAATCATTTTATTTCAATAATAACGATAAAATAATATTTTACTGATAAAAAAGAACTTAAAATCATCTTTTTAATAATACGACAATTTCTGACACGTTTTACTTTTGTTTTTTTTTTTTAATTATGTTTTTCTTTAATTGCTTTTTTTACATTAAACAAATTTTTTTTTTTATTTTTTGTAAAATGAATTTATAAAAAATAACGAAGTATAAAAAAAATTTTCAATATTGAAAATATGAAATAAATTTTTTTTTTTAAATTTAACAAAGCAATTAAAAAAACAAAAAAATTATAAATAAATTGAAGTAATGAAAATAAAAAACAAATCGAATGTAAAAATTGTAGGGTCAGACCATTATAAATTTCGACCAAATTATTTATCTTGTTTTGTTTTTTTCTGATGAGGATACAGAATACTGTGTCGAAACGCGTAAAATTTTGATGTAATTAAATAAATATAAGCCAATAGGCCACAAAATTAAAAAGACATCTTCTCTCTATTAAAAATGGCTTAAAATAAGGAAGTATTTACTTCATACATTTTTTTAATTTAATAATTCCACTTAATTGTAATTAACTGATAAAAATCGAAAAATTAGGTTATTTGACAGACTAACTTTAAAGACATTATTTTATCCATTATTTTAATTTTTTCACTAATTTAATCATTAGAAAATAATAAATCAATCATAACGAATCAGTATTGCAAGTATCAATTTTTTTTTTAAATTAGGCCGCAACGACTTTGGTCGAAATATAATGGTCTGACCCATATGTAATATTTATGTTTTGTTCAAAAAAATTTCTTCGACAAATTTTATCTAGTTTTGATAATAATGAGTCATTATAAAGCGGTTTTTACAAATTTTTTTCTTTCTTCATAGTAAATATTGAATCAGTACGTTTATAACAATAAATTTTATTTATACTTCCTAATGATTTTAAATTATTTTTTTATGTCAATTCAAATTTTAATACAACAAAAAATTACACAATATACAATTTTAATTATTTTATTTCAATAATAATAAAATAATATTTTACTGATAAAAAAGAACTTAAAATCAACTTTTTAATAATACGAAAATTTCTGACACGTTTTACTTTTGTTTTTTTTTTAATTATGTTTTTCTATAATTGCTTTTTTTACATTAAAAAAAAAATTTTTTTTTTTATTTTTTGTAATATGAATTTATAAAAAATAACGAAGTATAAAAAAAATTTTCAATATTGAAAATATGAAATAATTTTTTTTTTTGAATTTAACAAAGCAATTAAAAAAAAATATTATAAATAAATTGAAGTAATGAAAATAAAAAACAAATCGAATGTAAAAATTGTAATATTTATGTTTTGCTCGAAAAATGTTATCTACTTTTAATACTCATTCATTGAATTCATTCATTAGATTTTAATTTATCTCTTTTTTTTTAGAGTAAATATTGAATCAGTTTATAACCATATTATCTATACTTTATAATGACTTTCAATTATTTTTTATGTTAATTCACATTTTTACAGAAACTGACGATGACACTTGAATATCATCTGTAGGCGTATATCAAAAAATAAAAATCCAAAAATTGTACATTAATTAACTATCAAAATAAATAAAAAAAAATAAAAAATATTTTTTTTTAATAGAAACACAAATTCAATGAAAAAACTAAAATATTTTGTCAAAATATTTATTTTGGAAAAAAATTACATAAAAAAAAAAATTACAAAAAAAAAAAATTACGCAATAAAATTTTAGTCTTTTCGATACAAATATTTGCAATTTTTTTTTTATATAAATAAATTTTTTGACGAAATCACATGACCTTAAGTTAATTAAATTTCTTACTATTAAGCAAAATTAATTAAAATACTTGTACACTAAATTATAAATTAAGAATTCAAAAATTATACATAAAGATATTTTTGTCTTTCCTCATCGAGTAATGTTAAAAAAAAAAAAAAAAAAAATTAAACAATTGTTATTTCAGTTCGCGCAGTGAGACAGAAAAAAATGTAAAATTAAATTAGGAATTATAAAAAAAAAATAATATTTGCGGAAAGTAATGAAAAAAAAAAAAAAAAAAATGATGAAATAATAAATTGTAAATTCCAATTTGTAAGATGTAAAAAAATCATCAGGTGTAAATTACGTAAATATTTATTAAAGATTTCTGTTCCTTTGTGAAAAGATACCATGACGTAACAATTGTATGTGGGGAGCTTCCCAATCACGATATTATTCATTCATTTAATCGTTCATTGGATTTTCATACAGTTATCAATTTATTGGTATACCCCTCCCCCCCTCTTACAATTTTTCTAGAATCCGTAAACTATTATAAAAAGTGGCGTTTCTTAGCAAGAAGCACTAATCAAAGTTTGAATATTTACATGAACTGATATCAAGAATTGTGAGACTCTCTACGGAAATAATATATTCAAGGTGAGATAAAAATATTATATTAAAAAAAAAAAATCAATATTTTTTTGGGTAATAAAATTTATTTAAATTAATTTTAAAAAAAAAATTGTAACAGAAATAAAAAAATAAATAATCACTAAATAAAAATTTATATTTACAATAAAAAAAAATTTAAAGCGCATTTTTGAAAATAGTAATCTCGTTACTAAAAGAAGATTTCTATGTTTTTCTCCTAAAGATTTTTAATTAAATATTGTATTATTAAAAAAAAATTTTTAAAACTGAAAAAAATTTATATAATAAACTTTTTTACTATTATCTTTTATATTTATTATTTTAAAATTAAATAATTGTTAATACCTTTATCTCTAAAAAAAAAACCTTTGCATTTTTTAACTTCTTTTTCATTTACTAACATTTGTTTACTTTTTTAAAAAAATCAATTAAATTTTCAATTAATTTTTTAAGTTAAATTTAATTTTAAGAAAAAAAAAATTTATGATTGGTGACTTTAATAAAACAAAATATTATAGGTATAAAATTTGGAAAAAAACGTATAATAATTTTTAGAGATAAAAATTTTTTTAAATTCCCTAACAGGAAAAACAGTGTTAAATAATTATCAATAGCCATTGATAATATTTAACACTTTATATTTTAACTTCAAGGCTCCAATAATTATACAGTATTTTCAACTCTTGTATAAAGATAATTGTACATTTATATATAGTAATTATTGTTTTCTCAATAGTTTCTTTGACTTGTTTATGGATTTTATTGAAAATTTCCCAATTATTCGAATACTATTGTTATTATTAATAATGTTTGAATTATTTCTCGAATTTTCTGTACTATTTTAAAATTTATGATACTTTTATTTTTTTTATTATTATTTTTTTTTTTTAAAATAAAAGCACGAGTGAAAATTAATTTATCAAAAGTTATCAATTTAGTTGTAACAGTATTTTTCACTTTTTTTTTCTCCATGTTAGTAATTTAGTTTCATGAATAATTCTGAGAGAGAATTCTCAAAGCTTTTACAGGGCTCTTTATTACAATTTGAATGTACATATATTTATCAGGTAATTCTGTATAAAAATTCCCGGTTAAAAAATAAAAATTATAATTTTATTCACTCTTAAAATTTGAAAAAAAAAACTTAAAACTTTGGTTAATTATTGATAATAAATTCAATGAAATTTTAACTCAAAAATAGTAGTGTTTGTTTTAACAAATTTTTAGTGTCATTTTCAAATTTCTTAAAACTTTGTCAGATTTTTTATTTTGAATTTCATTTTAAAAAATGAAACAATGCATTAAAATTCCCTATATAAAAAAAATTAATTAAAATTTTGTAAAGGAATAAAAAAAAAAAATTTTTAATTAACTATTTTCTACGCAATTTTTATTTAAATGAGTTAAAATTTAGGGAATTTGTTACTTTCATATAGAAGTAAAAGTTACCAAAATTTTAAGCGAAACAAAAAATATTTTATCTTTCAATTTGAACGTTTGACAAAGAATGTCCCATATATATGGGTGTATTCTCTCAGATATGCAGATGAAAAATGTTAAAATTGGCCATGAAATTGGTCATTCCTCTCGTTTCCATGTGACACATTCTATTATTATTTTTTTTTACTTTAACTAAAAAAAAACACGTGTAATTTACTAATAAAAAGAGAGGGGTGGGGGGAATTTTTGAAGTCAAAGATCCCTGCGACAATAATCATTTTGTCAGTTGATTATTGAAGTTCTTGGTGTCAGGTACTTACCTGGCAGTATAGAGACTACAATATTTCTTTAAAAAAATTTCAATTTTTACAAAGACAAAAAAAATTTTCAAATTAAAAAAAAACAATTGAAAATCAACAAAGGTTAGAAATTTTTAAGTTATACAAAAATTTTTTAATAATTTTTTCTACACTCTTTTTAAAAAATTATTTTATTTAAAAAATTTTTAATTACTATAATATTATAAACTAAAAAAAACAAATTTATTTGATTCAAATAATTGGTTATTTGACTATTATCAAATAAATATTTATCTGTGTCAAATACATAAATTATTGGTTCAAATACAATTAATTTAATTCACATTTTTAATAAAAAAAAAAAAATAAAAGTAGTGGGTTACAATTTTTCATTAATGGCAAAAAATTAACGAAAACTATTATTAATTTATTATTAATAATATAAAAAATAAATTTAACGAAAAATATTATTTGTTTTTTGTTTAATTACTTTATAAATAAAATCAATTAAAATTAATAATAATAATTGAAATGAAAATAAAAAAAAAAAAATTTTTTTTTTCTCCATAAATATAGATGGATTGCAACCGTAATTGTCCCTTGACAACTAACAATTTGAGTAGTCCAACATTGGCATCAACATGTGGTGGAGCAACATTTTTACTATTTATGGGAATTTTGGAGCAATATCTTCGAAGAAAATGTGACCTCGAAGATCCATGCGGACGTGTATCGTCACGCAATTTTCATGATGAAAGGTTAGACAAAATTTTATCACAAAAGATTTTTTTTTTTTTTCATTCATACTATATATTCGCGTTTTAAAAAGAAATGTTAATTTCATTTATCACAGAATGAAATAAAAAAGAGGAAAAAAAAATTAACATAAACTAATGGTAAAATTCAGTTCTCAAATATTTGTTACAAGGGTACATTATCTATATATATATATATATATATATATGTATGTATATACAGTTATACATATACATATATCTTATTTGCATATCACTTGTATTTCAAATTTATTCATAACAACAAAATTCAAGTGCTATTTAAAAATTTATCTTTCGATTTTTTTGCCATTTATTTTTTATTAATTTAATTTAATAATTAAAATAATAATTATAAAATTATTTGAAAACAATTATAAAAAAAACTTTGTATAAAAAAATTATTAAATTATTTTTTTTAAATAGTAACAAAAATAAAAAAATTATAGGAAAACTTAAAAATAATTTTTCAACTAAAAATTTCTATTATAAAACAAAAGAAAAAAAAAAGAGACAAAACGAAAAATAACAAAAACAATGGCAATAAAAATATAATTTTAATAATTAACAAACAATATTGACAATGACAATAATAGTTTTTTTTTTTTTTTTAATTATATACTATTATAGTTTGACCATTATAATTATTATTCTTGAAATATTTATTTTTATGAAAAAAAAAGAAAACTAATTTTTTGTTTACATAATATTTTTATAGTTATGACTTTATTGTTATTGGAGGAGGAAGTGCCGGTTCTGCGGTTGCAGCGAGGTTATCAGAAGAAAAATGTTTTTCAGTATTACTTTTGGAGGCTGGTTTAGATGAACCAGCATGGTCACAAGTGCCATCATTTTTTTTCAATTATTTACATTCCGATATGGATTGGCAATATACAACAGAAACCGAAGAAAATGCATGTCTCAATAAAAAAGATCAAAAATGCTACTGGGGAAGAGGAAAGGTTCGTTTTTTTTCTTTCACAAAAGAAATTAAAAAAAAAAATAACAAAAAATTTAGCAGATAAAACAAAAATTCAAAATTTTTTAAAGATTTTGTTAAGAATAATTTGCTTTTTTAAGGTCCTTGGTGGAACGAGTGTAATGAATGGAATGATGTACATGAGAGGATCCCATAAAGATTATGACAATTGGGCAAAATTGGGTAACAAAGGATGGTCCTATCGTGATGTTCTTCCTTATTTTAAAAAAAGTGAAAATAATTTACAACTCGATAAAGTCGATCCCGGATATCATGGCACTGGTGGACCAATTTCTGTAACTCAATTTAATCATCATTTTCCAATTAGTTACGATATTCTTCAAGCTGGTAAAGAAATGGGTGAGTAATTTTTTTTAAATTTTTATTAATTTCAAAAAAAAGAATGTTTTTTATTCCCCAATTTTTAAAAAACAGGTTACAATACCGGTGATTTAAATGGAAGAAATCACACTGGATTTATGATTGCTCAAACAAATTCATTTCAAGGATCACGATTATCAAGTGCACGTGCTTTTGTTCGACCAGCTCGTAATCGTCCAAATTTTCACGTTATGCTCAATTCAACGGTGACAAAAATTATTTTTGATAATAATAAAAAAGCAGTGGCTGTTGAATTTAACAAGGATGGAAAATTACATAAAGTTGGCGTTAAGAAAGAAGTGGTCGTTAGTGGAGGTAATTTTAACAAATTTTTTTCAATTACTGTATTTTTTTTTTTGAAAATTAATTTTTTTTTAATTTTCAGGAGCTGTTAATTCACCACAAATACTATTGAACAGTGGAATTGGTCCAAAAGAAGAATTAAAGGAAGTTAATGTTCCAGTGGTACATGATCTTCCAGGTGTTGGTAAAAATTTACATAATCATGTTTCCTTTTCTCTCACGTTCACTATTAATGAACCTAATAACAATACATTAAATTGGGCCTCTGCTATGGACTATTTGATTAATGGAAAGGGGCCTATGTCGGGAACAGGTGAGAATCAAAATTTAACTAAAATTATTCCCATCTAAAATCTTTAACCCCAACCGATTTTAGAAACTCACTAAAAAAAACTAAAAATCCCACCGCTGTCACCAAAAAATTGGATTTATCAAAAGTTTCCAACGGAAAGTACTTTTTATGGTTGGTTTTTTCTAATTTTGAATCAGTAACTCTTCTAATTGGGTACGACTGATACGAAATCTTTGAAAAATGAAAATCTTTCGTATCAGTCGTACCCAATTAGAAGAATTACTGATTCAAAATCAGAAAAAACCAACCATAAAAAGTACTTTCCGTTGGAAACTTTTGATAAATCCAATTTTTTGGTGACAGCGGTGGGATTTCGTTTTTTTTTTTTTTGGATACAATTATAAATGAATAAATCATTTTCAGGAATTTCGGAAGTAACAGGAATGATAAACACAAAATACGCAAATCCACAAGAGGATCATCCGGATATACAATTGATTTTCGGTGGTTATTTAGCAGCTTGCTCTGAAAGTGGAGTAGTGACTGAAAATTCAGACTCACCACGAGAAATTGGTATCTATCCAACGGTTCTTCATCCAAAAAGTAAAGGATACCTTCGTTTAAGAAATAACGATCCCCTCTCGAAACCAATGATTTATCCAAAATATTTTTCTCATCCCGACGATATTGGTGCTCTAGTTGAGGGTATTAAATTTGCCATAAAATTGACTGAAACCGATGCTCTTAAAAAGTGAGTTCTATTAAGAATTTTTTTCTAATCAATAAACTCTTGATTCTTATTTTATTAATGATTATTAAAAAAAAAAAAATTACAGATACAACGTGACACTTGACAAGACGCCAGTGAAAAATTGTGAACAATTGGAATTTGGAAGTGATTCATATTGGGAATGTGCAGTGAAGTATAATACAAATCCAGAAAATCATCAAGCCGGTTCTTGTAAAATGGGTCCTGACACTGATCCATTGGCAGTTGTTGATAATGAATTGAGAGTTAAAGGAGTACAAGGGGTTCGTGTTGCTGACACAAGTATAATGCCTAATGTTATTTCCGGTAATACACATGCTCCAGCTGTGATGATTGGCGAAAGAGCGGCAGATTTTATCAAAAAATGTTATAAAAATCAATGTAAACAGTACGATAATGATTTTTATCATCATTATTATTTCCAACATCATCATTTTCAATATTATCCACATAATTCTCAAAATCATCCAAATAATTTCCAACATTATCCATATTAACAACAGTATTATATTGTAAGATTTAGATATAATATTGAAGATTTTATTTTTAACTATATAATTAAGACAAGAGTGAATTTTATTACGACTATACTTACGTATTTGTGATTTTATATCTAGTAAATAATAAAAATTTACTAAAAAAAAATTGTATTATTTATTTCTAATTAAACTTGTCCTCCTGGTTTGATTCCAAAGTTAATTAATAATTTTTTTTTATTTTTTTCCAAATAATCCTGACATGATGCATTTTAATTGTAAAGAAAGAAGCAATGAAGAAAGAATAAAAGGTTGTTTTATATTAATGGTGAATAACAAAATGAGCTTAACTGCTTAATAATAATCTAAATTCGGCTACTACTTTTCTAGTAAACAAAATTTTGTCATAATTCTCGTCAACTACCGCACTCTGCTCTAGTGAAAATTTAGTAACTTTTAATTTTAACTATAAAGGTTGGTTTCCATTGTCCCCACTCGCCATATTTGTCATAATTCTCGATACCGCAATCTGCTCTAGTAAAAATTTATTAACTTTATAGTAACATTTAATTTTAACATTAAAGTCACTAAATTTTTACTAGAGCAGAGTGCGGTAGTTGACCGAGAATTATGACAACTTTGATATCTTTCCCATACTTCATAAACTAATAAAATAATTATAGAATTGTCACGACTTTTTAAAATGTCATCAAACCGGAAAGACCGCATTTATGCAATTGGCTGTTTGGCATCAAATTCAAATTTCAAATAAATTACTTAACTGTTAAAAGTTTTCTCAAATATTTTTTATTTCCGAAAAATTTTTATTTTCCAAATTAAAATCAAACCAAACTTTGGAATCTAAAAGATGAAATAAATCAAAAAAAATAATAATTTTATACATCACAATAAGCCATTAATGCTCAAATATTTATAAATTAAAAATTTTTTTTACACATTTGAGCGTTAATGAACAAAATTTTAGGAATACTTGTTTTTTTCAGTCAATTTGTAATTTTCTAAATGATCCATCGAGTCCAAATAAGTCATTATATGTTTTTGGTTTTCCTGGCCGTTGAGCCTCATCTGCTTTCAGTGAATCATGTTCCTTAAACCATGTTTCATATTCTTCTAATCTTTTTATCCATTCGTCTAAAAATAATATCCCCCCCGCAAATAGAAATAAAAATTATTCATTAAAAATATAATTTAAAAAAAAATATTTAGCCAATATTATTTCCATATTACCAAAAATTGTTTGTATTGGACCAGCTTTGCCTCCATATTCATTGGGTAGCATTTCTTTAGGAATACATTTATAAAGTGTATCCATTGTACTGTGTACAAATATTCGTTTACGAATTTTTTCCTTAAGAAATGGTTTCACAAAATTAATAATATTATCAACTAATGGACTGACATTAATAACATGAACCTCCTTTAATTTAACAGGATATGCTTCTTGAACACAGATGAGAAATTTTTTTACAAGCGCTGGTGTAAATTTGGCAAAATGATTTGGTGTCACAACATTGGCGTCTAATATATAAACATCACCAGCAACACCGACAATTTCATCTTTCAGTCTTACATCACCAATCATTAATACCAATTTCATTGCTTCGGCAACATTTGGCGTTGGACGATTTTTATCCATTCCTCTCATTACAATTACACGGCGTCCATTTTCCGTTAGTCCAGGTAGTGGAGGTACTTGACTGGAAATATTTTTTTTTTTCAATTTATATACAATACAATTTAGGATAAATTAAAAAAAAAAATTTACTTTCATTTTTTCCAGCTAATCCTGACATGGTGCATTTCAATTTTGAAGAAAGAAACAGTGAAGAATGAAAAAAAGTTTGTTTTATATTAATGATGAATAATAAGTTTTTGCTTACTGAAAATTTTTCAGATAAACAAAGCCTTTGAAAATAAACAAAAAATTTTTACAATGTGCAACAAAAAAAAAAAACATTCTTAAAAAAAAAAAATAGAAATTTAATAAATTTACTTACACAGCTGAAAGTACTTCTTTCATGTTTGAACTCGAAACACTTCTGTTGTTAAAAAATTCTGGTATATGTGTTCGCATTGTAAAATACATGTCCAATTTTCTTTTACATTTTTCTAAAGAAAATTTACATCCCCGTAGAAATGTCATTATTAAATTGTCATCCGCTTCTAAAATATTTAAAAAAAAATTTAGTTACAATAAATTTTATCGAAATGGGAAAATCAATGAAAGCAAAGTCATTTCTACATGAATAATTCATGATTTTTTTCTCTCAACATTTTAAAATCTAATTTTAATTACTGAGAAAAAAAATGTTAATTTTTTATATTAAAACATTGTTTAAAAAAAAAAATTTTAATTCCTTCTGCTTGAATATATAATTTTCAAAATTACTTTTCATTTCTTTATGTGCATTTATTGTATTTGATAAGGAAATCAAAACAGGTTTCTCATTATTTAATCTATGATTTACGATTGTCTTGAGAGTAATTACGTTTCCTGAATCAATTTTATAGACAATTTATTTATAAAAAAAAAATATATATATATATAAACGAGAATTTTTTAGGAAGATCATAAAATTTGAAAAATAAAAAGTGCTATTCGAAAAAAATTAGTTATAAAAAAAAATTTAATATGCAAAAATTAAAAATTTTCGTATATAAATATAAAATAATAATTTTAAATTATTTTTTTGTTTTAAATAATTTTTATAGTGACCATTTAAATTAGGTAAATGAGGTTGTTTGGCTAGCCATTCCTTTATAGTTTCCAAATCTTTGTCTCGAGTTTCTACATTTTCATTTAACTCCTGCCTAATCGTCTTGGACATTTCCTCAGTTGGATGAATTAGCAACATCTAAAATTGACAATAATTTTATTACTAAAAATATAAATATATTTATTTATTTTTTTATTTTATATTACTTACTTATTTATTTGTGACATAGGAAATAGAAAAAATGTTAATTTTGTTTTTTTAATGGTAATAGTTTCATATTAATATCGATTTTAATGCAACGCATTGTGCGCGGCTCATCTAAAAGAGTGGGGAGAAAAACTTCTCTCCCCACTCCGCAACTCTAGCCGTATAATAAAAATAATAAATTATTATTATTATTATTAGTTTTTAATTATTATTAATTATTATTATTATATAAATAAAATTAAAATAAAATAAAATAAATAATAATAAAATAAAATTAATATGAATAAATAAAAAAAATGTTAGAAATGACAAAAAGTTAACAAAAGACGAAAAAAAAATTTTAATTACAATAATACAAAGTATTTTGAAATTGTGGTTGACGTAATTATAAAATATTGTTTAAGACTTCAGTTAAGACGATTAAAAGAATAATATATGTGACAGTCCCCGAGAGAAGGGACCTTAGCTCACCAAAACGAATTTCACAGGGCAAGCGTTTGAAGAAGAAGCAGAAACGCGGAACTCGAAGAGTGGGGCGGAACTTCTGAAAAGTCCCCCCACCACACTAACACAACGTTGTGTTTCTGTATACGTGAGCTTCGTCTACTTCGTGTATCTTCGGGTCTCACGTACGCGAAGCTCACGTACGCGAGAGTATAGTTGTGTAAGTAAAGTAGTGGGGCTGATTTCTTGAGTGCCACAATCCGCCTTGAAATGCGCTTGACATACCCATCTTCAAAATGTTATTGTGTCAAAAGCAATTATCCTAATCAGTTTTTGACTTTTGCATGTGAAAAAGCAATTCAAAATCTATCATTTACCATATAAAACTCAATATTGACCTCTGGTGAGCTAAGGTCCCTTCTCTCGGGGACTGTCACATATGTTGAAATAGTATATGTATGTATGTGATTTTTTTTTATTATTTTAATGATGCGCTTCATTGCATTTAAATTTTTTAAAAAAAAGTTATTTTTGCCCTGAACTCAAAATATATTTATGTCAAGAATTATAAAAAAAGAGTAACATTAATAATTTTTTAAAAAATTCAAATAAATAATTCAAATTTATTGAAAATTATTAATATAAATAATTAAAAAAGAAAATAATTTTTTAAATTATTATTGGCAATTAATTAATTAAAATAGAATTAAATAATTATTGCAATTAATTATTTCATTTTAATTAATTAATTAAAAATAGTACAAAAAAACAATTTTTTTTAAATAACTATTGAAAAAAATGGTTTATCTTGATAAAAATAAATAAAAATTGAATTAAAAGTTTAAATATTTAATTTAAATTAATTATAAATGGAATGCAATTTTTTCTAATTAATTTTGAGCAATGCAACATAATGTGAGCACTATATGGATCAAAGATCAAGATATTACATCTACTTTTATGAGAAATTAATGGGGCCTCTTGCTTCATCAAAACTTTCTCTCTCTCGAAACGTCATGGTCCTGGTTGTGATTCTGATGTGGTGAATTTGATACCATAAGACTAAACTTCATATTAAAATAAAAATAAATAAAAAAAAAAATTTTTTTTTTTTTGAAAGTACCACCCCCCTCTTTTTTACTCAATGATCCTTCAATTTCTTTTTTTTTTTTTTAAATTCAGCAGAAAAAAAATTGAACTTGATTCGGTAAATCTAAAGATATTTTTCTCTTCATGTACTTTCACTTTTACACTTAAACTTTAAGTAATGGCGCAGTATGTATTATATTCAAAAAACGAATTTCAAATAAAATTAATTAATTAAAATAAATAATTGAGAATAAAATTTTTTTTTGTTTTCTTTTTTTAACTAAACATAATTTTGACAAAATTTTTTTTACAAATTTTATTTTTATCTACCAATAGGAATCGCTTAGAAAAATAAATTCAAAATTTCTTCTAGAATAACAAAATTTTTAAAACAATAAAAACTAACAGATATTATTTTACTTATGGTATTTTTTTTTATATTTTAAAAAAAGGAAATAGTATTGTTCCAGAATTTTACAGAAATACGATTGAAATTATTGAGAAAAAATATTGATTAAAAACAAACTAAAATAATTAATAAAAATTAATAATAACAAAAAATAATAAGAAATTAATGATAAATAATAAATAATAATAATAATAATAATAATAATAATTTGTGAAAGAAACACGTGCCATTTAATGCAACTGTCAAACTCAAATAATTATTGTAATAATAAATTTTTATAAAATAATAATTTTTAATTATAATATATAATATATAAATATATAATATATAATATTATATATTATATATATAATATATATAATATATATAATATAATATATAATATATAATATATAATATATAATATATAAAACAATAAATTCTAACTTTTTCCGGTGCTTTCCGTTGTTTTTTTTTTTTTTTTTTTTAATTAATGTTATTGTTTAAATAAAATACAAATAAATAAAATTCTAAATAAATACATGTAAATAAAATACGATAATAAATATTAAAATTGCCAAAAAAAATATTCACACTTATTTTTTAAAAATTAATAGAAAAATTTATCAATAAAAAATAATTTTTTTTTAAATGTTGCATTAAATAAATTTCAATATTTAAAAAAAAATATTAAAAAAACAAATAAATTACTAAATTAAATATTAAATATGTAAATTTTTCATTAACTTAAAATATAAAATTAATATTGTTATTAAAAAAAGGAGAAAGAGTAAAAAAAATAAATAATTTTTTTTACTGATGTTTTTCTCTTATAAAAAATAATAAAAGTTACCTTGGTTAAATTTGTGATTGTTAATGAATGACAATATTGCGTGAATAACACACAATTATATTGTTTTGAATGAGAGAGAGAAGTAAAGGAAAAATAGTCACTGTATATGCACGAATATATAAAGTTGCACTGACACACGATTCGCGTAATGATCAAATAACTATAAAGACGCAAAGAGTTGGAGAACGTTCTTTTGTATATAAAATAAAGTGGGAAACGTAATTTCTTGGACCGGTTCCCCTTATATCTGAGTAGTGTGTGATCAATATTTTCCCCACTATCGAAAAATGTGCAATACACATTTATTTATATATATATATATACACATTAAATAAAAATAAATCCGTCTATATAGGAAATTTCAAAATCGAAATACTAATTTCTTTTTTCTAGTTAAAAGTATTAACAAAAAAAGCCAATAAATTATTTCACAATAATGCAATACGCACGAATTTTATCTATAGAAAATCTATTTTATTCACGCACATTATTCACCCACATTAGAAATAATTAAACAAAAACTGTTACAGTTATAAAAGAATTTTTTTCTTATCAATATTATTTCGAAAGTAGATAGAGTGGTATTAATAAAATTGAAAAAAATTGAAATCTATTGCCTTTTATTAAACATAAAAAAGCCAATGGAAAAAAAATAATTTTTTTTTATTTTTAAATTTTCAAAAAAATTTTTTTAATTTTTTCAAAAAATAAAAATTTGAAAATTGTTAAAAATTAAAATTTTCTTTTTTATGTTTTTAGGACCAAAATATTCATTAAATTTCTTTTATTATTAAATGGTAATGTAAATAAATTGTTATAGAAATTTCTAGTAAAAAAAAACCAAGTAAATAACATTTTTTTTTGTTCTGTACACATAAAAGTATGTTTTATATTTTTCAATGTTGGTACATACCCGCAGAATGGCAAGGGAAATTAAATTTTTCTCCAATGAAATACCTTTTTTTTTATATATATTAATTTATACTCTATTTTTGCAAAATAGTTATACAGGTTAACCACAATATTAGAATTAACAAAGAAAATAATAATAATAATAATAATAATAATAATAATAATAATAAAATTTTATAATTTTTATCAAATATAAAAAAATAATTTAAAAAAATAATAAAAAAATAAATAATGATAATTATTTATAAATATAAATAAAGAAAAAATTTTAAAAAATAAATAATAATAAAAATTTGTAAGTTTTACTCAAAATTTTATAAAATTCATTAAAATATAGAGTACAAATTTCTAAATAAATTATTAATTTATCGGCATTGGACCGTATATTCTTGTTCATTATTTATACATATTTCAATTAAACAATTTTTACGCGATGTCTTGCGTTTTATAAAGCGTAATCAAGATCACGATTTTATACGATTGCAACATAATTTTGCTAGAAATTACGAAAGTAATTCGTGTGTACATTTCAGGTATAAATTCAACTCCAGACCGTGTTTTTTTTTGTACAATTATTATTATTGGAAATTGTTTTCCGGTGAAAATGAACAAAAAAAAATTATAATTATGTAATATTTTTTAAATTATAACATAATAAAAAAAATAAAATAAAAAATACTAAAAAAAAAATTTTTAAATAAATATTTTTAAAATAAATTTTAATATTTACTTTATTTAGTATTCACAAAATTTATTTCCAAATTTATAAATAATATTTTTATAATAACTAAAAATATTTTAAAAAATACTTATTTATTTTATTTAAATAAATATTTTAAATTTTAATTAATTTTTGTACTCTTTTTTCATAGACGCTCATACCAAAGAATTTATAAATACATTAAATCATATTAAGGGTTCAAGTTAAAAACTTCATAATGCAATTTTTAATAATAATAATTATATTGGTAAAAAATTAAACATCAAATTTTTTTCATTCTTGTTTTATTAAACTTTAATTTTTTTTCCTTTTTTTCACAGAATTCAAAAAAAAGTTAATGTTCGTCAACAAAATATTTGTTTCATAAATTAAAAACATGAAATATGTTATTAATTGTGAAAAATAAATTTTTAAAAATTAGAAATAAAAAAAATTGAACTAAATAAAAAATATAAATTTACTGAAAAAAATTAAAATTGTTTGAAAAAAAAGAAAAACCAAAAAAAAAACTTTCATGAAAAAAAGCAAATTAAATAGAAAGTTTTTAGAATTAAAAAAGTAAGAGAGCGATGAAGGACGTTGAAACGCTAATTACAATGGTCGATGTTTGTTTTGAGAAAAATGATGCCTTTGAAAGAGCTGCAATTTTTTCTGACTCATTTTTTCCATTTGTAATATTGTTCTACGTGGAAAAAAAAATTTTTTAATTATTTTTTTTTTTCAATTCTATTTTAATGTATTTAATTAATTAAAAATTTTATTCAATAAAATTATATTAATACCATAAAATTTTCTTCTTTAAATTCAATTTGTTCATTAATTTTGTTATCAATTTTAATTTTTTCATCACTCTTAGTCTCAGTAGTTGATTTTATTTCCTTAAAATTTAAAATAATTATTAATAAATAAAATTAAAAAATGTTCCATAAATTATTATTAATTTTTATTAATTAATTAATTATTATAAAAATTTAATTTCAAAAAACATTTAATAATTATTTATTGTAAAAGTAAAAAATTTCTTTAAATAAAAATTGTACCATATTTTAAATAGAAAATAATACTCAACTATTGTTGTTTTTATATCGTTGACAATATTGGTCGTGACTTTAGTATCATTAATAATTATTTTTTCAACATCCGTTGAATTATTCTCAATAATCACTTTTCTTAATTTCTTAAAATAAAATAATAATTTAAATAAAATTTTCAAATAAAAATTATGTTTATATAATAAACATCGAAAATACGTTATATGAATTTAAGATAAACATAACCTCAAACTAAAAATTAATTTTATCACCAAATGAAATTATACTTAAAATTAATTTTACTAAATTTTGAAACATCCATTTGTAAAATTTTCAAAAAAAAAAATAATTAATTTTAGTAAATATTTGTTCTATTTGATAATAAAATCATTTTTTAGTTTTGAGGTTATGTCAAGGTATTGAAACGTCTTAATATACTCAACAGTTGTTTTGTTATTTTTAATACTCTCAACAGTAGTTAAATCCATGAATTTGTTATCAATTCTATTTGTAGTAGCAATTTCCGAAATATTATTCTCAAGTGATTTTTCCTTAAAAAAAAAAAAGCAAATAATTTTAGCGTTATAGACATGCGCAAAAGCATTGTGAGAACTTTAGGCATGCGCAGAAACATTCTCAGAACTTGAAGACATGCGCAAATGTAATTTTTGTACGTTTAGAAAAAAATATCTCTTAAAGAAAAAATTAAATTTTAAATATACTCAACAGTCAAATTCGCCGAATTATTGACACCTGAAACATTATTTTCCAAAGCCGAGAAACTATTTAATTCCTAAAAATCGTAAAATTTTTTATAAGAATTTTTAATATTCAAAAATAATATACCTAGTTTAGGCAAAAAAATATTATTAAAATTTACCAAATTTTTCAAAGTACTCACTGGAATTTTAGTAGTAACAGTAATCGAGACATTGTTAGCAGTTGAATTATTAATTTCGTTTTTGGCAGAAGGATTTGTAATCTCATCATTAGTTGCATTGTTAACTAGAGTCGTACTTTCCACCTTAAATTAAAAATTTACTTAAGAAAATTAATTTTTTTTACTTAATTTTTGTAATTTGTCTGATATTTAAACTTTGGACATGCGCAAAAGCGAGAATTAATTTTTCAGAAATGCGCAGAAGCTATGAACATACTACGAACATGCGCAAAAGTTCTATCGATACTTATGACATGCGTAGAAGCGATTCAGGCATGCGCAGAAACGTTTTATGTCCTTGAGACATGCGCAGAATATCCCAACCGTTAGCAAAAGCTCTAAAGCCATTTAAAATAAAAAAAGAAGCGCAGAAATTGTATAAAAAATCATTTTTCTCATTTATAAACGTACTAATAGTATTTAATTTAAAAATTATTAAATTTTACCCTTCTTTCAGAATCTTCATTTTTAGCAGTTCTTTTAAAAACTTTCTTTTTAAGATTCAATTTTTCATTAGTGGACTCCATTTTACACCAATTTCCTTTGCAATCAGATGCAACTCGTTTAACTAAATGTGGAATATCCCAAATTGAATTTGCTTCATGAAAATATTTCGAACCAGGACCACGTGCAAAAAATGGAACCACTTTTCTTTCTCGAGAGCAAGTACCTGACACAAGTAACAATGTATCGAATCCAGATACCTATTAAAATTTATTAATTTAAATTTTAATACAAATAACGCTGAAAAAATTATTTTTTAATTTTCCTATAAAATAAAAATATAGAAATTTTTTTTGTTTACCCTATATTTTAAATAATCAATAGCCTCCGCTAATTCATTGACAGGTGAAAAGGCAATAAAAATAAAATTTTCATCATAAGACAATGATTTTATTTTTCCAATAGTGTCTTTAACTAATTCCAATAAATTTCCATTAAGATCTTCATCATTTTTTTCATTACCAATAAACAAGGAATTTAGCCATTTTTTATAAAAGGCAATTCTTAACATTGAAAATGATGAAAAAAATTTCGTTAATTCTTCATCTAAAAGTAGAGAAAAAGAGCAACAAAAATTTTTTATTTTTAAAATAAAAAAAAAAAAGGTTTTTTGTAAAATTCATTACCTCCTGCAAACGTATGGGAAATAGTTTTCTCTTTAGTCAAATCCAATAATTGCCAATTATTTTCTAATGCGGACTGTTCGCCAAATAGTACTTTGCGAAAAATTGAAGACTCTCTCGCAAGTAAAGGTGGAATTGTGGAATTCAAATTTAAAGATGCAAAAATTCCTGTATATTAAAAAAAATTCGAATTAAAATTGATAAAAAAAAATAAATGAAAGATTTGAACTGAATTAAACAAATTAACTCTGATGACTGCCTTTTTATATTAAGTAGAAAAGAATATCTTAATTGTGAGAGAGAATAAGTGCGCCACCTACGAGTAATCGCTCAAAGTACGATACAATGCGCATAACGCGGTAATATTTGAAATATTATATATAAATTAATTATGAAATTACCAAAAGTTTCGACAATTTTTTTAAATTTTTCTTTTGTTTCATCACTGGACATTATAAGTTTTGCCCAATTACTCCAGCCCAATAAATTTCTAACATTTTTTTGTAAAAAATTTTGACAATCACATTCTAATAAATCGTCTGAATTCATGCTCTCCTCAAGTGGAAATCTACTAAATTTTTTCTCATTCTGACAATTCTAAAAATTAATTCTTTTTAATTATTAATAATAATAATAAACAATTTCTAGTAACAATTTTTAAAAATAAAAATAAATTTTTAACAAACAAAAAAAGATATAGTTGTCTTTGAGCCAAACAAATATTTTTGTTTCAAATAAATTTTATTTGCGCTAAATAAAATGTTAATAAAAAATGAAAAATAAAATAATGAAAATATGGAAAAAAAAAAATTAAAAAGTTTACAAACTTGAAGAAATCCCTGAACAGGAAAAATGTGAGATTTTTTTAATTCGTTCCAAATTTTATCCCCATTTAATTCATCATCTTGAATAAAAAGTAAAATTAAATTTTTTGGTGACACGTCCGAATTTTTGATCGATAAATCGTCATCATTATTGTCAATTGTAATGATGAAATCTTCAATAATCCGTGGCAGAGTTTTCAATTTTTCTTGATAATTTAATTTTAATATATTCAAAACATTCCTGTTTAAAATATTGTTAATTTGAATTTTTTTTTTAAATATTTTTACATGAAAAAAAAATTTTTAAATATAATAAATATTTTAAAATTATATTAAATTGTAAAAAAATTAATTATTTATTTAATTAAAAAACTAATTTAATAACGTTATAATAAAAATATTTTTAATTATACAAAAACAGAAAGAAAATTTTCATTTAGTTTTATTATTTTTCTTTTAATTCGTTTGTTACTAAATGCAATTTAATTATTACTCTCGATGACTTACGTATGATTTCCTTTGAAATTCCTATCAAAAGCCGTTTCATTTAATAATTCGAAAACTGGAAATTTTTCAGCAATCCTCTCTGAATTAAATTATTTTAAAATAAATTTCCTTTGCTTATAAAATTATAATTATTTTTTATAATTCATGAATCATCATTAAATAAATAAATTAAATAAATAATTCACTAAATTGCAAAAAATAATTTTTATAACAATTAATTTATTTTTAATTTAATTTATAATTAAAAAATTTTTAATTAAATTGTAAAAAATAAAAAAAAATTTAATTAAATTGAAAATAAAAAAAATTTAATTAAATTGAAAATAAATTAAATTTATTTAAAATTTTATCAAAAATTTTAAATACCTGATCTTCTAAGAGATAATCCTTGACCAATTGATATTAATGTAAAAAATCCGAGTAACGATAAAAGAATTTTTATCTTCATATCTACGATAATTAATTTTTTTTTTTTGAAAATTAGGTATTTAATTTCACAAATTTTTTTTTTCAAAATTTATATTTTTCCTAGCTTTTTATGAAAAAATCACTTCTTTTCGTTTTTTGCTATAACACAAGAAATATATAAATATATAAACCGTTACCAAGACAACACAAAACAAAAGAATGTAGACTCGTAATTTTTCAGAACTTTCTTTAAATTTCAAACATTTTTTTACAATTTTAAAATAATAATAATAAATTTTTTTTAAATTAATTTTTTTCCATTTTAATTTATTTCTATTCTGTTTTTTATTTTTCATTTGTATAAACGATCAAAGAGGAAATAGGAAAATAATAATTCAAACAATAGAAATTCAATTAAAATAAAGTAATTAAACAAACTTTTATCAGTAATTAATTTATCTATTTGGATTTTTGTTAATTTAATTTCTATTAATTAATCTAATAAAAATATCAATAAAGTAATTAAAATTTTCTAAATTATTTTTTATTATTAATTAATTTATTCAATTACTATATGGACTGCGGGGAATGTAAAAAAAATTAATTAAAATTTTAATTAATTTTCTCATATTATTGAAAAAAATGTATTAATAAAAAAATTATAATTCTTATAAAATCACATTGTTATGAAAAAAAAGAAACTGAACTAAATTTACAAAATTGATTTTTCATTATAATGAAATATTATTAGCTTGAGTATGAACTATATAATTAAATACGAATATCGTTAACGATTTGTCAAAATGAAATTACGGCTTTTTGTGCCCCGATAATAATAATAATAATAATAATAATAATAATAATAATAATAAAAATAATAATAACGTTTCAATGGGTTTTACTCTATTGGCACAAGAATTAGAATTCTCAATAATTAATTTACCTTTATAAGTTCTTCTTAAAGAGTATATGTATATCATATAAGTCGATAAACAAATGTGAACGCTATATACATATATATATATACAATATTTGACAATTATATACCTCTCATATATACCTATATAGAGGTCAATATTTGTGTACAACTATTTGACGTTATTCTTTTTTCTTTATATTGTTTTCTTTTTTCTTTTTTTAGTCATTTGACCTTAAAACTATCCTTAAATTTAAATTACCGCGACATTGCAATGTAAATTATTAGACATATATTAGAGACAATCTAATGAATGTTTTTCTATAAATAATAATAATAATAATAATTATGCTTAAAAAAATTATTATATATATATATAAAAATATTATGTTATCAAGTTTATGCGATTCACCAAAAATTTATTTTAATTCAATGTCTTATATAAAAAAGAGTCTATTATTGTCAAATACATTTATTAGTTTAAAATTCCACATTATATTTTTAATTATTTACTCTAAACTTCCAAAAATATTAATTTTTTATAAAAAAAAAAAAATTAATTTAAAAATTGTTGTCCGCCATATTGGAGCCGCCATTTTGAATTTTTAAAATCTAACATTTTATTCGTAATCAGCAACCCCAAAAACCCCTGATAAATAAATTTCATACAAATCTGTTAAATTAAAAATTTTTTTTTCGTAATATTGGATCCGACATTTTAAATTTTCAAAATCTGATTACAAATTCGTAATCAGCGACCCCAAAAACCCCCCAGTAACAAATTTCAAGCAAATTCAATGAATTTTAATTTTTAAAAAATTCGTCCGCCATTTTGAATTTTCAAAATCTGACTTCAGATTCGTAATCAGCGACCGCAAAAACCCCAGAGTGATAATTTCCAAGCAAGTTCGTTTGATTTTAATTTTTTTCGTCCGCCATATTAAATCCGCCATTTTGATTTTCGAAAATGAGATCCCAAAAACTTTCGAATGACAAATTTAATGAAAATCTTTATTTGTATCATTAAAAACATTTTTATAATATTATACTATTATTATTATTATTATTATTATTATTATTATTATTAATTATCATTTACCTACTAATTTTATTATTATTATTATTATTATTATTGTTATAAAATTTTATAGAAAACTGTACATAAAAAATATTTTATTTGAATTATTTATTTCCATTTTTTATTAATTGATCCACTAATGCTTTTGCGTAAAATTATAAATTAAAATAAATAAATAAATAAATTTAAATATTCTAGTAAATATTCTAGCATAAGTCCCAAAAATAATTTTTGACATTGAACATTTTTTTTGAAAAAAATATATTATTAAACAATTTTTTATTAACAAATAAACAAATTGTGACTTTAAAACAAAAAATGATAACGTTATTCAATTCTTTGTAAAAAATTACTGTGAGAATCTTAATTCTTTAAAAAATTATTAAATAAAATTGTTATTATAAACTATTAAAAAGCATTTCTATTAATTTGTTTATAACAAATTAAATTAAATAAATTTTTTTTTGCAAAAATTGGTTCATTTTTTGTAATAATTGAAAAAATTTATTTATTATAATTAATTTATTTATTTGCTTATAATTTTTTTTTCTTTAATTTAAAATTGTTTATAACAGTTATATAATATTTATAAATAATTAAAAAAAAAAAAATGTTTAAAAAATCAAGACACATATTCTGACAGTAATTTTTTAATTAAATTAATTTTTGTAAAAAAAAAACCAGTATAATAAATTATTTAAATAATATTATTTTTACAAAAAAAAATTGTTAACGTCAAAAATTATTTCTTTGGCTAATACTAATATCCGAATATAATTAATTTTGCGTTACACATATTTAAAAAAAAAAATTCGTTTTCATTATCTTTACAAGTCTCGGATCGACTTTAAGGCACAAGAAAAGTTGTTTTAGTCAATTTATATTCGAAAAAAAGTCGAAAAAGTCGATTTTTTCAATTTAAAAAAAAATTTAATTGGTTAATGAATATTTTACTTTAAATAACTAATGTTATTAGATATTAAATTCATTTTATTAATTCTATAATGAAAATAATTCTATATAAGAACATTATCAAGAATTATTAGAAATAATTGAATTTCAAAAGATTTTGTTAATTTGCAAAGAATAATTAAATTTTACAGAAATGAAAATAATTTATGTTTTGGAAAAAAAAATGATTTCACATAGTTAAATTTTCGAAAAATTGAATTTCAATTTTAATTTATTACCATTAAAAATTTGCAAAATAATTTAATTTTTAGGATTTCTTTTGAAAATTTGGAAAATAATTGAATTTCAATTGAAAGTTTGGAAAACAATTGAATTTTAGTTGATTTTGGATTGAAAATTTTGAAAATAATTGAATTTTAATTGATTTTAAATAAAAAATTTTGAAAATAATTGAAAATTTTCAAAATAAATGAAATTCAATTTAAAATTTTGAAAATAATTCAAAATTTTCAAAATAAATGAAATTCAATTTAAAATTTTGAAAATAATTGAATTTTAATTAATTCAGAATTTAAAATTTTGAAAATAATTGAATTTTAATTGATTTTGAATTAAAAATTTTGAAAATCATTGAATTTTAATTGATTTGAAATTTTTAGAAATAATTGAATTTCAAAAAATTTTAGATGGAAAATTGTAGAAATAATTAAATTTTAGAAGCTTTGAAATTTTAAATTTTTGAAAATAATTGAATTTCAAAAGATTGTGTTAAATTTCAGACAATAATAAATTATAATAAGAGAAATTTCTAGTGATTTCTGTTGATGAAGAATTTATTAGAAATCACATAAAAAAAATTGAATTCCAAAAGTTTTTAATTGAAAAATTGCTTTCAGATAAATTAATTTTTGAATAATTAAATTTCAAGTGATTTTAAATTAAAAACTTTTGGTAATTTTATTTGCTAATTTTTTTTTTTTTAATTATAAAACAATCATAAAATTTCATAAAAATTTGAATTGAAAAATAGTTTAAAATAATTGAATTTGTGAAGAATTTCATGAAAATTATTAAAAATAATTAATTTAGTAAAGAATTTTAGTTAAAAGTTTGTTAAATAATTAAAATAAAGAAGATCTGAAGAAGATCTGCATTGTATACTAAAAAAAACGTATTTTGTTTAAAATTTTTTTTAAAAAATGTCAAAAAAAAGTCGAAAAAGTCGCATTTTATTAAAATAAGTCGAAAATAGTCGTATTTTTGAAAGAAAGTCGGAAAAAGTCGTATAATCCGAGGCCTGTCTTTATTTTTAATGTCAAACCGATATCGTGAATCTCAAGTTCGAATAAAGCTGCATCTCAAGATGAAAATATGTTCTTGGCATCAATATCCATTCGTTTTAATCTATTTGTGAATAATTAAAGAGAATCCACAGTCTAGCCTTTATAAAAACAATAACGAAATGGCGTTTGGACGTGTTTGTGGATTGCATTTGGCGCGCATGCGCATTCATTAAACGCCGCCAATTGGTCCACGTCTAGGTAGGGACGCGCAAGACGGGTTGCCATTTATCATTTGAAAGGGGCAACAGTGAAACCTCCCCCTTAGGAGCTCAGTTAAAAAAAGGGTAGTGGTGGTAGAAAGCAAGAGGGTGTACGTTACAGGAAAAGGTGACCGATGTCGCGACGGATGCGGGCAGGTTTGCTCGTTCATCCATAAAGTTCTTTCTAAAAGTCGTGTGCAAAGAAAAAGAGTGTTTTGTCAAGAAAAAAAAAAAATTCATTTTTATTTATTTTTTTTTTTTTAGTAAAATAAATAATTGAAATCAATTTTTTTTTGTGATTATTGTGTCTCAGTGAAATTTATCTCAAGTGATTTGAAAGAAAAAAAAAAAAAAAAAACTCTCAAGGTACATATAGAAATCGACCTGTTGCTCTTGGACGCTTCTTCTTTAACTTACGGATGTCTCGTTTTTTTCATTTTTTTTAAATTTAATTATTTATTTTATTTGTTTATTTAATTTTTTTATTTATTTTTTCTTATTTTTTATTTCTAAATAATAATTAAACTTTTTTTCTAATACGATATTCATTATTTTGTCGGGGAATCACCCAAAATGCAACCCGCTAGACAAATATTTGTGAACTAGCCTTAAGGACCAAACTGATTTTATTTTCGGTGATTCCCCGATTTTTGTTGCGTTCGCGGGAAAATGAACCTTTTTAATTATTCAGTTCAATTGATTCACGGTTATAATAATGCAAATAAATTAATAATAAATAAATTTATTTCCCACCTAAATAAAAAAAATATTTTTTTCATTAAAAAACTGAACATGAAAAAATCAAATATAAAATAAAATTAAAACAAAATTAACATAATTATTTTTAAATAAAAATTAATAGAAAACAATTAATTAATTTCCGATTTTTAATAAATAATATAATTTTTTATTTTAATTATAAAAATAAATTTTTTTATAATTTGTTTTTCATGCGAATAAATTTTGCCGATGAAATTAAATATTAATTTTGTTTTATTGTCTTTTTTTTTGTTGTTGTTAAAGAAAATATTTGATCTTGAAAATGTATTTAAAATTTTAACTATGTCCTTTGTCATAAATATGGATTTGCACGTGATGTAGAATTTTTTCTCATTGACACCCTTGGATTGTGTATTATTCCAGATTATAAAAATTTTAATCAATAATAACGTACGTGCAGGTGAATGCCACTTGTAAAAGAAACAATCGAACTTTATATATCTACAGATTATTCCCTTCGTGAAGTTTCTATAGGTCTTATAATTTTCTTCATGGGAGTTTTAATCAAACGATAAAAAATATTTAAAAAAAAATATAATAATATAACAATAAAAAAAAAAACAATACTCAAATTAAATTAAGAACAATTATTATTTTTTAAAATTTTTTATTAATATTTATATCAAGTACCAAATTAATGATATAAATATAATAATTAATTAATTAAAATAATAATTAATTTTATAAATTGTTAATAATTTTAAAGTAAAATAATTTTAAAAACCCAAATAAAAATTAATTAAAGAAATGTAAATAAATAATTATAGTTAAGAGTTATAATAAAAAAAGTGATTTAAAAAATTTTAGATGATGAAATTCAAGCAACAGGGCTTGGTCTCTGACCTAATGCCCAATCTTCGATTGATGCAAATCAGTGGACATTTTATGTTTAATTATTATGGAGATGCAAAAAAATTCGCTCACAAAATTTACTGCAGTGTAAGTAAAAAAAAAAATTTTTTTTTACTAAACTTTTTGTAAAAAAAAATATATATTTAAATATTTTTTGGTAATGTTTAATTTTTTAATATCATATTAATGAAAATTGAAAATTATATCATGGAAAATTATAGAAATTAAATTAATTAAAATTTTTCCAAAATTTAATAATTTAATAATTAAATAATAATTAAATAATAATTAAAACGAATAACAAAAAATTAATAAAAATAATTTCTATTATAAAAATCAGTATATTAATAATTATAAATTTTTAAAATTGTTTTAAGATTTAAAAAATTTTTTTTATATTTACTTTTATTATTATATTAAAAAATAAATTTTAAATATTTTTTAATGAATATTATACAATAAATTTATTTCCTCATTTTATTTAAGCAAAAAAATAAAGTATTGCGGCATGTGATAAAGCACGTTTGTTCAATTATTTAAAAAAGTTTAAAATAGTTTGTCCTAGTTTATTATAACAATTTGTTAGAGAATTAAATTCTTATAGTCTAAAAACTAAATAGAATTGCAAAAGCTGCCAATAATTTTTTTTTTTTTTTTAAATGGATTTTTTATATTTTTGAAATATTTTTTCATACATATTTGTTGTATATATTTTATTTGTTATAGGATTTAAATTTAGAGTCTATTTTTGAGAATTTAATTTTCGAAAATTTACATTAAAAAAATATTTATATGGAACAGCGAAACATTTCACTGTTGAAGTAAAAGATTTACTTGTTTCAATTAAATCTTTCGCTATTCTAGTGAAACCATTCGCTGTTTCAGGTAAATATTTTTTTCCCGTTGTAATAATAAATAAAGAAATAAGTTTTTAATGATAATCAATGGTTGATAATTTTTTTGTATTTTCACTTTAAACTTGATACTCTAAACATAACCTATAATTTTTACTTCTTTTCTTATATAAAAATATATGGCATAAGATAGAAAAGGACAGAGATTTATCTCTGTCTTTCTCTAACTCATAATTTTCTATTCACATGTGACTGCACTCTTAAGGTGAAATCACATGGAGGCGTAAAGCAGCAAATTTTGTAACTAGACTATGAATTCACCCTAATAGTACAGTTACATGTGAACATGACTTAAAGAAAGACAGACATAAATCTCTATCCTTTTCTATCTCATGCTTATCGTTCAATAATTCCTCTATAATTAAATTTCCTGATAACAATGCCAATTTAAATATGCGTAAATAAAAAAGAAAAAAAAGAATTTTTTTTTTCTAAATTTTAATAATTTCAGGTGCACTTGGTTTTGATTCTCATTCAATTTGGATGTATGGCTTTCAATTTGGTTCTCGAGAGTGGTGATGTCGATGATTTAACAGCAAATACGATAACAATGCTATTTTTCACTCATAGCGTAGTGAAAATAATATATTTTGCCGTGAGGAGTAAACTTTTTTATCGAACCTTAGCAATTTGGAATAATCCAAATAGTCATCCATTATTTGCTGAAAGCAATGCAAGATATCATTCAATAGCCCTGACAAAAATGCGAAGATTATTATTTTCTGTGGGTGCCGCAACATGTCTTGCAGTATTATCATGGACCACACTTACATTTATAGGCGATTCCGTAAAAACAGTTACTGACAAAGTGACTAATGAAACTACCACCGTTGAGGTAATTTCTTCCCTCATTTTTTTTTTTTTTTAGCATTATTCTAATAAAATAAAAGAAGAATATTTTTTTAAAAATTATTTTCTGTTTAATATTTTATTAGATCCCAAGACTGATGCTTCGAGCGTGGTACCCATTTAACGCGAGTCATGGAATGAAACACATTCTAATGCTCGTTTACCAATTTTACTTCCTTCTTGTGACAATGACAGATGCCAATTCATTGGATGTTCTCTTTTGTTCGTGGTTGTTGTTTGCCTGTGAACAACTTCAACATCTTAAACAAATTATGAAACCCCTTATGGAGCTCAGTGCAACTTTAGATACAGTTGTACCGAATAGCAGTGAACTCTTCAAGGTCAGTAATTTTCATATATATATAGTTGTTTGAAACAACTTCACAGTTGCTCGGAACAGTAGATACTGTATATATATAGCATTGTTCGCAACAATTTTAAATAGTGCAGGGGAGAGGGTAAAAACATTTTTTTTGTTCTAATGAAAAATTTGCTTGGAACATCTCAGTAGTTGCTTGAAACAACAGTTGCTTAAAACAATAAACAGTATAATTGTTTGGAACAAAAAGAAAAGTTGTCTCAAAGTATTTGCGTTTAAAAAACTCTACTTTAGAAAAATTCATTAGAAGCTGTTTGGAATAAGTGAATAGTTGCTCGAAACAACTTAATAGTTGCTTGGAACAACTTAACAGTTGAACAACTATCAAAGTAACTGTTTGGAATAATAGAATTTTTGTCTGGAGTTTCTCAATAGTTGTTTGGAGCAACTATTTCTAACTGTTTGGAACAAGTAAATAGTTTTCACTATCAGAGTTTATTGGTTTGAAAGAACTAAATTGTTGTCTGGTGCTTTTAATAGTTGTTTGGAACAACTTAATAGTTGCTCAGAACAAATGTTAAAACAAATTCGAAACTGTTTACAACTGTTTAAGATAAGTAAATAGTTTCTTAGAACAACTATCATCATAGCTGTTTGGAACAACTAAATTGTTGTTTGGAGCTTCTGAATAGTTGTTCAGAACAGCTAAATAGTTGTTTAGGACAGATCAATATTTGCCTAGAATAACTAAATAGTTGTTTGGAACATCTAAATTGATGTTTCAAACTATTAAAATAGTTGTGTGGAACAACTCAATAGTTGCTTGGAACGTCTAAATTGATGTTTGGAACAACTATTTGTTAGGAAAAAGTAAATAGTAACCTAAAACAACTAAATAGTTGTTTGGAACATTTAAATTGTTGTTTGGAACAACTAAATAGTTGTTTGGAACAAAATAATCTATTTTTCTTCTCTTTTTTTACAATTTTAATAGGCCGGAAGTGCAGAGCACCTTAGAGATAATCAAGCGCCTCCAACTGAAGGTGGTGAAAATAATATGTTGGATTTGGATGTTCGAGGGATTTACAGTAATCGACAAGATTTCACGGCGACCTTTAGGCCAACAGCGGGAATGACATTTAATGGTGGTGTTGGTCCAAATGGTCTCACAAAGAAACAAGAAATGCTTGTGAGAAGTGCCATCAAGTACTGGGTTGAAAGACATAAACACGTCGTGAGGTAAGTTTTTTTTACTAATTTTCTAAGTCAATATATATATTTTTAAATAAATTAGAAAAATATGTTTACTCTCATTGGCGAATTGCACAATATAAAAAAAAAATGATGAAGATTAGTTTTACTTCCCTTTAATATAAAATCGAAATGGTGCACGTGATCGTGTATATAATATATATCATATAAACACGACGAACTGTTGAAGACTCCTATATAGTCTCTACATAGTTTTAACAGCTGTATATAGGTTCTGAATCATTCATAATAAACTATATCTATATGTCGATTGCTTGAAGCAAAATGTGAACTTTCAGAAAAATTCTCCTAGATGTAAAATTCGAGTATTTTTTAAAAATATTTCTTCATAAATATTTTTTTTTTAACATTTTTTTTTTTTTGTTACAAAAACTTTTGAAATTTCTATATTCTAAATAATAAAAACATTTTCTTATAATAATAAAAAAAAAAAAAAAAAAAAAAAACCAGAGGAATAATGTAAAACATTTTCAAAAAATAATGTTGTTTTTAATTATGAAAAAAAAACTATTTGAAATTTTATAGTGAGACACATACACACATAGATCACGAATGACACTTATGCGATTTCAAAGGGATGTAAGAAAGTCTGCGAGTGTTGAAGTTCTCACATTTATAAAATATTAATGACAAGTGTGCGCGATATTGACCGCAACGGGGGACGTGCTCTATAGACAACCAATTCACGGGGAGGAATATACGAACAAATTGTCCTAAACACTAGTACACGCGATCCTTTAATAAATCGAAATTACAAATATTTTTATACATATATATATATATATATATATATATATATATATATATATATATATGTATCCTAAACGACCAATCATCATAAAGAGATCCCCCATTCATATTATTATACCCAAAAAATTATCACCTATTATTTATTCACATCCTTTTTTTCTAAAAAATTAAACTATTCTTCTTTTTCTTTTAATATTTTTTTTTCTTTTATATTTTTAAGGATAATGATTATTATTTATGTAAATTCCAAAATCGAAAAAAAAGAACATTTCGCCTAATTAGTCGAATTATAGGACAAACCAAATTAGATGAAAATGCGACTTAACGAAGTATAAATTACTGTACAAATATTGAGAAACAAATTAATACACGCGAGGGACATTAATGCTGGAACACAGTTTGGATATAATTGATTTATTGTTCAATGTTATTGAATTTATAGTTCTTATACTGTTGGAAAAAAGCATTCAAATCTCCGTTCTAAAAGTTAAAACAAATGACTCAATAGTACCGTGAAATAAGTTATCGTAGTTGTTAAAAATGTTTAAATTAGTTAAAACAACTAAAAATCTGCTTGATATAACTGAATAGTTGCTTCGAACAATTATACATATGCTCGAAACAACTATGTAGCTGTCCGGAACGACTATATGTATATATATGTTCTTGGAAAAGTTCTACATGTGCCTGGAACAAGTATATAGTTGCTCGAAACAACTATACATAAAAACTCGGAACAACTATATAGTTGCTCGGAATGACTGTATAGTTACTTGAAACGACAGTAAAAAATGCTCGGAACAACTATATAGTTGCTCGGAATGACTGTATAGTTACTTGAAACGACAGTAAAAAATACTCGGAACAACTATATAGTTGCTCGGAATGACTATATAGTTACTTGAAACGACAGTAAAAAATGCTCGGAACAACTATATAGTTGCTCGGAATGACTATATAGTTACTTGAAACGACAGTAAAAAATACTCGGAACAACTATATAGTTGCTCGGAATGACTATATAGTTACTTGAAACGACAGTAAAAAAATACTCGGAACAACAATTGTAATTGCTCCAAACTACTGTAAACCTGCCTGAAACAAGTATATTGTTGCTTGGAGTAACTATAAAGATGCTCAGAGCAACTATATATTTGCTCAGGACAAAAATTTTTTCTTGAAACGAACTATACAGATTAATGGAACATTTATATAGTTGCTCGAAGCAACTATGTACACTGTAAAAAGAAAAGTATTAATTTAATACCGACTTCAAGTACGAAATTGTCATTTGATTCTATTTTGATACCTAAAATCGGTACTGTTTTAGTACTCTCTTTTTACAGTGATACTTGCTCGGAGCTACTATATTGTCATTTGGAGCAACAATGAAGTCTCTCGAAACAACTATATAGTTGCTCGGTACTACAAAATTACCTGGAACAAGTATATAGTTGCTTGAAATAATTATATAAATGCTCGGAACAACTATTGTAAATACTATACTTAAACTTAAAATAACCATACAGATATTTTAGATCAAAGATTGTAGAAAAAAAATAAAAATATTTAAACTAACGAAATCGTTGTTAAAACAGATTAAATTTGTTTTTAGAAATTTTTTTAACAGATACATGAAATAACTAAATAGTAATAGTTTAGAACAATAGTAGCAGCTTGTATATATATATATATATATATATATATATAGTCATAATAATTATATACTTGGAATGGTTTATTAGTTGTTTGAATTAATTTTTCATTTCTTTTAATCAACTTTTGTTGCTAGTTAAAGAAATCCATAAGTAGTTCTTACTTTTGCGTCCTCAATGATTAATAATAATAATAATAATAATACAACGAAAATCATTATTCGACGAACGAAACGACTTTACAATTTAACTAAAGTTATTTATTAATTTTAATCTTTTACAAAATCGATAAAATTTGTTAATAATAATTGAATTAAAAATGCATTGTCTACTTGGTTCTTCTCATTATACACGTGACTGTGGCTTCTCAAGGCACACTATACAACGTATTTATTGATCATAGAAATGGCAATGAATAACATTAACTGCTATTACTAGTAGTTTAAATAAATGATTTTGCAAGCTTAATCATTTCAACGTTAACCTTTAACAGTCAACTACTTGTTATATCAACTTATTATTATTATTATTATTATTTTCATTATTATTATTATTATTATTATTACTATTATCATTATTATTGTTTTTCTCTCTATCGTTCATATAATTTCATTAAAAGTTCAACTTTCAAGCTTATAAAGACTTCATTCGAATATTAATAATTTAGTTTAGTAATGTCATTTTACGAGCTTTCAAGTACACGTCATTGTATTCAGTCTTAATGAATTAGCCATGAGTCGCGTACTCTTATGAATTTTTAAGATGAAAATTTCTTTTCAAGGAAATCGCTCAATTTCACCAAGAACTTAATCATTTTTTCTTTTGTTTAGTCATATTTTAATTATTTTTATTTATCAATTATTTACATTATAATTATTATAATGAAAATAATTTCTTATGAAAAAATTATTTTTTTTTTCTTGAATTCAGCGAAAAAATAAATTCTTTATTGTATACAAACGATAAATAATATAAATATACTTTTGTAACGGTTATATAAAATCAAAGATTTAAAAATTCCCCCACCTCACGATTTTAACTATCTTAAAAAGCTAATCACGAGAATATTTTTTTAATATTCTTTACACAACATGAAACATCTCGAGTGAACATAGAAATTTTATATATATTTTTATTGATTGCATTTTATTTTTAAAATAAAAATGAAATTTATTTTTAGGTTAGAATTTGTAAAAAAAAATTTCATTTCAGGTTGGTAACGGCTGTTGGCGATGCTTATGGCGTGGCATTGTTATTGCATATGTTGGCAACGACTATAACTCTAACTCTCCTTGCATACCAAGCGACTAAGGTAATTTCAATAACATAAAAGTTTACACGGAAGTAAAGCATATAATGAATAATCTATTGTATGAATTTTTAGTTTTAAAAGTGCTTGTTTTTTTATAAATTTATATTTGTTTCAAACAAATGTATCTCTTTTTGCAAGTTTGTCATTTATACAGTGATATATATGTACATATGTGCAATTGTGTTTTTTTTTTTTCATTATATTAACAAAAGGAAAAAAAATCGCATTTTTTAAATATAGGTAAATGGAATTAACGTCTATGCTGCTTCCACGATTGGTTACTTGCTATACACTTTGGGTCAAGTATTTCTTTTTTGCATTTTTGGCAATCGACTTATCGAAGAGGTAATTTTTAAAAAATATTTTCACTACAAATGTAGATTTTTTTCTACTATAAATATTAGCCATAATTATTTTTATTAATTAAATATTTTAATTATTAAATTATTTATAATTTTATGAATACAAATTATAAATATTCAATATATTTTAAAATTCAAAATGGCGGATTCAAAATGACCGCCTACAGGGCCGGATTGAGGGCGGCTTTTTTTGGGGGGTTTTAAAAAAAACATTCAAAAATTTAAAAAAAATGTTTTTTCTTAGAGCTCCTCAGTCATGGAAGCTGCTTATTCTTGTCATTGGTACGATGGTTCAGAGGAGGCAAAAACTTTTGTTCAAATTGTATGTCAACAGTGTCAAAAAGCTATGTCAATATCAGGGGCGAAGTTTTTCACAGTTTCTCTCGACTTGTTCGCTTCGGTGAGGAAAAAATATATAAAAATAAAAATTAAATAAAAAATGTTGTTTTTTTTTTTAATTTTTATAAAATCTTTTTTTTATAATTTAAACTATTTTAATAATACTAGGTATTGGGAGCTGTCGTTACATACTTCATGGTGTTAGTACAACTGAAATAAACACCAGATCTTCACTAATTATTGTACATTGCAGAAAATGTACCGAAGAATTGAAAAGAAGATTTTTTATTTTGCTCCAAATCTTCAGACTTGGATTATTTTTTAATTTTCTACAAATAACTAAAATCCTACTAAAATAATTTATTTTACATTAAAAAAAATAGTAAAGAAAAATGTCAATTTATTTCTCAAATTTATTAATTAATAATTATTAATTTAGAAAAATAATAATATTTATTAATTAATATTTACTATGAATTTTTTTATAATTCGTGTAATTTTAAATTAACTACCTTTCATTTTTTTTCATATATTATTAAAATATAAAAAAGGCTTAATAATAAGATTTAGATTTAATAATTTATCTTATATATTTCGGATATTTCCAATATTTATCACTCTAAAGCGTGAAAAAAAAGTTATTTAAACAAAATTATTTAATTGAATTTTTCATATTTAATTTATAGGAAAGAAAAAAATATTAAATAATTAGTTAACTTTTTTTTAAAAAATTAAAATTTCGTTATAATTTAATAGTTAAAGAAAAATTTTATTATATTTACTTCGGTGTCAGGCGATCTTAAATTTGGAATTTTTTTTACATTTTAATAAATAATTTACTTTTATTAATTATTTAATTTTATTTAATAAGAGAAAAAGATGTGTGAACTTTTTGACTTTAATCACGCACATTTATTAATATTATTAGTTATATTTATTTATTATATACAGCGAGGAAAAAAAAATAGATTTTGAAAATTTTTTCTAAGAAAAAAAATAATTTTTTTTTTTAAAAAATCCAAATTAATTTTTAAGTATCGCTTGACACCTTAAATTTTAAGTAAAATTTATACTTATTAGATTAAATTTCTGATATTTTTTTTTTTTTTGAAACTCTTTAGTAACTTTATTTAAATTGATATATTTATATAATATATGTAATACAAAAAGGCGAAAAAAAATTATTTATAACACATTAATTATTATTTGTTATATATTAATATTAGGGGGAAAGAATACGCTGTATCAGATAAATTTATAATATTTAAAGCATAAAAAAAATATATTCTTTTTCTTCTTACTTCAAAAAATTTTAGAAATATATTTTTCAATTCGAATATTAAAAACAATAAAAACAGAAAATATTAATTTACAATTTAATTATTATTTTTATATATTAAAAATTTATTTACTGAAAAAAATAATATTTATTAATTATTTTTTATATTACAATAATAATATTTATTATTATTTTCAAAATTTGTTTGAAAATTATAAATTTTATTTACTTTTAATTTTTCAACTGATACTAAATGCAAATTGTTCTTTTTACAAAAAAGTTTTTGAATTAAAAAAAAAATTTTTTTTTTGAGAGGACACTTAGTAAATATTTTTCTGAAAATTTGAAAAATAGAAAGGAAATATTTTTTAATATAACACCACTCTGCCTAGCCGTTTAAGATATAAATATTTATAATAATAATTTGTAAATCTATGAATGTTGATCGTTGACAATATTCACTTTGTATTTTAATCCACCGACATTAAAAACTATAAAAAAATAATAATAATAAGTCATCATTGACGCAGGGAAAAGTGAAAACACAAATAAAACAATTTTAAACTGATAGGTGCCAAAAAAAAGGCTAAATTTCATTGTCCACGAAGAAATTATAAACTCCATGATTCTACATTGAATTAATTAAAATTTATGAATACTAACTAATATTAATTAAAACTTATTAATATTAATTAATATTAATTAAAATTTATAAATATTAATTAATATTAATTAAAATTTATAAATATTAATTAATATTAATTAAAAATAATTAATTGAATTAATTAAATTACAGAAATTGTTATTTGAATGCAATAATTGTCTTCCCGATCGAATTCCTAACCTTACAAGTACAGACAACCAAACGGGACACCCGCTTATTTCATTGGTTACTTTTCAAGGTCATGAAACAACATCCAATCCGTGTGGCGCTTCATATGACCTTGATAATTAAACCAATGAAATAAGCGGTTGTATTGCATTCAATTTTCTGAATTTAATTAATTTTATAATTATTTTTTAATTTTCAATTAATTAATTTTTTTTCAAATTATTTATTTAATTTTTTATTTTAAAAAATTTCCAATGAATTGTAATTTATAAACTTTTTTTTTTAAATTAAAAAAAAAAAAAACAATAATTTAGTCTATTCTCAATATTAGTGACTTAAAATTTTTTTTGTAATTTTTATTTATTATTATTTGTTTAAAATATGAAATATAATATGTAGTAAACGTTTTCTTTTCCCTGAGAAAAGCACATTATGTAAATACAAAATAAAAGACAAACATTTATTAACAAATAATAACAGTTAAAATAATATATCGAAGGAAATTATATAAATAATCTTTCAAGAATTTTTGTAAAGAAAATCTGTGATTGTGCGGTACCTACATACATTATTTTAATAATATTATTCGAATACAATTTCTTAATGTAAAAAATTTATTTAAGAGTCCAGAGATAGAAAATTTAATTGTTTAATTTTTTTCAATTATATTTTTTAAATTATTTTATTTATTATTTTTATTTTTATTTTTTAAGTTATTATTATTATTTATTAGTTATTAATATACAAATTTTATGTCGTTTTACAATTATATATTACATGTTGATTTTTATTAAATTTTTTCATTATTTTCTCAAATAAATTTTGTTTTGAAAAAAAATTAATTATTATAATTAAGTACTATTATTATATTTATTATTAACTTTTGTGACTTTACAATTCTTGTAAAATAATTTCAATTTTCTCATCAGAATATTAAAATTTTTGTTATTATATATTTTTATTATTTCAAATTATTAAATTATTTGATTTATTTTATTTTTATTAATTTTATATTTATATATATATATATATTTTTTTTTAAATTAATATGTATCAAAATAATTATTTAAAAAACTTTAATTACCAGAGCAAAATTATAAGAAACATTTTTTTTTCCCTCTCTTGACTCTTTTATTTTAAAATATATATGTATAAAAAGCCTGTTCTTTTATATTCATATTAATTTTTATTTAAATAATTATTAACTGATTTGTGATTTTAATTTAAAAATTAAGTTGAATTTTATTTAAGAGGCACGCCAAACCTTAAAAAAAACGAGAGCAATCATTGAATTTTTTTTTTTTTTTTGAAAGTATATGAAAATTTTTATAAATAATTCTTTATAACAATAATTATTTTTTAACTATTTTTTTTAAATAAAACTTTAATCTTACAATATTATTATTATTTTTCCCATTATTTTTTAATTAGAGCAAGTTATTGCATCCGATATTCGAATTACAAACATCAATAAAATACTCATAAAAAAAGAATATAGAGTAATTGCTCTCGTTCAATTTTTTAAAATTTGTGATTTACGAATTTTTTTTTTTTTATTATATTTTTATCACTAGATATTTTTGAATAATAATGAAAAAAAATATTTTACCGCATATTTGTCATTTTTAGCGCAATTATGTCTCTTATATATCAAATAAATTATAATATAAATGCTTTCAATATAGTTGAATCGTCCAAAAAAAGGAAAAATAAATATCCCATACTATTGCTCAATTTTTTCACTTAATTTTTAAGAAAACAAATAAAAAAAAAAAAAAAAACTTGCTACTTTTGTGACAAGAAAAATTATTTGTTTTTTCAATTCAATCAGATAAATATTTTATTTATTATATCAACTATATATAATACATAATAATAATAATTATTCTATAATTAAATATTTTATTGCTATATAATTATATAAAACTATATACCTTCACTTTTCTTATGTCAGCATTTCGCTCTAAATAAGTAATTAATTTTATGATATAATTAAAAAAAAAAGTAGTCGTAATATAATATATAGTTATTAAATTATTTGAAAAAAAAAATCTTTTTTTTATTTTTTTTTTTATTTTAAATAATAAAATGAGGTTGAATTTTTTTTTAAACTGAAAACCTCTAAGGGCAAATAACATCAAAAAGAAAAGAAAATTCTCTAAATATAATATTTTTTAATATAGTTAAATACTCGCAACATTGACACAATTTATATATACAGGTTGTCCAAAAATTTCCCAAAAAAATCTCCTCCAAATATTAATTTACAATAATTAATTTTTAAAAACAAGTTTAAAAAATAAAGAAAATAATTTTTTTTTATTGTTTATTTTTAACATTTAAATTTATTTAATATTTTTTTAATATATTTTTTTTTATATTATTTAATCGGAAATATTTTTGATCACCTGATATATAAATTTTATATTATTATAATAAAATAATTGCAAATTATAATTATAGTCAACATTTGGAACGCCCTTTGCCTTCCACTATGTAAATTTGGTTTATATCACCTTTAATTAAACAAAATATATATTTAATAACAATTATTAAAATTGCTTTTATTTAAATTATTACTATTACGATTATTGTTGTTATTATCATTATTGTTATTATTATTACTATTACTATTACTATTATTATTTTTATTATTATTAATATTATCATTTTTATTATTACTATTATTATTATTACTATTATTATTATTATTATAATTATTATTATTATTTTTCTTATTATTATCATTACTTTGAGTAATATAAACATATATTTAAAATTATAAGTCAACAATAGCGAGAAATAAATTAATCTCTGCGATATTAATAATCATTTTACTTCACTTTTTTTTCGAATAATATAAATTGTATAATGTAAGAAAAAAATTTGTTTTCAAAAAATGGTATGAAATGTTTGCGTGTGCCTTAAATAAATTAATGTAAATAGATCTTGCTAAGAATATATATAAAATAATATTTAGTATATATTATATATGAATTATGAATAATTGTCTTTGTGTAAATCTGTACTATATATTTATTTAATAAAAGGGTATTAAACTTTAAAATCGTAAAATCTCTGTTATTTTTAGAAATATTCAAAATAAAATTCAGTTTGAGAGCTAATTTTTAAAGATAAGCATTTCAAACATGGAAAAAAAAATATTTACCTGAAACAACGAAAGATTTCATTAGAATAGCGAAAGATTTAATTGAAACAAGTAAAACTTTCGCTACTACAGTGATAAACGTTTCGTTGTTCCAGGTAAATTTTTTTTTCCACGTAAAAAAAGGAATAGAAACAAGAAGAAAAACGGAAACTAAATACGGAAAAAAATATTTACCTGAAACAGCGAAAGATTTCACTAAAATAGCGAAAGATTTAACTGAAACAAGTAAAACTTTAGCTCTTATAGTGAAACGTTTCGCTGTTCCAGATAAATTTTTGGTCCATGTATAAAAAAGGAATAGAAAGAAGAAAAAACGCAACCTAAATACGGAGAAAAATATTTACCTGACACAGCGAAAGATTTCACTAGAATAGCGAAAAATTTCACTAGAAAAGCGAAAGATTTAACTGAAACAAGTAAAACTTTTGCTCTTATAGTGAAACGTTTCGCTGTTGCAGATAAATTTATGGTCCATGTATAAAAAAGGAATAGAAAGAAGAAAAAATGCAACCTAAATACGGAAAAAAATATTTACCTAAAACAGTGAAAGATTTAACTAAAACAAATAAAACTATTGCTACTACAATGGAACGTTTAGCTGTTCCAGGTATATTTTTTTTCCACGTTAAAAAGGAATAGAAAGAAGAAAAAAACGTAAACTAAATACAGAAAAAAATATTTACCTGAAACAGCGAAAGGTTTTACTAGAATAGCGAAAGATTTAAATAAAACAACTAAAACTTTTGCTCAACACAGTAAAATATATTTCGTTGTTCCAGGTAAATTTTTTTTTTTTTTTTGAATGTAAAAAAAAGGAATAAAAAGAAGAAAAAACGCAAAACCAAATACAAAAAGGGGAGTAATAAAAATAAATACATAAAAAAATTGCGATATGTTATAAATTGGCGCGAATTTAAATGCGCATGCGTAATACTGGGTTAAGCTGTATTCTCGAGCGACAACGACGAGAGAGGGTGAGAGTTTCGATCGACTTTTTTTGTGGGTTGGCGAGATATGAAGTGCCAAGGAAAGGGTTACCTCGTGTCTCGTTGCAACTGCACGCGACGACTTTTTTTCAATAAACCCTCGTTTTATGACAGAAAAAAACGCCCACGGCTATTTTCAACAACGACCCGTGTCATCGCGATACAGTGTCATGCACCTCGTTGACAATTTCCGGCCACGTCCAAGTGGTGTGTCTCGAAAAAAACCTGAAAATAACGATCTTCTTAGCAGCAACACGAGGAGCTACTATCACTGCTGCTGCTGCTTCTTCTGCTTCAGCAATACAACACAATTTTTCAAAAAAGCTTCTATTTTTTGAATAGTGCGACCCCCTCCCCCTTATATATATATATATTACATTTTTCAAATTACTCCCATTTTAAAAACACAAAAAAAAATCCCCCAAAATTTATTCAACTGGACAATATTTATTTTCTTAAAATTCAATTTTTTTTTATCTCAACTTTGGATAAGTCGATTTTTTTTAGAATTTTGAAAAAAAAATTTAAGGGGGTCTAATTAGAAAAAGTGCAAAAAAAATTTCCCAAAAAGTATTTAAAAAAATAATTTTCAATTTTTTCAAACATTAAAGTAAAAAATAATTATATGTAAAAATTTAATATTATAACAAAATTTTTATTATAAACTGAAATAATAGTTGTGAAAAATTTGTCAATAAAAAAAAAATAAAGGAGGAATTGAAAAATAAGCGTTTGCACAATCAACTAATTTAATGCAACTAATAAAAAGTTATATTAAAGTTAAAAATTTGAAAAATAATAAGCGAATATTCTAAAAAAAAAAAAAAAAAAATGGACAATTAAATTCTAAAATAAGAAATTGGCAATAAAGACAATTAATAATTTTTTGTAAATAATATATAAATATATTAAAAGTTTAAAGTGTACTTAGTAAGGAGTGAATTAAAAAAAAAAAAGTGTGACAAATTTAAAATCAATTGTCAAACCAAAAAAGGCTGATTTTCGTTTTCATCATTGCGACCAAAACAGTCGGAGCATGGAGGAGAAAAAGCCTCCAACCCCAAAGACAGTGTCGTAAGTATATTTTTCTTGAAAATTTTAACAATTTTTATAGAAAAAAAAACTGAATTGAAATTTTGTTCAATTTTTTGAATTGTAAAATAAATAATAGAAGTTTCATTTTCATTAAAAATTTGGGAATAAGAATTTATTACATTTTTTTTTTTTTTTTTTTTAATTCTGTCACATTTGATTAAAAAAACACGTGCCTCAAAAAACTATAAATGCTAAAACCTAGTAAAACCACTTTTGGAAATAAATATTTATTTCGAAATATTTCTCAAAAATTATATTTCAGGATAAAAATTTTTAATTAATAAAAGTAAAGCTAAGATAAAATTAAAAACGATTGTCGTCTTTTGCCTTTTTTAAAAAAAAAAAAGAATCATTACCTACTTATAGTGAAAATTGCCATTCTGATGTAAATGATGGCAATTGAAAATAAGTTCAGGGACTAATTAGTATTTACTTAACCGAGATCTCATTAGAAATGAGCAGCAAATGGATCGATAGCCCATTTTGTTCTTAAAATGTTTCCAATATTGGAGGACATATAGCACTTGATAAATTGGTTGTATATTGTATATTTTATGCTCAACAATCAATTAACCCTCAATTTGCTCTTTAGTAAAAGAAGAAAAAAAATCCATCACATTTTACCCAATAAATTTTTTATCACTTCAATTAAAATTTTACTTAGTTATTTATTTATCATTTTGTTCACTTTTATCAGTAAATATTTATAGAATTCAAACTATTGTAAATAGTAATTAATTTTACTATAAACGTTCAAAACATCGGATATTTTTAAATGTTCTCCAAAAATTAATAGAATATAAATGTAATTTTAAAAAATGTATACTTAAAAATTTCTCCAACACCATATCTGAATGGTTTAATTAAAACTTTAAAAATCAGCTTTTGTTTGAAATAAAAAGAAAGTATACCTAAAAAAGTACCACGATTTTAGGTATCAAAATAGAAACAAATGACAATTTTGTACCTAAGGTCGGTATTAAATTCTTTCGTTTTTACAGTGAAGCGAAAAATCGACCATAAAAAGTTTCCTAAAAGCTTTCTACAGTTTTACTACTATCTAACAGTTTACAAATGGTTATTTCGACGCTTTAATATCTCTACCCTCACAGCACCTAAACTTGCCACAATGTTGCCAATATTTCTGCAATATTGCATAACATTGAGGCTAGTTTAGATGCTGTGGAGGTAGGATAAATAAAAACGAATTCGGATTTAGAAACGGATTCGGATTTTAGTATCATTAAAGAATTGTTCTCCAAAATGACTTCGTTTTGTATTTATCCATTATTATAACTTCTCGGACGTTAAAGACTTGATTAATATTAATATATCTTTCTGGGTAAGGCAATCCAAATCGCGGATCTTTATAGATTACAATGTGGTTGATGCTATCTTTTCGGTTGAATTTCTCCATTCCAAAAAGCACCTTGGACTCTTCTTACAATCTGCAAATTTATGACCGGCTTCTCTGCTAACTCGATTTGTTTGCCTCCACTGCGACTGTACCTTTCCTATATATATATATGTCTCCGATAATCTTGCTAAACTTCGAGGTGAAAGCCCATTTGTTGGACATGAACTTGCCCCTTGATAGTATGATAATCAGGAGATTTCCCTTTCTGGTAGACGTGTTGTTCCTAACTCTGTTGTGTGTCACTGAAGTCTGGATTTACTACACTACGAAGTTTGCTCCAAACGTTGGCATCTGACTTTTCTTCAGTGGCTCTCATTCATGATGGTTGAACCTCTTGTTAACCTCTTTAACCTCTTCTTCTCCGTTCAAGAGTGCTGTGATTTCGTAACCTCTGTTGTTGTCACAACGAATGTATTTTTTGAAGGTGCCTTCTTCTTTTTCCCTTTCTTCAGTTGCTCTTCTGTCATCTCTGAACTATCAAATCTCCCAGTTTCGTTTTTCTATTTCCTTAACAGGTGGATTAAAAAAAACCAATTGGAGGACGAAAGTTCCAATAATTCTTTGTTCCAAAACCGAAAAGTTCCAATAATTCTTTGTTCCAAAAACCAAAAGTTGCAATATAGTTCTTCGTTCCAATAATTCTTTGTTCCAAAATCTAAAAGATCATTTAATTATTATTATTATGATCTGAATTGAATATTTAATTTAAAAAAAAATAAATGTCAAAACATTTTACATATAAGAAGTCTCTTTGACTTTATTCTATATAAAAAGCAATGCTTATAGGTATATAAAGAGAATAAAAAAGTAAAAGAACGATCTTGAATAGGTGTTTATAATTCCTCTTATATATGGAAAATCTCACAATTGACCCCTTTTTTGAAAACCTACTTTTTCCTTCTTTTTTTTAATAGGCTTAGAAGCTCAGGGTAGAGCTCAGATAGAATATATGATGAAAGAAGGGGGGGGGGGGTAAATCTTAAAGAGTGGGAGAATTTACAGAATCTCCTGTAGCTTTAAATTTCTTTAACATTTCTTATTATATGTCAGTTGATACGCGAAATTCAGACAAGAAACTTGATATACATAATATATCATCATAAATTTTAAATTAAAAATAGTGCCCAATTTAAAAACTTAATTAAATATAATTAAGAGAAGTACAAATAATAAAATTAATTTAAAAATTAATTTAAAAATTAATTTTAATATAAATTCTTTAGACGAAATTTTTTTCTGTCTAGAATTGGATGTAGATTACTTGGAAAGGAGAGGTGACATATGGCGATTGGAGATAAGTGACAGTACATCAAAGGAGGAAGAAAATTCTGCTGACAGTCTGGAACAAGTTAAAGTAATTTTTTTAGGGGCTCCCGGAGTTGGAAAATCCAGTATTGTCAAGGTATTATTTTTTTTGTTTGTTCTTTATTTGTTTACTATTTTATTATTTTTTTAATTATAATATTAATAATTTTTATCAAAAAAAGTAATGAAACTAAAAAGGCGTTAAATCTTTTAAAAAGCAACGCTTATAACAATAACGTTGTTTTAAAAAAATTTTTAAAAACAAAAAAGTTAAAAAAGGATTTATTTTATTTATTGGAGTTACGTTCCATTTATTGTGAGCTATAAAGTAATATACGGCAGTTTTTTTTTTTTATTCACGTCATGTCGAACGAATTGAATGCGACAAAACGATAGTATATACCAGAAGAGAATACATTTAAATTCAGGTTCAATCACGTGTTAGGGAACAAACTCAAATAAACGAGCCCACTTCAATCTTCAATTTGCCTCTCAATTTCCATTACATATATGCTTTATTGTAAAATCCAATACAGTTGTATTGAAAAAAAAAGAATATTTTTTATTTTAAAATAAAACTATGTAAATATATTTTACATAACTGTTGTGTTACAAATATCTAACATTTCTGTTACATAACAACTAAACTTGTGTAATAATTCTTAAAATAATTACTATTAAATTAAATTATTCTGCAGAATAAAAATTTACGAATTGACAACGTTTTTTTTTTTTTATTTCCGTTTTTCAGCAATTCGTTTGGAGTGAATTTAATGAAGATTATAGACCGACAGAAAAAAGAGAAACTTATCATCAAAGTGTCGTCTTGGCTGATAGACTTTATGAAATTAAAATCACCGATATTCCAACTATTCCCTATTTCCCAATTAATTCACAACACGAATGGACCGATTTTCGATATTATGGACTCAGAAGCGCTACTGCCTATGTTCTCATTTTCGATCTTAGTAATCAAGATACATTTCAGGTATATAATTTATATTTTTCTCTTTTATATTGTAATAGAATTTTAATTTTTTAAAAGAATTACCGATATAGAAATCTACATTACCGACTGATGGTAAAAACAGGAAAAATGATGATATTAAAAAATTACCGACATAGAAATCTACATTACCAACTGATGGTAATGTAGATTTCTATGTTGGTAATTCTTCATGTCATTTTTCTGTTTTTACCATCAGTCGGTAATGTAAATTTCTATGTCGGTAATTTTCCATATCGTTTTTCGGTTTTTACCATCTGTCGGTAATGTAGATTTCTATGTCGGTAATTTTTCATATAATCATTTTTTCTGTTTTTACCATCAGTCGGTAATGTAGATTTCTTTTGGAATCTATGTTTAATATTTAAAAAGTGCCAAGCGGCATCAAAAAATAGACAAAATTTACTGTAATTTAAGGCAATTTAAAGCTTTTTTAAATTAAATCTATTCTGGACAGAGGGGGGTGTCTTTTTGAGAAAAAAAATATGTAATAAAATTCTTTAAAATGTAAATTGCAACTAATTTTTATTTTTTATGTAACAATCATGCGCTCAAATATTTCGAGAAATGTAGGTGTAGCACAATTGTATAATAATTTATAAACAGAATTTGTGGCAGATTTCTAAAATAATAGTATGCATTATTATGAAATAAATTGAAGTAATAACATTTTGCCAGGAAAGTTTTGATAATTCATTGACTAAAACAATGTAGACTTTATATATATATATGCGATATTCTAAGTATAACTTGTTTCACGTCGACTGCAATGGTTTAATTAAACAATTCCATAGAGTCCTGTTAACTTCATCTTGTTTCTCGACATTTCATTCGCGATAGATAGTATAGCATTGAATCGACACAATATACCTTATAAATTTATGTTTTATATATATATATATATATATACGCCATGACCTATTAATTAGACATTATTGTTCAATACCAATAAATACAGATATCCTACACGCAGGATCATTTAAAGGATTCTATATCAGAAAATTTTGTTTGAAACAACCAAATTTTGGTTGAACAGCCTAATAAATATATTTATTTGATTCAAATAAATTTTTATTTGATTTCAATAAAAAAATTTATTTACGCCAAATAAATAGGCGTTTAATTTAATTTAATTTAAATGAAACAAATTTTTTCATTGTATGAACCAAAATTATTATTTCAATTAACTAAACTTTTTAATTGTATATCAAACAAAAAAATAGAATCCTTTACAAAATTTAAAAAAATAATTTTTTTTTAAATTTAATTTTTGTGAATTAAATATAAGACTATATATAAGAATATTTATTATTGTTTAGTATATAAGAATGTTGCGAGAACAAATTTATGAGGCACGAGACATGAGGGGAGTGCCTTTGTTGGTCGTTGGTAACAAACAAGATAAACTCACGGCTCCTGCGGCTCCAGGAACGAGACACAGGGATATTGTCAATCTTGTTCGCAAACATTGGAGATGCGGTTACGTTGAATGCAGTGCAAAATATAATTGTCGAGTAGTTCAGGTACTTTATTTTCCAAATAAAATTCTCATTTTTTTTTATGTACCTATAGCTTTTTTTATAAATTAATTTATAATTGTAATTTATAGGTTTTTAGGGAATTAATGAAAAATATTCAAGCCGTAGAGGGAAAGCCACCGTCACCAACACCAACATCATCTCAAACAATGAGAGCCAATCAGCAAAACGCTCATGAAAAATGTGTTATTCTTTGACAATGAAACCAATGTTTCATTATTATTCAAAGAAAAAAAGAACTTTTATGACTGTGACAAAAAACTGCTTTCTAACTTTTCAATTTCCCTCCCCAAAAAAAAAAAAATAAAAATAAAAAATTGCGTACTGGCCTAAAAATGTACAACAAAATTATATTAACAAAATTAATTTCTTTTTTTTAAATTATACTTTTTTTTATATACCAATAAAGGTAGAGAAAAAATTTTGAGATTATTTAAATATTTTTTAAAAAAATGTAAAAATAATATTTAATTATTATCAATAATAATCAATTAAATCAAAAATTTATTTTCTATTAAAAAAAATTTTTTTTTTTTTTTCATTTTATTTGTGATGACAATTTGTACAAAAATAAAACGCAAATAAATAAAATAAGCTCCATTTACAATAGACAAAGAAAAGCAAAAAAAAAAAAAAAAAAAAAAACTAATAACAAATAGAGAAAAAAAAAATATTAAAAAATTAAATCGATAATAAATAATATATATATACTATATATAATTATAAGAAAGTATTTATTGTTAAATAATTCAAAAATTGTTTAACAAACTGCTTTGTTGATATAAATTGTTGCATACTCTAAGCTGTTAGAAATGTTAAAATAGTTGTTTTGTAAAAATTTCTATGAAACATATTAACAATTTCGATAAATTAATAAATTTTCGGCCTGAAAATTTATTTTATTGTTTAATTTAGAATTTTTCAACTGAATTTTACTTTCTTAATTATTATTATTATTATTATTATTATTATTATTATTATTATTATTATTATTATTATTATTATTACTATTATTATTATTATTATTTATTATTATTATTAATTATTATTTATTTTCAATTACATTTTCATTTATTATTTCAAATGAAAATTTAATTGAAATTATTTTATTTGAATGTTATTAATAGTTACTTTTTATATTTCGTTATTTTTTTTACAAAATTTTATATTCTACATTTTTTGCATTATTAATTTTTTTCAAATTATTTTTTTTTTTTGTTGATTCATAATATTTTTATTTTGAATTATTATAATATTAATTATAAATTTATATAAAAGGCCAATATTCTCACAAAAGCAGAGAGATAAAAAGTTAGCTCAACAAACTGTACATTTCACTATTAGAATTTAAAAAGTTTATACAAAGTTACGATTGCAGCAATTATAATATTATTATTAATTTGTTATAAATTTTTTTTGGACAATTGAGAGTCTGGATAACTCTCAATTTACATATGCATCTACTTCATAATTCCATTCGAGTGTATAATTAAAAAAAATAAATTGTATGTTTAAAAAAAAATTATTTTTTTTTAATAATTGTAGTACTTTTTTTTCTAAATATTTATAATTAATTATTTACTCTATTCAATAGGTGAAAAAAAAATTTTTAATTAAAGAATTATTAATCAAACTTATTATTTACATAATTAATAATTGATCAATTAATTAATATTATTAATTTAAATTTTAACTTACAATTAATTAGTCTATAAGTATTATTTAATTTAGAATTTAGCTGCTATGGACAATCGGATTTACTTCAAATTTAGTGCATCTTGTAATAAATAAAAAGAAATATTATTATTTCGTAATAATTTAAAATTTGTAATTTAATTTGACTGTTAATCAATAAAAAAAAATCAGTCTCAATTAAAAACTTTCAGAATTTGCCTTTTTTAATTACTATAAAAATCCCGATTTATCATATTTAAAAAAAAAATTTTAATTAATTATGCACAAATAAAATTAATGTTTAATTAATTAAAAAAATTAAATTTATTTTATTTACATTAATAATAATAAATATAATAATAATTAATAAAAAAAATAGATCTATAAAATTAATTTCTTTGTTTAGAAAAACTGAGAATAATGCATTTGCCACTAAATGTGCAAATTCAAAAGAAGCATCAAAATGAGAAGATTTTCGCTCTTAAGCATGACCCTTTTATAAAGTATATTCGACGTCAGCATTGTTCGTACTTTTTTTTAAAGAGTCTTAAGAAAGTCATTCATAAATTGGGTTTAAAAGAGTTTAAATGAAAAACTTAGAGCATAATTTAGCAAATTAAATGCTATCATTAAAAAATTATACTCTAGAATAAAAAAATTATTTTTAAAAATTATTTATGAAAAATTGCAAATTATATTTCACTATATTTTTACAAAAAAATTAAATCAGCTGCGATTTCACCGATCGCAATGCTGAATAATAAAATTTGCAACAGTTCATAATACATTAAAAAAGTTTTTTATTTAAATTCAATTTAAAATTCTAAATATTCTCAAAAATTCTCAAATAATTAGACATTTTGTGTAATTTAAATATCAATTTATACTAAAAGTATCAAAAAAAATAAATTAAATTTTAACAAAAATATCAACTAATTTGAGTAGAAATAGTGGAAAATAATTTAATTTTTTTAAACGATAATAAAATTTTCAATAATAAATTATACATCACTGAAAAAATAAAAGATTATTATAATCGAAAAAAAATATTATTGCTCACCACGATGATTCAACTGAAAATAATGATCAATTAAAAAAAAAAAAAAAAAAAACGTTCACAAAACAATTAGAAAACATTAAAATATAAGACAACATAGTGACAACAACAAAAAATTAAAAATTGGAATAAAAAAAATTTTCACTGGTACTCCAGTTACTTTTTTTTACTTACATTTTTTTAACCCGATTTCCCTACCTACAGCTATATTTAAAACGAAAAAAAAGTTTTGCCTACTGTTCCCGATTTTTCCTACCTACAGCTATATTTAAAACGAAAAATTTTTCGCGAATTTCCTTGCCTACAGATATATTCGAAACGAAACTAATACCGCCCAGGTGCAAAATGACCTACACTAGGATTAACGTCCCGGGACGCAACCGTCACCTGAGCGATCTTTTCTGAAAAGAAAAAAAATTTAATTAGTCAATCATTAAAAAAAGAAAAATCAAAAACTTTTAATTTTTAATTCCAAATGTAACTTTTAATTTTTAAAAATTAAATACAAAAATTTACTATACAAAATTGAAAAATTGTTAAAAAGATTAATTATTTTAAAGTTAATAACATTTTTTAAAAAATTACTGTTTTTTTGAAAAGAAAATTACTTTTAAATAAGAAAAATTACAAAACATTAAAAATATTCAAAATACAGTAAATAAATAACACATGTATAAACAATTCAAAAAAAAAACATTGACAATAATATTAATTTACGTAGTATTAAGGTAGTAATCGACAAAATATGTAATACTTTAAAATGTGGAGAATGTTACAAATTTTAAAGGGTTTTCGAAAATATCACACACTTTATTCAGATTACTCCCCCCCAAAAAAATACTAGAAAATAATAAATTATGTCAATGGTGTCACTATGTTGTCAAAATTCCTTCCCTGTTTTTTAAAATATTTTATTTGGATCAATATCAACTTTTTTTTAAAGTGAAAAAAAATTTCTAAATTAAGAATATAAAATTAATTTTCAATTTATGAATCTATTTTTTAATTGAATAAAAAAATTTAACTGTTTTAAACAGGGAAGGAGTTAAATAAAAAACGACTCACCGATCGGCGAATCCCACGTTGGGACAATAGTAAAATCGCCACTTCTCGAGCGCTTCAGGTCAACTCCCAAAGATCCCTTTTTCTTGCTCGCACTTCTGCGAAAGGTTGGGAGCACAAAAAAAAATTTTATAAAAAAAAAAATAATAAAGAAAAAAATATTTTTCATAAAAAAAAACTGTATGCTGGGACCACTTTTCTTCTTCCACATCCTTCCTAGTCTCTTCAGATAATTGGAAAATTGAAATGGATCTGAAAAAAAGGATTAAAAAATTAAATTATAAAATTATTATTTGCTCAGAACACTATTAAACAATAAAATCATTTGAAAGAAATTTTTAATCAAAAAAATGTTAAATGAATGTTAAAAAATTTTTCAGAACTAAATTAATTAAAAAATAATTAAAGCCAATTACAAATTTTTTATGTGTAAATTTTTGAATTTATAAAAATTAATAATGAAAGAAAGACTCACCTATATGAAGGGATTTCAGCGTAGTGTTAAAAATACGATGCCAGCACATTTTTTTTTTTTATGAAAGGACAAATCTTTCTTCTTCTGGACCAACTGCCTGGAAAAAAAAAATAATTATCCTACATGTGAAAAGTAAAATATTAAAAATCCTGAATATTATCAATTATTTTAATAATTATTATTATACTTTTAAATATATCAATATTTGATATTGTTCCAATTATCATTTACAAACATTAAAATTTGTTACAAATAAAAACAATAGATAAATTTTAATTATTATATTAAATATTTGTTTTTATTATATTGATATTTATGAAAAATATAATGGAATTTGTTTATAAATTTTCAAAAATATTTTCAATAGTAACTATTGTTATTTCTGTATTTCTTTAAAAATAAATTAATTTTGTTAATAAAATTCAATTTCTTAAAAATTTTAAATATATGCATAAATTAAAGGAAAAAATTTATTAACATACATTGAACTGCGACTCAGCAATGCCAGATCTCCTCCAGGAGCAGCTCCGCAACAAACACCCATCCTTCACGCAATTAAAACTATAAATTGAGAAAAAAACTATTTTATAAAAATTTATAATTTTTTTTTTTAATAAAAAATTGAAAATCAAATTTTTTAAATAAAATTAATTTAATTTAATAAAAATCAAACCATTTCTTGTTTTCTCAGTTTTTTTCATAAATTTTAATTAACTAACAATATTTGTGTTATTAATTAAGAATAACTTTAATTGCCATCGAAAATTATTTAAATTATCAACTTTTGTAATTAATAATTAATGAGTAAAATAATAATTTTTTGTATCAATAAAAGGAAATGCCTGCGCTAATAAATATGCAAAAAAAAGAAAAATAATAAACAAAAATTGTCTAAATAAAAAATTCAAAAAAAATTTTTTTTTTTGTAAAATAGATATTAAATTATTTTTTTACAAAATTTAGAAAGAATTTTTCAATTATTACATATTAAATAGAAAATTTAATATTTATTATATTTCACAAAAATAAAATTAATTCTTTTTATAAATAAATATTTACCTGATTTGAGAAGAAATGATGACGCCGAAAGAAAAAACCTTATTACGAGATAATTTCGTTTCCATATTTTAGCCCTGTAAATAAATGAATAAAAAAAACTCAATTAAATATATACGAATTTTAATTGTAATGAAATTTTGCTTTTAAAATTTGTCTCTTAAATACGACGGACAAATATCTGAAGAAATATAAAAGAGAAATGTGGAATTAGTTGTGCGGTAATTTTTAGGTTAAATTCTAAAGCATCATCAAATTTGACAAAATATTAAAAATTCCGATACTCACCAACAAAAATTAATTGAATTCTTGAATAATTGGATTAAACTGATCTTAATTATTGAAATATATTTGTAATTTACACTACAATTATGAAATACTTTTTGTTTTTCACGAAATAATCGGTAAATTTCAACCGCGCTTTCAACAATGTCCACTACAGTAATGAGCAGTGGTACCAACAAAAACGAAAAAAATACCAACATTACTACCAACATAGAATTTTTTTTTTACTTTTTTTAATTGTAAGTTTGTAACAACCTTGCTGAACCTTATTTATTATTTTCAATTTTATTAATATATTTCCAATTATTTTTTTTTATATTAATATTGATTTCGACATATAAATGATTTTTTAAAAAATTAATTAGGGCGAAAATACCCTAGTGGCTGCAAAATGAAGTCATATATAATGCCAACCCAAGATAACAAAAAAACTGAACTTCATTCCTACCAATATAACAAAAATTCTCTTTTGAGAAAAGTTTGATTTTTTTTTATTTATTCATTTTTTTCGCAATTCTTATATTTATTATTAATAAAATAAAAATTGTTATATTATTACGATTTGAATTATACATTTACCTGTATTTTTTGTTTAACATTACGTTTCTAAACTTTTTAGGTTAGATTTCCGTGTCAGAAAAATTTTACCGAAATGTACTAATTTTTTTGTTTCCTGCCACGAAAATTTGATAAATTTCTGTTTATTTATATAAAACAATACTTAATTATCAAAATATATGAATAATTAGTGTTAAGATTAAAAAAAATACTGTAAGATTCATTTTATAAAATGAAAAACGAATCTCCTATACTTTCTGACGACGCCATTTGCAATGAGCAGTAATGCCAACCCAAGATAACAAAATGCTGAACTTTTCATTTCTACCAACATAACAACAATTTTCTTTTAAAAAAAGCTTGATTTTTTTTATTGATTAGTTTTTTTTGCACTTTCCATATGGATTACTAATAAAAAATAATTACTATTTAAAATTATATATTTACCTGTATTTTTTTAATTAAAAAAAACTATTGTAAAATATAGAATTTTTTTAAAAATCTTGCTGTTTCATTTTCCACTGGTTCCATGTTCCATTCTCGTTCCACTATCCACGTCTGCAAAAACATGACGAATAATATAAAAAAAAAAATTACTTCATGACATTTCATGACGTTTGTTGGTTTATTTTATCTATAAATATATTTATAAAAAAATTTATCGAAGAAAGGAATCATTAAACACATTTCTATACTTTGTGTCGTAAAAACTTACGATAATCACGTATAGCTATATTAGTAATTATATTATTGGTTTTTCCATTTTCATTTAAAAAAAAAAAAATGTTCATCAAAATTTATTAATAAAAGTGAACAAAAATGCATCAAGAAATCAAATATAACATAATTATATATCAATTTGAAAAAATATTTTTTTATTGAATTCAAAGTTAAGGTAAGTATTTTCTATTTATATAATTGAAATGAATTGACAATTTGTTGCGTTTAATTTCTTATCTATATAGCTTACAATTTTTTTTTTTTCTCAAAAATTTTAAACAAAATTTTCCAAATATTTTGAAAATAAAATGTTATTTACACAAAAATTACATATACCAAATTATTTGGAAATATTTTAAAAAAATCTTCCGTATGTTTATTTTTATTTTCACAAACATAACCTCAAAATGTTTGCATTCAATTTCTATATTATAATTAATCTTTTAATTATTTCTTTCGATTTTTGAAGGTTTTTAGAATTATTAGAAAAAATAAATAAATTTACTAAGGATTTAATTTCAAAAAAATTTTTAAAAAAAACTTGTCTTTAGAGATTTTTTTAATTACAATATGTTTTCTATTTTTTAATTCTCTTTTTTTTTATTGAAATAGATCATCGAAATTCTTTCGACTTTTATAATTTAAAATGCCCGAAACAACGTCTGAAGAAACAACAACGAATACAACAGAAAATAATACCGAAGATAATAATCAAAGAATAATTCCAAATCCAATAAGAGATAGTCAAAATGTAAATAATTTAAATCTTGGAGCAAGAACTATTGAACGTTCTCGATTATTTGTTAATAATATATCGACGACAATTGAAGAAATGCAACCAATAATTGGACAAGTATAAAATTATTTTTATTTTTCACATGAATATTTATTTTCATAAAAAAAAAAATTGAATGATAAAACTTTCTTTTATTTAAAAAAAAAAAAAACAATTTTATTCTTTTTTGTAATTTAGAAAATGTTTTTTTTTCTCAAATTTTTAATATAAAAGGAAAAAAAAAAAGTTTTATTCTTTTACTATCGAAAATTACTAAAAATTATTAATTTTTCTTTTCAAGATTTCTTGGTCATTTTGGCCAAATTCACCACGACAAAATTCTGACGAGAGAACATTACAAAATGAAGAATCACAAAATGATAATTTTATAATAAACATGGAAACAACATCGGAATCTGATGTGATTTTGAATCCACCACCAAATTCACCAACAGATCACAATCATTATCATAATCACAATCATAATAATTCCAATTCAAATGATAATTTTCATCGTGATATTCACGAGACTGATAATAATGACGATAGTCAAAATAATAATAATAATAATAGTGAAACTCAAGACGCTCATTCAACATTGAATCCAGAAGCAAGAAAAATGCTTAAAATATTACGAAAATACATTCCATTAGTTTTAATTTTACTTGTCAAAGTTCTTATTGATTATAAATATAAAATAATACATTTTTTGGTTTTAATATTGACAACAATTCAAGCTGATTCCGATTTAAAACGTGAAATATCAAAACAACAAAATCGTAATTTCATGTCATTATTTGGAATATTTCTTTATATAATTGGTTGTATTATTTTTTTGAATTTTTTATTTGATCAACCAATAATGCCAAATATCACAACATTAACAAGCGCATGGGAATTATTGTGGATTGTAATGATCACTGATTTTATGATGAAATTAATAACAATTTTTTGCAAAGTTATATTCACTTGTTTCTCGGCGAAAATTATTTCACTTCAAAGTAGAGTGAGTATTCTTTTTTTTTTTTGCAATAAAATTGCAATTTAAATGAATTTCAAAATAATCTTTTATCATAGGGAAAATTATTACAAAAAAAAAAGATATTTTAAATATGAATATTAGTAGTAATAATAAAATAATAATAATTCATTGAAATAATGATTCAAAATTGCTTTTTTTTTCTTTACTTAGGGTAAATATTATCTGATGTTGGAAGCGACGTCACAACTATTTCGATGTTTCATTCCAATTCCATTTTGGTACAATTTTTTATTTGAAGCATATGAAGGAATCGAAAAATTTTATAGTTTTAGTCTCATAACTATTTATACGCTCAGCAAAGGTGGCAACATTATTTCCCAATTGAAATTATTGAAACACGCTGTGAATAAAATGATGCAACAAGTGGTGAGTAGTGTCGATTTTTTAAAAATTTTATTTTTCAAAAATTAATTAAAAAATTAATTACAAAAATTTTTAATTAAAATTTCTGTTTTTTTTCAATTTAAAAAAATTGCTTCTTTTTAATTGTAATATTAAATTTCACAAAAGTTTAATAATAATTAAAAACAAAAACGATAAAATTTTATTTTCCGTTTAAAATTTTTTTAGAGTGTCGGATCTTTTGCGACAAAAAATCAATTGGACGAATCGGGGGGAATTTGCACAATTTGCCACGATGAATATTCATCACCAGTGAGACTTCATTGTAAACATATATTCTGTGAACTTTGTGTGATAACATGGTTAGATCGAGAACGTTCCTGTCCTCTCTGTCGTGCTCCCATCTCAGATGATCCAATTTATCGCGATGGTCACACATCCTATTTTATTCAACTTTTTTAATCCCCTTCCATTATAAAAAAAAAGAATTCTAAAATTTGTTTATCAAACTCTTATTTTTTCAGTATTCAATCAAAAAACATGTGATTACAATTCCCATTATTATTATTATTATTGATTATAATTTTTTAAAAATCTTTATATTAATCAAACTCATTGTAAAATAATTGTACACAAAACTAGATTTACTACTAATGTAATTTATGAGAAGTTGTTTTTTTTTTCGATAATAAGACTGGACAATTATTTAGTGCAAGTTACAAACTAATTCCAGTTTTTAAATTTTTATATATTTTTTGTTTTTGTGCTTTAATTCGAAGAATTAAATATATATATATATTTGTAACACTTGAAGAGAGTAAGAGCGTTTGTATAAAAAAGAAGAAGGGAAATTAAAATAAAAAGAATTACATAATTACATTTGTATAAACGATGGAATTCGTTTAATCCAATATTTGTTAAATGACTGTGTATAATAAAAAATAACAAAATTGGATATGAAAAAACAAAAATGATTCTTACTTTCATTTCAATTGTATGAAGACGGAAAAAAAAAAAAAATATTTTCTTAATGAAACATCACTGATTAACTCTTAGTTGAGCTTGAAAAAATTCACCATCACCTCTTGTTGCCTGTCGATTTATCTCCTTGTGACGATCACGACTGACAATCTCCTCCAAAACTTCCCCGTCGCCTTTGATTAATCTGCAAATTAATTTCAAAATATTAAAACAAAATAAATATTTAATATTTTTGTTCATGGCTTCTCAATGATTATTTATAAATGTTTAAAATATAAAATAAAATATTAATTTTTAAAAAAAAAAATTTTCATCATAAAATCACTTACCCAGATTTTTTGGAAATTAAAAAAAAATTTACTGAAATTAATAAAATTATTATAATCCTGAAAGAAAAGACAAATTTGGGAATGGATTGAAAAAGAAAAAGAATTATGTTACCTATGTCTACCAGATTCCTTATCGTACATTTTACGAACAACGCCCTGTCGTTTTTCCCATTGTTCTTTTGTCATTGGTGCCATTGCTTTCGATTTATCAACAACAACTGGTTCCGCACCCTCATCAATTGTTTTTTCTTTTGATACTTTTTTCTTCTCCTTAATTGGCTTATCTTTGCGTGTTTTCATTTTTTTCAATTTCTTCTTAAGCTTCTTCTTCTTACGTTTTTTTTCAGCTTTCTTTAATTTTTTTGCAATTTTTTTCCTCTTCTTACGTTTCTTTTCATCCTCAGAACTTGAACTTGAATCACTTGAACTTGAATCATCAGTATCGCTACTACTCTCACTACTTGAACTCGATGAACTTGACGATGAATGTGAACGTTTTTTTAATTGAACATTGTCTTCAGATTCATTATGATGATGATGATGCTGTGACGATGATTCATCTTCAGTTAATGATTTTGGTTTATCACGCGTTGTACTGCTACTTCTTTCAATTTGATGATGCGATGACGATTGATCGGAACGTGCACTATCGCGATTTTCATATTGTCGTGACGATGATGATTCCTCAGTTTTATATGAATTATTATAATCCTGCGATGGACGATCTTTGGAAAATCTTTGACGTTGCGCATAACGATCTCTCATATATGATTGTCCTTCATTATTCCGATGTTGATACATGCCACGTCGACGATATTCATAACTCATTGATTGATTCATTCTACCGCCTTGAGATCGATTGAAATTATTGAAATTTCGATTATTCATGTCACGTCCACCACGCATTCGACGATCATCAAAATTACGATAATTTCGATTCATGTTGCCCCTTTGTCTGTAACTAAGAAAAATCAATTAATCATTATTGTCCAATAAATTCTAAGGATTCTAAGGACATGATTTTTTTTTTCACCGTCGTCGAAAATCGGGTCCTTAGTCGATAAGAGAAAAAAAAAAGAAAAAAAAAACAACGTTCATCTTTTTTTTTTTTTTTGAAGTATGGGGAAGAGTGAAAAAAGACTTAGAAAATTTCAATATTTATGTAAAAAAATAAATAAAACGATGCATAAAATTGGTTAAAATTCTCGATTAAAATGAAAACGTAAAAAAATAAAGGAAAGCAATTGAAACTCTTTTATCAAGAAAATCGTGATTTGATTAATTTTTAAAAATTACGACGAAATCTTTCTGTCGATTGTTTGGTCGGTCAAATGAAAATTCGTACAATTAAAAATTAGGATAAATTAAAATTCGATGAATTGAAATTTTTGTCATTTAAAAATTCAAATAACATAAAATTCTATTGAATGAAAATTCTGTTAAATTAAAATTCTTTCAAAAAAAAAATCAAGTCAAAGAAAATGACTGTAAAATAAAAAATAGCTAAAAAATTTTATGTAAAAATTCGTATAAAAAAATCTGTTGAATTTTAAATTGAAAATTCGTCTAAAAGATAATTATTTCTTAGAATATTCTTTAAAATAAAAATTCTAATTAATGATTTTTATGGGATAATCATGCGCCCCATAAAAAAAAAATGTTAAATATTTGGGCAATGAGAGTAATCTTGTAATTTAATTTTCCATCTCGCTAAACGAGAATTTATAGTCGAATTTTTTAATTAATTCAACCAAATTAATGCTTTATGATCTGTCAGAATAGTAAATTTTCTACCAAATAGATAAAAATTTGAAAATATTGAACTAGAAATCAAATTATTAGCCAATTGTCGAGTTTTTTTCTTTTTTACGTTCCCATTTTTTTTTTAAAGAGATCAATTTTCACCTTATTTTATCGTTTCATCTGAAAATCAAAAAATACAAAAAAAAAACGAATAAAAATTGTTCAAAGAGTTGAAATAAAAAACTCACCATTATTATCTTGAAATCAACAAGTAACCTTTTGTATATCCTCATTTTTTTTTTTTTTTTTTTTTAATAAAGCAAAGATTTATATAATGAAACAAATTGTTCAATTCCAAGCCTCGCGCGCTCTTCCCCAAACAAATAAAATTGAAATTTGTTGTTTATTTTTTATTTTTTTTGTGATTTGCGGTTCAAGAAAAATTGCATACTTCATGCCTCTCATTCCACCTTGATTATTGTCGTTGTACATCCGATTTGAAAATGTACGATCGAATCTCTCCATTTTGTATCTCGACTCACGTTGACTGTAGGTGCGTTGTTCACGTACATAATTGTCACGACCACCACTGCCTCCACCCTGTAATTGAATTCCATTGCGACGATCGCGCGACGATTGATTATATTTTTGTGACATTGCACTATTATTGTCGGATTTCGATTTTAATTGTTTTCGTGAACTTGAACCACGACTTGCCGTTGATGATGAACTGGAACTACCCGATGAACTTGCACGTCGTTGTTTTGATTTATTACGTTTATCCTTACTGCAGGCGTTACGACGTTTTGGCGATAATCCCGAGCCACTTGCGCTCGATGAACTTGAATTTTTATGCTTTCTCAATTTCCCCTTTAAACGATCCTGCGATCTTGAATCTTGCTTTGAAACAACATCACTCATTTTGTTGAACGTAAATGAAACTGTATTAGTGGACCCTGCACACAAATCATTTACAACAATAAGATCATGTAAAAAAAATAAATAAATTCAAAATCAATTTAAACTGTTATCATATTAAAAAAGAATTACAAAATTTTACAAAATGGTTTAATTAATACGAAAATAAAAAAATAACTTTTGATACAATTTTAATTATTCAAAAATTATCCTCAAATATTAAATCAAATAGTTGGAATAATCTTTCAATTTTTAAAAATCAAATTGTCCTTAAATATTAAATCAAATGATTGAAAATACTTTTAATTATTCAATCAAATAGAAAAATATCTTTAATCCGGGATTTAAAAAATTATTCCATTAAATAATTGAAATTAGATTCAAATAATTAATAAAAATAATTGAAACTATTGAAAAATATGGAAAAAATTTTAAATAACATTTTTATTCGTTTACCTTTGATCAATATATTTTAAAAATTTAATTTTAATTTTCTACTTTTTAAAATTTTTCATTTTAATAATTAACTTACAATTATTAATAGAAACGTGCGAGAATTTTCTAGAAAGAATGAATTTTTTTACATAACTATTACATATACAATAGAAAAATTACGATCAATGAAAAAAGAAAAATAAATTGTTACAAAATATTTTTAACAATTCATCACAATTTCTGCAAATTTCGTTATTTAAAATTATTTTTATTTATAACTTCATTTAATTAATTTATACCTATTATTAATGAATTTCTATTTAATAATTTCATAAAAAAAAATTTTATTACGAATTTTAAAAATTTTTACCGTTTTATTTTCTAAACATTAACAATTTATTTAGAAACATTTTTAATTATTTTTTTCCACGTAAATATTTTAAAACATTATTTTTCAAATATAAGGGAAAAATTAAATGTAATTCCTCACAATCTAGATATTTTCATTTACTTTTTTTAAACTAATAATGAAACGACCCTTTATAAATAGATTTAGAAGACACAAAATCAATATAAAACATAAATATCCAGTTAAAGTATATAGAACGTTTTTCTTGCTCTACATAACAGAAAGTATATTTTAAAATTTATCAATTAAAACAAAATGATGCAATCTCAATATAGAAAATATTTAATTTAAAATGAGTACTTACCTCAGAAATGTAGCATTTCAGAGAAAAATACAGGAATTCTTCGGCGAAGTTGGTTTTGCGCATTATACAAAATCCCAATTTTTTAACCTTTCATCACAAGCATTGTGACAATTTCCATGAATATATATATATCTATATATATATATATATACTTATATTGATGACGCCGTTGATAATAATTCCAAGCGGTTTATTATTTCTGATGAATTTTCGTATCACACCTAAACTATTTCACAACTTTTATATTATTTAAAAAAAACAACTAAAATCGACAGCAATTTATGCATAAGTAAATATAGATTTTAATTTCTTAAAATGGCAAATTAAAATATCGATAATGTAACATAACCTACAAAAAAAAATGAGTAAATGAAGAGAAAAAAAAAGCCACAATTGTTCTTCCAAATTAAACTGAACTAATTGAGAAATGGGGTGATGAGTTTAGAGGAAAAATCAATGAATTACACGATTTATATTTTTATAGCAATTGTTAAACGAAAGAAAATATTACTCGATTGCATTTACCTTTTGTGACTCGTTGAAAAGAAGAGGAAGACGAACAAGACACGAACAAAAAGTGACGTAGAAACGAAACTGACAACTTTAACGGAAATAATAACCACGGGAGAATTGAAACGTATACGAACCGGAAGTGATAAATGTTTTTGAATTAAAAATTGTAATGTACTTTTTTTTTATTTTACTTTCAAAAAATTATATATAAGAAATTAATTATTATTATATTAAATTTATTTATTTTCTGTCTACACGTCAATTAATACGGATATTTTAAACCAATTTTAAGGTTAGGGTTTTTTACATTTAGCGGGAAAGTTTAAAAAAGAATACATATAGAAAAAACCAAATTATATATTAGTCACAATTTATTTTTATTGTATTTTCTGTTTACAATATAAAAGAATATCTATTCTTATAAACATAAAAATTGATTTATTGACTTTTTTGAGATTCTAACTGTTTCAATAAAAGAGTTATAATATATATATATATATATATATATATATAATATACATTTTGAAACAAAAAAAAAAATTTCAATCTGTCAAAGTTTCAATTTTTTCCCAACTTTTTAAAAAACAAAATTCTATTAATTTTTTATCAAGTCCCAATAAATATTAGTTTTAAAATAATTAAAATTTTTTTTTAAATTCCAAAGAGTATTATTTTAAACAATGTCGATAATAGAAAAAGATTGCTATTGCAAAAGTAAGGTGAGTTTATAATTAAAGAATTTTTTATTTTATTAACCTTTACATATATTTAATTTTATTGCAGCATTTAAAAATTTATTTAAATCAAATTTTAAACATTTCTCTTCATATAATTACTTACGTCTTTAAAAAGTCTTAAATTAACAAAACTACTATTACTAAAATTTAAATACTTATCAATTTTGCATTTATTGACAAAAAAAAATTTTTTTTTTTTTTTTGAAGAAAAGTTTTTTTTTTATTAAAAACTAAAAATATTTTTAATAAAAGAAATTACTTTATTTTTAAAACTAATCCTATGACTCTTTTGACCCTGTATGCTTATATCACCCGCTTTACTTTGCTATATAAAAACCAAACTGTGATTTAACTTTTGAAAATCATTAAAATTAGCAATGATTTCCAAATATTTTGACATTTTTAAAAGTTCATAATCCGTAGTATTTACATTTGTTTTTTTATAAAAAGGTTTTATGAAAAGACCTGATTGTGGATTTAAAATGAAATTTGTCTTTAAATCATCAATCATAATTGTATTCTTGGGGGAGAATTGTTTATATTTACCCCAAATTAAAGCAAGAGGTTTTACATTAATAAATTTAAATTTTTTTAATCTAATTGGTACCATCGCCAATATATCTAAACAGAAGGCAATCTTATAATTAGGATTATTATTTATTTTGAATTTGTTCATCTTTCTCTCAATATATATCATTTTTGTCGCTGACCAAATAACAATGTCATAATTTTTATAGGCTTTCGTTAAAAATTCATGTAAACAGGGCCTCTTTGCATTTGATCTATCATCCAACAAGGTGTGATCTATATCAAGAACTAGTAATTTTTTTCCCTCACGAAGAGGATTTAATTCTTCAATATTATAATTGTTTATTCTTTCCTGGATTATTTGATCAATAAAATTATCGCCAGTGACGATCTGGAATATATATTATTTATTTATTATTTTATTTACTTTTATATCGCGCTTTTGTAAAAAAAGGAAAAGGGGTTCCGACCCAGACTATATAATTATAAATATAATAAAGATTAAAGATGAAGAAAATTATTTAATACTTACATGTAAAAGTAGAATGTTAAGTAAAATGAAATAAAATCGAAAATTAATCATTTTATATAATTATTTTATATAATTTCGCACTTGGTTTATATAGAAAACTTCATGTTAAACTATCTTTTTTTAATTATCTTTTTGTTATTTTATTGATATTTCAATACCTTAAGTCCATTAAAATATGATTAGGCACATAATAGCCTATATACATATACATGTATGTACTTTTGAAAAGAATGTAATTAAATAAAAATAGATATGTATAGCTTTTTTAGAAACTGCGTATAATATGTATAATTTAACTGAATAATATGAGAGAATGTAATAAAAATAATTCATATCGTTTTTTTTTATATCATTGACGTCGCACATTACATGTTTTAATTGATTAAAATTAATAATTATTAAAAATTTATAAAATTAAATTATTTAATATTTCACCAAAGTTTTTTAAAATTTAATTCATCTTTTTCTTTAAAAATTTTTATACGAATTATTCGTAAAAGTAATTAAAAAATCATTGTGATTTGTTCCGGAAGACTGAACTGAGTATTTTTATAAATAATTTAATTATTCAAAGCGATGTAAATTAGAATTATAGTGAAATATGGGCCATTTTCGATCCTATCAGTATCCACGTATTTTGTATAAATTTTATCTAAACAATCAGAGGGATGGGGAGTCTGAATTTTTTTTAAATCCTACCAAAGGGAATAAAGGGTTTTATCTAAATAACCATAATGTAATGTTAGCCTGATTTTGAATTGTTTCATTCCATAATTATTGCTTTACTTTAATGTTATTTATTATTCATCATTAATATAAAACAAACTTTTTTTGAAAACTGCTTCACAGTTTCTTATATCCTCTGGCATGTCCATAGGCATCTGAAACAAAAAAAAGAGTACAATTAAAAAAATAATGTTTATAATTTTGTAAAGTTTATATAAATGTATATAATTTTTAATAGCAAATTTGTTATATTTAAAAAAATATCTTATTTTGCAGTTATTAAAGATTTATTATACCTAACATATAGTTGATAAATTTATTTTATTTCATTAATATAAAAATAGGATTCAAAAAATTCAATTCAATTCACAAAGCTGGAACCTGCACTTTGCGATGAATTAAAAACAATCGTAGAAGCTCTAAACGTTCAGGGAAAAGGTATTTTAGCTGCCGACGAATCACCTGCCAGTTTAGAGGAGAGATTCCGATTTTTAAATTTGGAAAATACTGAAATTACTCGAAGAGATTACAGGGAAATGCTATTTTCATCTAATGAGGTTTAGTTTTAAAATTTGTTTCACAAAAAAGTTTTGCATTTGTATTACGAGAAAATTTATTTTAAAATTTAAATGACAAAATTTAATATTTAACAAACTTAAAAAACAAATTATGCAAAGCTATACAAATTTAATACACGGACAAAATATTGGTACAAACTGACAGACAGATAAACCGTAAGTCGCAGCAAGAGGTCAAATAAAAAAAAGTTCAAAATAACTTTCAGATTTTAGTAATTTTTTTTCAAATACTCTGTATTAAATTTAGAAGAGTCTAAAAAAAAATTTTTAAATCTTGCTTTTTCGGATGTGAGTAGTCGTTACTTGGTCAATATATAAGTGGAATTTTATTACATCACGAAACATTATATCAAAAAACGAAAGACGGTGTAGAATTTATCGATTTATTATGTCAAAAAAATATAATTCCTGGAATAAAAGTTGACAAAGGTTTAGTGCCTTTATTTGGAACTGAGGGAGAAAATTTGACCCAAGGTTTAGATGATCTAAAAGAAAGATGCATTCAATATAAAAATGATGGATGTCATTTTACAAAATGGAGATGTGTTTTTACTATTTCTGATAATTTACCAAGTCGTCTGTCAATTGAATCGAATTGTCACGTACTCGCTAGGTGAATATAAAATGCAATTTTCTTGTTAAATTCCAATATTTTTTTCTACTTTTAATTAAAATCATATTTCTTCAGTTTAATAATTTATATAATATAAAAAAAAAATATTATTTATAGATACGCAACAATTTGTCAAAGTGCCAGATTGGTGCCCATTGTTGAACCTGAAATTTTGACTGTCGGTGATCATTCGATAGAAAAATGTCAACAAATTCTAGAAGAAATTTTGTCAACATTATTTTTTATTTTTCAAAAATATCATGTTTATTTAGAAGGAATTATTCTCAAACCAGCAATGGTTCTTCCAGGAAATAAATCCGAAATTTGCAATGCAGAGATAAGTTTTCTATGCTTTAAAATATTTATGAAAAAATTTAAAGAAAAAATACTTAAATATTTGAGATTAAAAAAATTTATTTTTAATTTTTAATTAAACAGATGGTTGCAAAATGTACTGTCACAGCACTTTTAAGAACAGTTCCATCTGCAGTTTCAACGATATTTTTTCTTAGCGGAGGCCAAAAGGATTCTGAGGCTTATTCAAATCTCAATGCCATTAATCTCTTTAATGCTAAAAAACCATGGACTCTCAGTTTCTGTTTTGGTCGAGCTCTTCAGGTATAGAATAATAAATATTTAAATACTTTAAAACTCATCATTGATGTTTTTAAGTTGAGAATATGAAAAAAAATTTAGAATTATAAAAAATAATACTGAACTTTGCTTTTAAGATCAAAAGAAATTATAAATTTTTCTATGTTATAAAAAACTGAAATTTTATTTATTTTTCCCTTTGAAAATATAAAAAAAATTTGTTACTACTTTGATATATAAAAAAAATTTAATTTAAATATAGAACGAGGCAATGAAAGTTTGGAGTGGAGAGTGTAGAAACATATCAATGGCTCAAAGTGCATTTTTGGAGAAAGCAAAATTGGCTTCACTAGCCTCTTTGGGAAAATACAGTGAAAATTAAATTTTAATTAATATAAATAATAAAATTACTGATTATGAATATTTATGAATTTTTTTCAGAAGGGATATTTATTACTCTTGTTTAAAAAAGTTTTATTGTTTTATGTATGTAAGAGAAAATAGGAAAAATATATAATTTTTTACTTTTAAATATAACAAATGAAAATAAAAGATTTTTTTTTAAAAAAGATCCTGCTATGAGGTGCCAATAGCCTTAGCAATGAAATTCTGATGATGAAGCTTTCAATGTCAAGCAAGGTGCCCTTGACTGACCTTTAAAGCAGTGATTCTCAAACAGAGTATAGGTTATTCAATGGATTTTAAAGAATGCCAATAAACATTCATGAATTTCATCACTCCACGTCGTCGTGTCGGTCGATGAATTGTCATCCCTACTTTCGAAATCAGTGCAATAGCCACGTGGTCCACTCAGGGACGTAGTCACTTAACGTACGTCATGATTATAAAATTTATTTATATCATTTACATAAATATATACACGCTATAAATAAATATATTTACTTTTATTACATTCACATTCTTTTTGTGAACGCAATATTAAAAGGTTATAAAAAAAGGACCATTTTTGGCACTACATATGAATTTGTTGATAAGGATTAAAAAATATTTTTTTTTTAGAAAAATGGAGATGATAATTATTTTTTAGGTTAAAGATAAATGATAAATCAATAGATTTTATATTTAATTGATTTTTCATTAAAAATTTAATATTATCTCAAAAACTAAAATAAGTGGTCCCACTTCATGCGGATTTCCCCATATATAAAAATTTATAACAAAAAACCGTTTAGCTTTTTGCTCGGGTATTAAAAAGTTATATACTATTTCTACTATCATTTTTATTATAACATTTTAGTCGCGCCATAATAATAAACTGAAATCACTAATTAATAGTTGTCAATTTATTTTTAATTTACTATAAAAAATATAAATTATCAGGGATATTTTACTTACACAAAACTATACCTGCGGGAAGCCAATAACCAGTGTTGGGTAAGTAAAATTCTCAAATTATTCTTAAATTCTTTAAGCTGTTTTTACAATAACTGTTTTCTTCGGCACACAAAAAAAACTATCTATCCTTGTTTAACTTATGAAAAATAGTGTAGACGGACCTTTAGTTCATTCAATTCATAATTTTACCTTCCAATCCCTGCTAAAAGTTTTGGCGCGCGCTTCATGTTAACAAAAATGTGCAATTGTTTACTTAAAAATAAAAAAAATTCCCTTTTTTCGTGTAATAAATAAAAAAATATTAAATATTAGAAGTTTGTCAATTTATAATTATATATATATTAGAAAAGATAATTCTGCAAACTGTAGTTATTCAATTAATTAATTTTGAGGACAAGTGATAATTTATAGGTTAAGTTATAATTTTTTTTTGCACCTCTTTTTTTTCCCTATGAATTATTAAAAAAAAAAAACCCCCAATTACATATTTCTATTGGAAAAAAAATTCAAGATACATTCCTGAAATTAATTTTCACGATTATATGCGAGAATAAAAGTTGAGAACACTGGTATGACATAAAGTGCGCCGGCGTGAGCGCAAAAGCAAAAGGAACTTTGAGGCCGTCATTCGTTTTTAATCGTGACTCACAGTCGTTTTCCACCCGGGTATCTATCAGACCTTGTTTCTTATCCCTCACGATTTTTCAATTTTTACTACGTTGAAACGAATTTTATCTACAAAAGCACGTAAGTACATTTAATATCTTTTATTTGAAAAAAAAAAAAAATGAAAAAACTTTTCCAATAACTTATTGAATTTAAAACGAATATAACGTTTTCTATTTTTTTTAAATGCCCAATGACCTTGACTGACATTTAACACTTGCACGTAGATTTTCTTTTTTTTTTTTTGACATTCCCATAATTTTTCTAGTTATAATTATTTTATTATTGAAATTATCAAATTAGATTGTAAAAACAATTTTTTAAATGTATTTTTCATTCGCGAAATTTTAAATATTATCACTTCCTGGTTGAGATTACATATATATATGTTAAAGTTACGTCATACACTTGAGAACCCCTTGGAATGATATGGGGAGAAAAACCTTCAGGAAAATATTCAAGTTCATGAGTTTGCGCCCCTTGAAAATAGGACAAATTCGATAAGGGGTGTTTCTTTTTTTTCATGCGTCAAAAAAAAAAAAAATAATTAAAACATTTTTTTTTTTATAATTATTTCTTTCGATTTTGCAAAAAAAAAAAAAAATTGAAGGACGAAAATTTTATTAATTACAAATTTTTTTTTGGGAGGGGATAACAATTGAAGTTTAATTATTTGAAATTAATTACATTAACATGAATTCTTTTATTCATCAATAATCAAAAATTTTTTAAATCGTTTTTTGCCATTATTGATTAATAATTAATTAACTAATTTTATTATTACTTAATAATTAATTTATTTAATTAATAAAAAAAAATTAATTTAAAAAAACAGATAATTATGATTACTTATTATGATTAATCAATAATTAACTTATTAATATTAATTTATTTAAATTAATTATATTCTAAATATTGAGGAAAAAGTATTTCATAAAAATTTAATTCTACTTTTGAAAAAAAAAATTATAAAAGAAATTTCAATTGATAAGGAATTATTTACCATATGGATTTATTGATTAGATGAAATGAAATTTTTTTTTTAAATAAATAATTTTATGAGATTGTTAAACTAGATTAGGGCATTTTTATTAATACTGCAAAAAATTACAATTGAATAAATTTTTTTTTTTTTTTTTAAAGGATTATTAAATGACTAATTCTGATAAAATTCAGGAAATGGATAATTAAACAAAGTATCATAATTACATAACAAACATCGAAAATTCTAATTCCAATTTGTAACTATTACGTAACTGTTAAAAAAAATTACTTGAATTTATTTTTTTTTATTAATATTAATTTTAAAAATGATTAATAATGATAATAATTAAATACTAGGTAATAATAATATTAATTAATAATGTAGAAATTAGTTAATACTTAATAATAATAATAATTAATTCATTAATGTATTTAATTTAATTAATTATTAAGTTATTAATTAATATTATTAATTCTTTTTATTGTTAATAATTTTTTAGTTATATTAATTGTATTATTATTATTATTATTATATATTATAATATAAATAATATAATATTATAATAATAATAGTAATTTTTAAACGTTTCTATTATTATATAATAATAATAATAATATTAAAATTTGGACAAAAAAAATTTACAAGCAATGATGTAATAATATTTGGCATTTAAACACGAGGGCAATAAATATTCTTATATGAACGTTACGCTTGCGCGCAGACATTTAAATTAATTGTTAAGATTTCGTCATAAATTCTTTGAAATTAAGAGTTGCAATTCGTATGAACCTTTGGCCAGGTATCAGTCATTTTTTTTTCCCTTCATATATATATCCATAAAAAAACGATTATAGTTTTTATTTACAAAAATGGAAGCACGTATAGGTCTCAATGTCCACATCACTATCAGTGATTCAAAATGGGTAAGAGTCAAGTTCATAAATATTGTTTATTGATAATTTTTTTTTGCTGAATTATCGAAAATAATTTCGTTATTTATCTTTCGTGTTTTATATATACTTTTTTTTATTACAAATTATTTCCAATTTTTTTTTTTTTTTTTTTTTTTTTTTTTTTTTTTGGTAAAAATTAGAAAATTTTTGAAATTTAAAAAGAAAGTAGAGATTTTTTTTTTATTTTCCTTTTTGTAGGTTTTATTTATTATATTTAGTTTATAATAAGAATAGAATGATTTATTTTGATTGTAGAATGAAAATTTATTGATTTTCTTTTATTTTACATATTTATTTTACGGATCTATTTATCTATTTTCAATATATATATATATATTTTTTTTTAAAAAACTTTTATAATAAAAAATTTATATTTATTTTTATAATATTTTTTTAATGTCAAAATCACGAGTATTTTTAATATGTAAAAAAGCTAAGCTCATATTATAGTGTTTCATGAGCCAACTTTCAACCACTTCTATAACTTCCTTATGTTCATTTATTAGTTAAAAAAAAGGTTATTATTAAAAATAAAAACATTTTAAACTTTATAATAATAATAATTTTATTATGGATTTTCTGAAAATTAATAATTAAAAAAAAATTTGTTTCTCACAATAGGGTTGAAGAGAATTATAAAATGAGAACTTTTCCTTCACTTGTAATTTTCGCAATCATTTTGATGCTATTTGAGATAACACCACAAAAACAACCTTTTGAAACGAGACAGTAAAAATATTTAAAAAATTTTAAGAAATTATTATTATTATTATTATTATTAATTATATTAACATTAAAAATTTTTATTTCACTGAAAATAACAATTTTTTGTTATAGTATTATTTTGGAAATAAGAATTGATTTTCTTTGCTAAATAAAAAATTAATAAAAATAATAATAATAATAATAATAATAATAATTAACTTTTTATAAATTTCAAAGTTATTAATTAACTATTTTTCGATTCTGAACCTATATATACATATATACCTATAACAATTTTATTTTCAGTCATCATAATCAAGCAAAATAATAAGCAGAGAATACTTTTTTTTGCTAAATGCAAGTCATCGAAATTCATATTTATCTAAATTTTGGATAATGCTTTTTTTCGAAATGAAAAAACAAATTCAACAATTAAAAATTGTATTTGTAAAATAAGAGAAAATCAATAAATTTGCTACTCTGTAATACAATGTTAATTATTTTTTCTTATTATAAACTAAAAACCAAGTCCTTTCTTATTTAAAAAAATAATAATAAATTAATAAAAAAAAAAAAACAGAATTTTTTAAAGATAAATTTCAAGTTGATGTTTTGGCTCAATTATTAAAATTATTTTGTTAATAATTAATATTTACAAAATTAACTGCATATTCGATATTTTTTTTGTTTCTAATTTTTTTCTAGCATAGAAGGATAAAAAAGAAATATAAATTAATGTGTAAGATATATTAATTTTTTGAAATTTTTTTATGTACTCATAAATAAGTCACACGCTTTTTCAATAAAAATGCTTTCAACAAAATGTTCATTTTTAAACATTTGAAAATTTTTTTAAAAAATTGATAAAAGAAAAAGAAAAATATTTAATATTTTAATTTGTACTTATTTAAAAAAAAAAATGCTATTTTCTGATTCATTTTTCTGAAACCAAATAATTTTCTAATAAAAGTTTTTAAAAAATTATTTTAAAAAAATGTTAATTTTTTTTTTATTAATTTATTTGATATCAGAATAAACTTTTGGTTTTGGTTTATAATAAAAAAAAATACTCTTAAATTGTAGTGTAAATTTATTGTTTTTATTTTCATTTTACATATCTGTCTTGAATATTTTTCATTTAGTGCGCCCAATATTTAATAATACCAACAAATAATAATAATAATTCCTAAAATTACTTTGAGAAAAAATATCTGCAATTTTTTTTTTCATTAAAAATCCTATTTTAATAATTTTATTATTCTAAAAGAAATTAATAAAAAAATTATTTAATATTTTTAAAATTTCTTCAATTTTTCAAAAAAATTTTATAAAATTGTTTATTCTAAATGAAAATAAATTTTAGAGAAAAAAAATTGTATTATCTCGATAAGATGAAATATAATATTCAATTATAATAATAGAAATTTACAAAAGTTAATTATAAAAAAAAACTTTATTATATACTGTTATAACAAATATTTTGCAAAATAAACTTTGAAATTTTTATAATATGATAAGAAAAGAAGGGAATTTTATATTTATTTTTAATACTTTTTTTTTGCGTTTCAAAGTTTCACGAATTTTTCATAAAACTTTTTGTTTTTCACAATTTTTTACGATTTTAAAATATTTCTTTAAAAAATTAAATAATAAATAACATATTTTTATAAATAAAATCTTGAGACACAAAATTTACAATTTATTTTCATAAAAAAGAATTTTAATGTATATAAAGATACAACTTCAAAAAATTATTTTTTAATTTTTTTAATATCATTTTTAGTGCATTTTTCATAAAAAAAAAAAAAAAATTATTGCATGTGTAAGTTGTTAAATTTTCAACTAAAAAAAAATAACAGTCATATCTATATGAAAGTCATGAAATTTTGCAGCGTAAAAAAAAAAAGTATCGTAAAAATAATCATTTTTTTTAAATTATATTAAAAATATTCCATTGTTAATTTCTTAAAATATTTAATATAAATATTTGATAAATTTTCATTTTTATTAGGTTTTTTGAAATTTTTATTTTTTCAAAATATATTTAAAAAATTTTATGACAATGAAATACAAGTATTATTCTCTAAAATAAACAATAATTGTAATTCATTATAAAATAGAATAAATAAATTTATTTCAAGATTAAATTTTAATTATTTGATAAATTACATGATATAAAATATAAATGTGAAATTAAATTAAATTTTCTTTTTTTTTCTTGCAAAGTTGATAAAAGAAAAATAAAAAAAATTATCTATAACCAATAGTTTCTTCGTTTTAAACTATTAAAAAAAATGTTAGTAATATTTATCATTTTTTTAATGACAAAATCACGAGAATTTACAGTATAAATAGACGAAGCTCAGTAAGGTTTTTTCATAGTCAACTTTCAACCTCTTCTACCTTTGGTAACTTCAGTTATTGGTAAAAAAAAAACTATTTATTATAAAATTTTTTAAATTTTTTAACAATTCTAGTTTACCTAATTTAAAAATATTGTTGTTAAACTAAAAAATATCAAAAAGACAAAGCGATTAAATTTTATAAAAATAATTTCTTTTGGAATAATAAAATTATTAAACTATTTAAAATGAAAAAAAAATTTTTTTTTTTTTACAATAAAGTTGCAGATACCTATTTAACTTCAAAGTAAAATGAGAACTTTTACTTCCATTGTAATTGTCGCAGTTATGAGTTTGGTGTTAATGGCAATACCATCTGAGGCCTATTTTGCACGCCGGTAAACATATTTTTTACATTTTCAAGAACTATTATATTTATATATTTAATAAATTAATATTAATAAAATTAAATATTTATTCAATTTTACAAATTCTTAACTTTTCAGTCCTAACAGAAATCGTCCTGGCAAATAGACGTCAAAATCAAATTATTTTTTTTTTATTTTTCTTCAATGCGCTTTTTTTGAAAATAAAAAAATTCATTTGAAAAATCGTACATGATGTAAAATAAAATGAAAATCAATAAATTTTGTACTCTGTAATTAAAAGTTTATCGTTGTTTTTATTATAAACTAAAAAACAAGTTTATTTTTTATAGAAGGAAAACTTGAATGCAAAAAGTAACAAAAAAAAAAAAGAAATGATAGAAAAGAAAACAAAAAAGAAATGTAAAAAACTGCAAAAACAAAAGTATTTAATTTAAAAACAATTTATAACCTTTGTTTGTTTTTTTTAAAAGAATTTGTCGAAATTTTCATTCAAAGGCGAATTTTTAAGTGATTCGAACTTTTAAATCCAAAAATTTGCAATTCATCAAACTTTGATTTGTCTGAATTTTTAATTTCATGAATATATTGTTATTTGATAGAATTCTTAAAGTACGTTGAATTTTTATTTGACCGAATAAACACTATTCAAACAAAATATTTCGGTGTAATTTCAAAAATTGATCAATCACAATTTTCTTGATAATTTCTGATTTGTTAATTTTAAAAATCGCGCTAAATTTTTTTTAAAGATTATATTTATTTGGTAATTTTCAAAAAGTCAAATGAAAATTCGACGTTTTAAGAATATTATCCCCCACAGCACTGAAATTTTCCTAAAGATTTCCTAAAGAATTATTTCAAATGTTCGGAATATTTAATTTGCAATGTTTAGTGAAAATTGTGTAAAGATATAAATGTTTAGCGTGAAACATTTATTCAAGTGGGACATTTAAATCTTTTTTCACAATTTTCACTAAACATTGCAATTAAATATTCCGAATATTTCAAATAAATCTTTAGGAAATCTTTAGGAAAGTTTCGGTGCTGTGGGGGATATTATATTATATTATATTATATTATATTATATTATATTACAATCTAATTTTTTTTATAATCCGTGTGAATTATTGTAATAATATATAGATAAATTTGTCTGTATGTCTGGAGTGTAGGTCTGTGTATCGTTTCTCTGTATTTTAATATCTATAGTAAGTTATTTCATTGACCGTCTATAAGTAATATCAGAGTGGTCCAGACAGTTTTAGAAAGTTGTACTTTGTTCATATATATATAAATTTTTTCTATCTCTGGAAATATTGATTTTTAAAGAATTATTATAATCGACATAACAAGACCCTTGAGTCTTGCTGCGATTAATTTTATAAATATCAACTCTGCAAATGTAATTGTGGTAAGCAATTATTTTACATTTTAGTAAATATAACATTCTCTTTTTGTGTTTGTAATCTTGTTTTTTTGATTTGTGTCCAATATTTCATATTATTATTATTCCCTAATGTGCATATTGCAATGAAGTCCAATATTATCAAAACATTGTGAAAGAGACCACACTCATTTTTTTTTCTTCTTCTCTATATTAATTCTATATCAATATTATTACGTCAGTTTTCTTCATTGATAAAAATTTATTGCGAAATTCTATTTTATCATTGAAAAATAATAAGTTTCTGATTTTTGAAAATAATAATATTATTTATTATTAAAAATAATTAATTTATATAAAATTGCTGTTATATAATAGACATTTTTATCGTTTATTATTTTTGGCATAAATTGACGACAATCTATTTTTATGTATACGTGTTTAACTCTTCGTCTCGACCTTAGTATTTATATATAGATAAATTTCAATTGTCGAAATAATAGTCTGACAATAAAAATTAATTTAACAATTGAATGGCAAATTTTTAAACTCTTTTTTTTATTAAGAATTTAGTTTATTTATATTGGTATCATTTATCAAATTTTAATTTTTTTTAGTAATTTAAAAAAATTTGTAAAAATAATAATTTTCAAAAAAAAAATATATATATGTAACACCCAATATTTTGTCATTCCCTAGAGAGTGAACATATAATAACTGCATTTTTGTTTTCGAGGCCAACGTTGTATTTTATCAATATATTTATGGTAAGCCCGCAGAATCTCCAGAGAAATAAGACCCTGAAAATATGTTTTCGATACTCGATTTCCTTTTAGTTTAAAAGATGCAATTTCTCTCTCTCCCAAGTATAAACATCAGGATTAATAAATATTTATTTCCAAAAAACATGAGAGAGATACAATATTTTCATATCATCTTATGATATTATTTTTTTTTTATTTATTTAAAAAAAAGTCGTTTTTCAAATTTTTATTTAACACATTATGAGAAAAGAAAATTCTTAATAGAAATCTAGAAAATAATATTATAATCTACATTATAAAATTAGTAAAAATTTTGAAAAATATTATAATTGCCAACATGAAAAGTTTAAAAAATTGAAAAAGTTAGTTTGTCCCTCTTCTCTTATTCACTTTAAATCTTTGCTAAGGAGAAAAAGGAAAATAACACACAGAGAATTTCCGGCCTTGAGAGTTTTCACATAATTTTCATACTCTAAAGAAAGAAAGAAAGAGAAAGAAAATTTCTCTCAGGCAGTAAATCTTTTAACTGCACACGAATAAAATAAAAGTCGAAAAATACGGTAATTTATTCGCACCACCATTGTGAGAATTACTCCCCAAAGAGGACAGTAATAAGACGGTAAATTTGACGAATAAATCCTTTTAAATTTGAATTTTCTTCCTCCACTTTAATTTCATTTCTGCTACTTCAATTTTCCTCTATTTCCATTTATATAACTTTCATAAAAAAAAATGCCACACTGAATGTGAATTATTTCTTTGTTTTTTTTCTTGGCGAAAAAAAAAATTATTTTTGAAATACGATTCGGTTTACTAAAAAAGAAAAAATGTTTAATCTCGATGCTGCGTTAATTTTTTTTTCAGATTGGCAACGATAAGGTGCAAGAAAAGTTTTTGTATAAAAGCCTTCCTTTTTGATAGATAAACACATAACTAGAAGTGGAGATGCAAATTTTTCATGAAAAAAAATTATGATTTGCAAGTCTGAAACTTGGTATGGTAGCAGATATTAACAGTAGAAATCACGTAAAATTATTCCCAAAAGAATTCGGCAATTTAATTTTGCCAGAAGTCGATAAAATCGCAAGAAAATTGATAAAATTGCACTGATATATAAAATAAAAAAAATTAATAAAAAAAAACTGCACAAATAAATTATTATTTTTTGAAAATGAAAATAGTTAGCGACTCGAAAAAGAAATCTCACTCCGCCGGGATATGAACCTAGAACTTTCGTCTACCCATTAGCTATAGGTATTTTAACCAATTGAGCTACAGAGTCATCTTTTTTTTATAGAACTAAAATCCCTTTAAAAACGAAAAATAAATTGCAAAGTACTTATAGCACTGAAACTTGTTACTCTCGGGGGGTTTTGGGGTCGCTGATTACAAATCTAGTGAATTTTCTAAAAAATAGTCCGCCATCTACCTTCTAAAAAGCTCGGCTATATTGATTTTATCGACAAATTTTTTCTCATGCATTTTAGGTTATGTTTATAAGCTGTCACTTTTTAATTATCGAATTGCACATTGTCTTTGATTTTCTGTTATTTTCATTTTCAAATTAAATAGTGAAATGGTCTCCGCAATTGTACTATTACCAAAATATCTGAAAAAATTCGTTTAATTTTCAGTCGATTCAATTCGGCCATGATTGATATAAATTGATTAAATTTTTTGCATCAAAAAATGAGACCGTTTCGTGTATCATTTCTAAAAATGATACACAAAACGATTTCTTTTTGATATAACTTATGTGCATCAAAACGTTGCAATAGAAAAAGATACAACCAAGTTTACTGTGTATGTATTATATATTATAAATATATTTATATATTTATATAATATATAATATAATATAATATATATGACATAGTATATAAAATAAAATAATAAAAATTGATAAATAAAATAAAAGCAAAACAAAAATTATGCAAAAATTAACAACTGCCTTAAAAAGTGCTACTTTATCTGCCCAAAACAGGCACAAAAAAGACACTTTTTCATGTCAATGGCGAAAAAAATAATAAATAATTCACAAATGCATTTCGAAAAATTCTTCTCAATAAATGTCATCAACATTTTATATTTATTTCGTATTTGACATCATTAAAGTTTGTTTTTTTATCGTTAAAAAAAGATTAAAAGACGTAGATTTTATTATATCCTTTTTCACAAAATTAAACATCCCTCAGACGGCGCCGATGCTCGTCTTGAATGAAGTTTACGAGAAATTTAAAAAGAGGTGATTGTAGTCGGTTTATATAGTTCCCTTCTCCTCCGGTGGGGAAAAAAAAAAAAAAAAAATTGGGGTGATAGCAAAAGTAATAGCCAGGACGCGGTTTACTCTCGTGGCCGGTGTATATCTCTCAGGTCAGTCCAGGGTGTGCAGGGAACAAGCTCAGGACGTCTGCGCGTGCTGCATTGCGGGTTGCCTACTCTCGTATCTTCCCTCGCTCCCTTCATCACCTTTTTCATTTCCCCCACTTCTTGCTATGCTGTAAAAGCTCAACCAGATCCTCTCTGTTTGTTACTGTACTGTATAGTAAACTGATCAGTTCGCTCTCGGTTCTCCAACTTACCGGAAGTCAAAATGTAGTAAAGGGGAATTTGACGACCGCGTCCATCCGGTTGCGGTCGAATTTTTTTTTTCAATTTAAATAAGAACACCAAATTTTCTCTAAAAAAAAAGACCTTTTTTTTAAGGATTTTTGTTTTTATAGGCGTAATAATGAAAAAAAAAAAAATGTGCTGTTCTTGTAAATGCCTCAGGATGTATATTACATACAAACTGGGCTAATTGTTGTATTATGGTTAATTGTAGAAAAATAGGGCGCGTTTATTAAAACGCTAAAAATGTGTCTCTTTTCATTCTTTATTGAATAATAGCAAAAATAATTATAATATCAATATAATAATAATAATAAAACTGCAAAATCCTTTATATATACTTAGTTTAAGAAAAAGGTGGACAAATGCGAATGTGATAAAAGAAAATTTCTTTTCTCTAAATGTTGAAAAAAAAACTCTACGCTTTTAGATGCTTTCGCGCTTATCTCGAAAAGTTTGTTCTTTTAATCGAAGGCAATCGAGGCTTGAAAAAAAAAATTAGAAAAACTATTTTTTTTAGGTAATAAAGAAGTCTTTCTTCCACCTTTTTGATTTTTTGTTGAAAATAATTTTTCCCCAATTTTTGTGCGTTTTTTTAAAAATATTTGTTGTAGAAACTGATTTTTTCAATAGAATTACCTTTATTTGAACTTTGAATTGGAAAAGTTTTTTTTAGAATTTTTATATGGAAAAAGAAAATAATTTTTTTTTTGATAATTTAGAATATGGCAAAAGAAGTTTACGACAAAGCTGTACCTGAGTTGAAGAAAGAATTGAGCGAAATCGCACAACAAATTGTCGCTCCCGGTAGAGGAATTTTAGCCGCTGATGAATCCACCACAACTATTGGAAAGCGTCTTAAGGACATCAATGTCGAAAATAACGAGGAGAATCGAAAAGCTTACAGACAACTTTTATTTACAACTGCAAAGGTAAAAGAATGTTTTTTTTTGTCGAATTTGTAAAAAAAAATTCTCAGCAAAATCTAATAATTTCTCAAAAAAATTGAAATTTTTTTTTCTTTTAGGATGTGATTAGTCAACATATCTCGGGAGTGATTCTCTTTCACGAGACACTCTATCAAAATAGCGACGATGGAACACCATTCGTGAAACTTCTTAATGAACGTAATATCTTGCCGGGTATTAAGGTTGACAAGGGTATTGTGCCATTATTTGGCACCGATAACGAATGCACAACTCAGGGTCTCGATGATCTTCAGGCACGTTGCGTTCAATATAAAAAGGATGGATGTCACTTTGCCAAATGGCGTTGTGTCTTGAAAATAACTAAAGACACACCAAGTAAACTTGCAATTCTTGAGAATGCCAATGTTCTTGCACGTTATGCATCAATTTGTCAAAGTGCAAGAATAGTACCAATTGTCGAACCTGAAATTCTCCCCGATGGCGATCATGATCTCGCGAGATGTCAACAAGTCACTGAGGAGGTTCTCGCTGCCGTTTACAAGGTATATTTTTTCCTAAATTGTTGATTTATATATATATATATATATACAGTCGAACCTTCGTAACTGAGACTTGCCTAACTGAGAAACCTCTATAAGTGAGAAAAATTTTCAGGTCCCGTCATTTTTACATGCAAAAACCTCAATAAGTGAGAATCATTTTTCTTGATTAGATCTCTATAAGTGAGAGAAACGCGCTTTTCAAACCTCTATAACTGAGAATCTTTTCTATAATAAAATTTTCTAAAAGTCAATATTAAATTAATAAACACTACTAGCGATGTATTCCTCGCTCGCTAACGCTCGCTCGGTTAAAATTGTACTTATTGTTGTTTACTTATTGTAGTTTATGTATATTATATATATAATTTATGTTTTAAATTAATATCTTATTAATATTGTATAAAATTTATCTTAAAATTGAAAAAAGATGTTACATAAAAATAGTTTGTAATATTTTCTAAAAGCATATATGCAAAGTATTTTGATTTATTTGAAAATAATTGAAAATAGATTTTTCAAGGACAGTGTCGAGGTCACGGGGTCGGTGTCGTTTTTCGAAATTTGTTAACTTAATATAATAGAAGATGTTTCGTTTTAAATTAAGAAATGTTAAAATTATTAAGTTAAAAACATTTGATTTTAATGACACTTAAAATTAGACACAATATTATAGGTTACTAACTAAAAATTGAAAAAACAACAATAAATAATAAAAAATAATAATAAAAAATTGAAAAAATCAAAAAATTCTTAAAAAATTGCAAAATAACCCTTTTTTGGGATAAAATTGAAAAACAACCCTTTTTCGGGTTAAAATTGAAAAAAGATGTTACATAAAAATAGTTTGTAAGATTTTCTAAAAGCATATATATGCAAAGTATTTTGATTTATTTGAAAATAATTGAAAATAGATTTTTCAAGGACGGTGTCGAGGTCACGGGGTCGGTGTCGTTTTTCGAAATTTGTTAACTTAATATAATAGAAGATAATTAAAATTTGAATGTAAGAACAAAGGCTCGTTGTTCAAACTACAATTATACCTATCACAAAAAATAAAATTTAGTTTCAAAACGACTGCGTAATAAGAAGCGTTTGCGAATTACTTTATTTTTAATATTCAAAATATCGAAGAGTAAATTTAAATCTTTTTTATTAAGTGAAAAACAAAAAATTTTTAAAAGAATTTAAAAAAGGAAAAGAAACGAAGTGTATAATAGAAAGTAAATTTACTAGAAATTAAATGCACTACAAATTCATAAATTTTTTGAATTTTCGATGAATGTTAATGATTCAGTTTTTGACAAAATTTATGAGCTTGAACACCATGTTTCAAAATTGCACAACTAAAAAACAAACAGTAATAATAGACTTTTTTTTCATAAATTTTAAAGCAATAACAATTTTTATTAAATTTGTTAAATAAATAATTATATGAAATTTCTTATTACGTAAAAGTGAAACTTTAATTAACCAAAAACCCTTAAAAAGCCTCTATCAGTGCAATAATCTCTGCAAGTATAAGAAAACCCGCTTTTGAATCTTAATAAGTAAGAACCTGTCTTACTGAGAAACCTCTATATAAGTGAAAAAGAATCCCTTGGATTCTCACTTATCGAGGTTCGATTGTATATTAGGCTCCAAAGCCGACAAAAATCAGAAATATTTACAGAGCAGTACAAAATTTTAAAACTTAATATTTAGAAAAAAAATATTTTTTTTTTTCTCAAAAAAATATTTATATGATTTAAAGGCATTGGCTGATCATCATGTCTATTTGGAGGGAACTTTATTGAAACCAAATATGGTAACACCGGGACAAAGTTGCCCAAAGAGAGCAACACCTGAGGAAATTGCATGCGCCACGGTAACAGCTCTTCTTCGTACTGTACCACCGGCAGTTCCCGGTATCACTTTCCTTAGCGGTGGACAATCCGAGGAGGAAGCATCAGTTAATTTGAATGCAATTAATAGACATCCGGCAAAGAAACCATGGGCATTGACATTCAGCTATGGACGTGCCCTTCAGGCATCTGTTCTTCGCGCTTGGGCTGGTAAAAAGGATCAAATTAACGCTGGTCAAGATGAACTCATCAAGAGAGCCAAGGTAAGAAAATTTACATTTCATTTTAGTGTCTTTTTGATAATATTATCAATCACATATTGCTTTTGATTTAATTTCACAAGGAAAACAAAAAAAAAAATCTTTAATGAGAGCAAGAAAAGAAAATTGATTTTCATTTTATTATTATAGTTTTTTTTTTAAATAATATTAAATTTTATAGAAAATTCTTGAAAAAACGACGATTTTTCAAGTGACCAAAATTTGAATTTTCCGAACAGTGGATTTAGGCGCGAATTTTAAACAATTTTTGAAATTCGCGGCTAAATTTTTCTTGTATTTATTCGGTCAAATGAAAATTTGTCGACTTTAAAAATTTGTTTTTAAATAACTGAAATTTTTGGTAATAAAAATTTGGAAAGACGAATTTAGAGTTAAATTTTAAAAATAAAATAAAAATATTTTATAGTTGGAAATTTTCAAAATTATCCTTTTCATGCTGCATTAAATTAGATTTTGTTTTCTAAATTTTTTGAATTTCTGTTTTTTTAATTTGAAGTTTTAATAATTAATTGAGCACTCCATATAATATTTTAATTTCCAAAAAAAAGTCTGGATAATTTTTGTTATTATTATTTATTATTTTTTTTATTATTAATTTTTAATTATTTATTTATATTGTTTATATTTTTTTGTACTATTTATATTATTTATCATTATATTCATTATGAATGAAATAAATATAATTTCTGAATTTCTAAGCTGGGAAATAAATTCTGAAAAAAAAATTTCAAGACTTTTTTTTGCAATAATTTTTGTAATCATATATAGTAAAACCTAGTTTCAGTATTATAGTTGAACTTGTATGTTTTTATCTTGTGTTATTGTTCTCCAACACTTTTTAACATATTCTCATATAAATATCTATATATGTGTGTAAATAACTGTCAACTATTTGGAAAAGTAGATTTTTTTTTCTATTTATTTCAATCACGAAACATATTATTATGTATTTTGAGTATCATGCAATCCTAAAAATGTGACTTTAAAAATCATTTAACAAAAGGTCACATTGAATATTTTTTTTCTCGCAAATATACGTGTTTCGTTATTTTCTTTCTTTTATCACTGTTTTTATTTGCAATTTTATTTCTAAGTAGAATAGTAGCTTTAAAAAAAATAGAATTTTTTTTTCTATAATTCTTTCGCTTTTTTTCTTCATTTTAGGGAAAAAAATATTATTAATTAATCATTAATTATTTCAATTTAATTGGGGCAAAATTTAATTTTAATTTTTGAAGTATTTAAAATTTTTAATTCTTGATTATATTTTTCGATCATCAAGAATAATTTATAACACGATTTTATTGTAAATAAATATTTTCATAAGAACTTTTACCGTTATTTTGTTATTGACTATTTAAATTTTAAAAATTAAAGTTTTTAGATTAAAATTATTATTATTAATTATTAATATTAATATTAATTAATATGGCATTTTATTTAGATTTAGTAATATGTTTTTTTTTAAATATAATTTAAGTATGAAATTTTTTCTTCTCTTAATTAATGATTAATTTTTTTCTTCGTCGTAGAATTTTTCTTTTATATTTGTTAAATGTGTTGAGCAATAATTTTTTTGCTATAGAATTATTTTTTTTTCGTTCGACTTGTAGAATTTATTTCTTTTTCTAAATTGTAAGGAGATGGCTCAATTTTGTTTTTAGAGTAAATATTTTTGTATCTTTTTTTTTTCTATTTGCATGTTTTTGCATTGTGAATGTAGTGTATAATAAATAATTCTTTAGGCGAATGCTGCAGCTTGCCAAGGAAAATACGTTTCCGGTAGTGTCTCTAGTAAAGCTGGAGCTACTTCTCTTTTCGTCAAATCGCACGCCTATTAAATTTCTCACTCTCACAATTTTCTATTGTTGTCGTTCTTGTTATTTTTTAACTAATTTTTAACGTAAGTATACAATATTGTCATAACATTTTTTTCTTTTTATCAAAAATCATTTCAAAGATCTTTTTTTATCGATTATATTAAAAAAAAAGGATTTAATTTTGATTTTTAAAAAAGAAGAATTTGATAAATATAGTTTTTTTTTCTCTTCTATTTGAAAAAAGTAAATTCTATTTAATTATCTTTTGTGATTAATTTAATGTTTCTTAAAAAAAAAAAAAAAAAAAAAAAAAATTGTGTAACATTAATGTGGAAATTTTTTTAATTTTGCTGTTATTAATTTTTTCCACAGGCCAACAGCGAATCGGCACTTGGAAAATATGCAGGAGGTGTGGCAGGTGCAGCTGGAGATGCAGCTTTGTTTGTCGCAAATCACGCGTACTAAATGAAAACAAAATTTTAAATATAAATTGTAAAAACAAAAACAAAATTCTCGAAAACAAAAAATAATTGAATAGGTATTTTATCTGTATAAAAAAGAAAATGAAAATATTTTCCTTTAAAAGAATTTAGAAGGGGAAGAAAAATTCATTTTCATCTGGTTTTTTTTTTTGTTTTAAAATCATCGTTGATCGAATTTTTTTTTTCTCTGATTAATTTAAAGAGAGGAAATTTTAAATTGTTTCTATTTTTTTTTTAGTAATTTTTACATTTAATTCCTCGCTTCTTGTATTTTAAAGAATTTCGTTTTTTTTTTAAATACGAATTGCGATGGAATTTTTTTTTTTTTTTCGTGACTGTCTCAAGAAATAATTGTCTAATATAAAGAAATAAATAAAACAGAAAAATGTTAAGCCTCGATAAATTCGATTTTTTGACAAGTTTCGCGAGATTTTTGCAACAAATTCTCTGTCATAATTGTTATAAAAAAAAAAAAATAAATAATTAATATCAATTTAGGTGAATGTTGTCTTGAAATATTATATTTTCTCGGCTTAATATATGAAATAATAATTATAATAATGATGATGAAGAAGAAGAAAAAAAAAACTCAGTACTCACGCGCACGTGTACAACAAATTTCTGTCATTGTGACAAACAATTGTATATTATATGAAAAATCAAATACGGATAAATTCACATGTTACATTAAATGTTGTTGATTAGTGGACGAGTCGATTATATTGTATTTACAAAATAAAATTAATTATAAACATTATCTTGTATTAGAAATTTTACGTCACTAATAACTGATATCTCGTATGTAAATCAATGTTTTGTCTGAATATTTTCATTTCAATATTATAGATCACTAAATATAAAATGTGAATGATAAAAAAAAAAAATTGTTCTTTTTTCCAATATTTAGAAAATATTAGTTTTATTTAATTATTTAGAAGATGAAATTTTTTTGATTAAAAATAATAATTAAAAGCAGAAAATTATATAATTGAATTTATTTTTTATTACAAAGTTGAATTTTGTCAAAAAACTTCTTTTTTTTTTTAACAAAAATAAATGATTAAAATTAGTTAACTTTTAAAATTAAATAGGAAAAATATTTTATTGAGAAAAATTTATAACAAAAATAAAATATATTTGGTTTTATTTTTTTTTTCCTTTTGGAAGGAAATTATTATTTTTTTTTTTAAATTGGACCACTTTTGAATTTACTGAGATATTTTAAATTTTTTGGCATTTCCAATTGTTTCTTTTCCTGTTGTATTTTTTCGAGTTGTTCCTTTAAAATTGCCATTTTCAATGCGTGTTGTTGTTGATTTGTTTGCATTTCAAGTTCCCAGAGTTGCATTTTTTTCTCATGTTCAGCGGCAAGTAATTTTTGTTCCTTTTCAATTTCTACACTGAAATTTTTTAACAATGTCTCTTCATAAACTGTTAATTCGCGTTTTAATTTTTTTGCCGGCACAACATCTGTATTTTCATTGGAATTATTAGTGCTAATGCACTGATGATGATGATGATGATCATCATCATCATTATCGATAATTGCCTGAATATCTGCTGCCACATTTTTTGGAGCCTCTTCTAAAACGCTAATTATTTCACATTTATTATTATTATTATTCATTAATCAATTTGTATTATGTATAATTTTTTTTTAATATTAATATTCAATTTAAAAGAAATATTCAAAATTTTAATCTATTTTTAAGAAAAATTATTATTTTAAAAATTAAAACATTTTAAAAATTATAATTTTTAAAACACATTTGATAATTTTAATTAAAAAAACAAAAGCAATTCTTACCCACTTATAGGATTTAATATATAAAAAAATTCGGAAAAATCTTCGTCAATTGTTGCCTGAAATAAAAAAAATATATTTCGATAATTAATTTTCGAAAGGAAAATTCGAAATTAAACACACGCTTTTTTTTCTAAAAAAAATTCATATTTGTTTAATCTAATTCTAATTAATATTTGTTTTTTTAGAAAAAATTTCACGGACGTTATAAAGATCTGATAATATATATAACCTCAAAATTATTCCGCGGCTAATCAAAATGAAACTATTAATTAAAAAAGAAACTTACCTCTAGTGCCGGAAATAAAGGTGAAGGTGCCTGTTCACCTATTTTCGGTGACATTTCTTTTTCCAATAAATTGTAATTACTAAAATAATTGTCATTGTTTAAAAAAATTTGCTTATGAAATTCATCATCATCATCCTTGAGACAATTCTCAAAAAATGGAATAAATTCATCATCATTATGTGATTTTTGATTTGATTCAGCCATTTTTTTTTCTTTTTGCTCTATTGAAAACTTTATTATCACAAAAATTATGCAAAATTCACTCTATTTTTATATTTATAAAGAACGTTATAAAAATATTTTGAAGAAAATTTGAAACTTCTGCGCAATTATTGAAGATTTTTATGCGCAGCTGTTATTGCACACGCGCAACAGTGTAGCCAACAAAATATTTGAAAAGTGAAATTTTTTTCTCCAATTTTTCTATATTTTATACAAATACAAAATAGTATTTACTCTACAATGTTTTTTTTTCTTATATTAATATTGCACTATTTTTTATTTTGTTTTTTGTTATTTATTTTATTAATTAAAAATATTATTTATTTTACTGAGTTATGTTACCTAACATGATAATAAATAGAATCCCGCCAAATCACGTGTCAAATCAGCTGATCGCAACAACCAAAACAATTTTTCAAAATATTATTGTCAATTGTGTTTATATATTTAAGATGTTTAAAAAATTTAAACAATTATTAAATATAAATATCATTATACAGTGAAAAAAAGAACTTAAGCGTAATTAGTGAATATTAGTGTTTATATAATTAAAATTTGAATATTCAAAAATATATCCTCATGGAAGAGGCTGAAGTTGTGGAGCATTTTTTTGGTGTTTATCTTTTGTATTCAATGAATGAAAAATATAAAGGAAGAACTTATATTGGTTACACAGTTAATCCAAATCGTCGTTTAAAGCAACATAATGGTGGAATTAAATTTGGAGGAGCTTATAGAACCAATAAACGTGGACCTTGGTATGTACATAACCTCAAAATTATTTATTTACAAATGCGATTTTCTCGTTCATTTTTTTTTTAATTAATTACTTTTCTCTGTATTTTATTCATTTTTTGTATCTTTATAATTTAAAATAGTTTATTTATATTTATTTTCTGTGAGTTTAGAGATTTTTTTATAATATAAAATTTAATTATTGTATTTAATTAATTTTTTGCAGAAAAATACATTTTTTTTTTTGCAAATAGAAAATTAATTTTACTGACAAAAATTTTTTAATTCCTATAAAATAAGAAATTGTATTTTTTTTCAAAATTTTTACAGGAAAATGATATTAATTGTTCATGGATTTCCAAATTCAACTTCAGCTTTAATGGTATGAATTTTCTACTCTATTAAATAATAATAATAATAATAATAAGTATTTTAATATAATTACAATAAAAAAAAAAAATTTTATTTAAAAATATAATATAATTTTTTTTCAAATTTTATCGGAATAAATATGCGCAAAATAAAAAGATCGAAAGTAAATAAATTTTTCTCTTTAAAAAATAAATATTTTGCAAATAATAATTTAAAAAATTTTTTTTACGTTACAAAATCTCACGAATTTTGTATAAAACTTTTTGTTTATTACAATTTTTTTACGATTTTAAAATATTTGAAAAATTAAATAATAAATAAAATGCTTTTTATTAACGTTACAAAATCTCAAAATTTTAAAAAGTAATTTCGTTCATTACAATTTTTTACAATTTTAAAATATTTGTTTGAAAATTTAAATAATAAATAAAATATTTTTTAATAAACAAAATTTAAAAATACAAAATTGTAAATATATGGGAAATATTTGTGCGACGCTATAAAAATATTTTTTTTCCTATAATATATATATAAAAATTCAGCTAAATAGAAATTCTATCAAATGAAAGTTTGTTTAAGTAAAAATTCTCTATTTCGAAAAAATCTTTTGAATGAAAATTCTGTTTTGAAATAGTAAAATTTAAATTTTGGACAGGAACATTTTTAAAACAAAATTTTTTGAAAGAACTTTTTTCATATTTAAATTCCTATTTTGTAGCAAATATTAATTTATAAATTAAAAAAAAAAATTAAATACCCAAAAATTTGGCATTTAAAGAAGATTTTAGAAATTGAAATTTTTAAAATAGAAAAATAATTTAAAACTAAGAGGGAAAAGAAAATTTTATATGTATGAAAAAAATATAATTTATTATTATTATTTATAAAAATAAAGTGTAAAATTGTTAAATTTTACATTATAACACAAATTATTGTGTTTCTTTAAATGTACAATTCAGTTCGAGTGGGCATGGCAACATCCAGCGTCGAGCCGTCGATTAAAACACATAAAACCACGAAAAAGTCGTCAAAAATTATTTGATTATTGTCTCGATATTCTCACGGCAATGTTAAATGTTGGTCCATGGTGTCGTTTACCATTGACAGTGAGATTTTTCGATGATGATTTCTATTTGAAATATATGTCAATTATTTCACCGCCATTACATATGCCAATAACACATGGGCCAATAATTCCCAAGAAACTTGGAAGTGAAAAGAAGAAAAAAAGAAAAAAACAAATTTCATCCATTGCTACTGTTGCTGATGCTGCTGCAACATTATCGACAGTAAAAAATAATAATTGTTATTTTTGTTATTTGCCAATTATTGAAAATAATGATAAAATAACTTGCGTTCAATTTGATTGTAAACTTGTTGCACATATTGTTTGTCTTGGTAAATCATTTTGGAAAAATGATGGAATGATTTTGCCAATTAATGGAATTTGTCCCATTTGTAGTACCGATGTTTTATGGGGTGATTTAATACGAAAAATGATTGGTTGCAATTTACATTTGACAAATGATTTAAAATCAGTAGAAAGTGAGGCGAATTTTATTATTTTATCCGATGATTCTGATTTTGAAAAGTAGATCATTTTTTTTTACGAATTTTTAGGAAAAATAAATTTTTGAAATTTTCGAAAAAAGAAGAATTATAGAAAAGTAATTTTTTTTTATTTTCACGAGATTTTTAATTGAAAGAAAGAATTTTTTTTTTTTCTACAAATTTTTCGACAATAATTGAATCGAAAAAATGTTAAAATTATTAAAATTTTATTTAGCAAAATGAAAAAAAATTTGTCAATGATTTTGAGTAAAAATTTTTTTTGTAAATAATTAAATTATCGAAGAATTATATTTTAAAAATTAAATGGAAAATAATAAAATTTGCCAACAGTTTTAGGAAATATTTCTTGTAAATTAGAAATAATTTTATTTTATTAAATTGAAAGTGTTTTTATATTATTTTAATTTAAAAAAAACTTTCAATTTAATTTTTTAAAAATTAATTATATACTACTCTGTTTTATACGAAAGGGTAATTTGATTTTTTTTTTTTTTGAAAAAGACTAAATAAAATATGAAATATTAAGCTAGAAGAACAGAAAAAAAATGATTAGTTCGATTGAAAAACTTAAGTTTCACACTAGTAAATGTTATTGGATCACAGTCACCACAGAATAATTTTTTTTGTTTCGATTCTTCTGAAAATAATAAATAGGGCGCACGTACAAAACTATAACACGCCTCATTGAATATGTTGCATATGTAGAGCGGAAGAATATTATTTTTCATAAAAATAAAAATTCATTTTTATTAAATGAAAAACACAATTTATTTACGTATAACAAAAGTGTATTATTAATTATTCCTTTAATTTTTAATGAAATAAAATTATAAGAGGATTAATTAAAAAAAAAAAAAGAGAGAACCAAAAATTAATGAGAAAAAAATTCATCCGGTTGTAGAGGAAATAATTATTCAAATATAATGATCAAAGTAATAATATTAAATTGATATATTTTATATTAAAAAGAAAAATAGAAATAAAAACAGAAAATTTTCGAAAGTTTCATGTTTTTTAGAAAAAAGAAAAATTTTCAACTAATAGTAACAATAAATTCGATCATATTTACCAGATGAGAGATTAATTAATTTAATACAAGTTACATTTCGTTTCATTTTTTTTTTTTTCAAATTCATCCGATTTTAAACCACGTGTGACACACTAACGGAATAAATACGTGCGTGTTCCAATTAAAATGGCAAACTGATACAAATTAACCGTGTCAAATAAATGTATATATATCTAGAATTTATAAGCCTGTTTTGAATTTTTAATCAAAATTCAATAACTGTACTCGCAACGAAATATACAACGAAAAAAATAAAAAATTTTGAATTTTCAAACAATTAAAATTAATTAAATTAAAAATTAATTAAATTAAAATTTTTATTAAAATAATATCTTTTATTTTTTTTTCATCTGCAGTATAAAATTGTAATTTATAATACATTATTATATTCACGTTATCATAAATGTATTAATATAAACGATTTATATGGCGTTAAATGGCTTCCTCATAAAGAAACACTCTTTCACTTATTATCGTATTATTAATTTAATGATATGAAATCTATTGCAGCATGTATATATATGTTATTAGTCATCGTAATAGGACATTCAGATAGCATATTGTAAACGGAAAAAAAGGACAAGATTTTTTTTTCCCTCAATAATAATCATTTAAAGAGATTTCTCTCTCGTAATCAATCTCCTTTTCTTCCTCGTGAACGTGCGTTATTTATTATTTTATATACATATATAGAGAGAAATCGGAGAAAGATGTATATAATAATTGTTGCGGGAAAATCCAACCCTGATCCACTTAATTTTCTTCTTATTTCTCAAAAAAAAAAAAGAAAATAATTATTCTCTTGTCTACAGGATTTTTTATTCTTTTTATAGGATAAGAATTTTGGTTCCAAATTATCGAATTTCTATTTAGCAGAATTTTACAGAAAAAAAAAGTTTTTCATCTATTTCAAAATATTTAATTAACTGATTATTTAAAATAAAAATTTATTGTGACCTTTAGCATAATAACAATAAAGAAATTATTAATAAAAAATCTAAAATATTTGAAATTTTGATTTCTGCTTTTTTTAACACTATTTTCCAAAAAAGTGAATGAGACAAGATTTTCAGATTTCAAATATTTATTCGAAACTTGTAATATACAAAAATGAAATTCGAATAATTCTCTCTCAAATACATTATAAAATTGTACAAAGTTAATTATTATTTACATATCGCTTAAATAAAATCTATTTTTTTATAAATGACTAAAAATAAAAAAATAAATAATAAAAATAAAAAATAAATACTGCAAATTGGAAATTATTTTATACAAATCTAAATTAAATTTTACAATTATTACAAAATTAAAATAAATATTATTAAAAAAAAATATTTATTGAATCTAAAATTAATTAACTATATAACAATAAATATTTAAAAATTACACAAATATCTACAAATATATTTCAAAGAAAAAAAAATTGCTCCTCAGTCATTGAAATTTGATTAAAATTAAAATGGCATTTTTTTCAAAACTTATTTTCTTGTTTTTTCATTGCAAATTTTAAATAATTTATTGTTTTTTATTTTTGGAGAATTAATTTTTTTTTTCTTCTTCTTTTAAAATATATCAGGAAGAAAATCATCATCATAATCATCGTAGTCTGTTCCAGGTGGTACGAATGCTCCATTCATAAAAGATGCTAAACTTTCGCCCCATCCCATTTGTACGGCAATTCCAAAAATTAATCTCATTATTAAGAGTCGAAAAAAATTTGCTGTTGATGTTTCTTTACTTTCCAGTGATACAAGTTTTGCCTTTTTACATTCCACATGGCAAATCTGTGTGAGAAAAAAAAGAGAGAGAGAGAGAGAAATGAACAATATTTTATAAAAAGTAAGTCAATATTTATAAAATTTATTATTATTTTTTTTTTTCTCTGCCAAACCGAAATTTAGTTAAATCAAAAATTTGCTAAATATTAAAATTCTATTCAATGAAATTTGGATTAAATAAACAATAAGAAATTATTTATTTACATTTGAATTTTTGAAAATATTTTTTTAATTACACTAAAAACGAAAATTTAATTTTTATATAACAAAATAGTTTTTTTTTATTTCAAAATATTTTATTGAAAATTTTTAATAAATAATTAACCCTACATTAAATTTTCATAATAATTGTAAGAATTTTTAATTTTTTTTAAATCATTAAAAGAAGAAAAAATACAGTTAAATTTTTAAATATTTGACAAAACAATTTGGTTGTTTATTTTGAAATGAATTATGAAGACCTACTTTTGAGAAAAGACCTTGAGAATTTACAGTTTTTTTTATGAATTTTGAATCATCATTTAAGATGAATTTAATAGAAAACGAATAGATTTATAATTTATTGATTATTTTATTTAAATCGTTAAAATTTTATTCAAATTTATCGAAAATATTTTTTATGAAGTTATAAAACATTTTTCTTTTTAAGTCAATAATATTTAATGAATAATTAAATGGGTCATTCCATTATATTTCACCTAAAGTCGTTGCGGCCTAATTTTTAAAGAAGTTGATACTTTCAGAAATGATTTTTTATGATATTTAGGAAACGAAATAAAAAGAATTAAGTTAAAATTTTTATTATTTATCTCAAAATATGTATTTAAAGTGGACAAGGTGCGGAAAAATGTCACCTTTTTAGCATTTAGAAACTTTTTTTAAAAACATAGAAAAATTGTTAAAAGTGTAAAAAAAATTATTTTTTCTTGTTTAGAATCGATTAATTATCTATTTTTTAATGATTAAAGTAGTAAATAAATTAAAATAATATATAAAATAAGTTTTCAAAGTTGGTCTGTCAAATAACCTAATTTTGGGATTTTTATTAATTAATTACTAAAAAGTGGAGTTATTAAATAAAATAAAAACTTACCGAATGTAAAGTATTTGTGGTGAACTTTCAAATTTTCTTAGCACTTTGTACTTTTTAAATTTATAAATGTAAAAAATCTTGAGTCGAAAATTTGCACTTTGTTGACTTTTCCGATTTTTAATCGCTTGTAACTCTTTTGGTGCAAAATAAAAACTTTTGAAACCTTGTGGAATATTTAAGTTAAATCTAAATAAAAACTCACTTAAATTTTTGTGATGGATTTTGATCGAGATAAGGAGAAAATTTAATTCCAAAATTGTACGTATATTTCCAGGTTAATGTATGTAATTTTTTTAAACTTGAAGTTGGGCCACTACTTCAAAGACGAAAAATTACATACATTAACCTGGAAATATACGTACAATTTTGGAATTAAATTTTCTTCTAATCTCGATCAAAATCCATCACGAAAATTGCAGTGAGTTTTTATTTAGATTTGACTTAAATATTCCGCCAGGTTTCAAAAGTTTTTATTTTGCACCAAAAGAGTTACAAGCGATTAAAAATCGGAAAAATCAACAAAGTGTCAATTTTCGACTCAAGATTTTTTACATTTATAAATGGAAAAAGTAAAAAGTGCTAAGAAAATTTGAAAGTTCACCGCAAATACTTTACATTCAGTGAGTTTTTATTTTATTTAATAATTCCACTTTTTAATAATTAATTAATAAAAATCCCAAAATTAGGTTATTTGACAGACCAACTTTGAAAACTTATTTTATATATTATTTTAATTTATTTACTACTTTAATCATTAAAAAATAGATAATTAATCGATTCTAAACAAGAAAAAATAATTTTTTTTACACTTTTAACAATTTTTCTATGTTTTTAAAAAAAGTTTCTAAATGCTAAAAAGGTGACATTTTTCCGCACCTTGTCCACTTTAAATACATATTTTGAGATAAATAATAAAAATTTTAACTTAATTCTTTTTATTTCGTTTCCTAAATATCATAAAAAATCATTTCTGAAAGTATCAACTTCTTTAAAAATTAGGCCGCAACGACTTTAGGTGAAATATAATGGAATGACCCAAATAATAAAAAAATATCTGTCTTTTCAACAAAAAAATATTTGTTTGCTTTAATTTAGAAAAAAATATTTATTTTCTTTATCTTTTCAAACATTATAAATATTTATTTACTCTTTATTTATTTATTAAAAAAATTAAATTTTTATTTACTATTTGTTTATTTAAAATAATATTTACTATTTATTTATTTACTATTGTTTTTAAAATTCTTCTTGTGGATAAATTAAAATCGAATTATTTGTGTAGAAATTATATAAAAAAAAAAGAAAAAAAAAATCTGCGACTACGTTAATCAATTAATCATCGCTCTTCGTATCAAAATAAAGTCTATTCAAATAGTAATTTTAATTGAAACAAACAAATTTAAAAAATTATTACATAAAAAATAATAAAATATTTTTAAAAATTTATAAATAAGAAAATAAATAAATAAAAAATAAAATAAATAAATAAAAATAGAAAATAAATAAATTTGTTTAAATAATCAAATTTTATTTAATTATTCAAATGTTTTGAAAAAAAGCACTTTTTCTTACACTCAAAATAATTACAAGACTTCCAACAATTATTGCATATTTTAGCGTCATGTTTATAAAATTCTTCAATTCCAATTTTTATTGAAACACTTTTTTTTCACTTAAAATTTATTTTACACTCCACAATGTCTTTCACATTTATTCAAAAATTATTTCAAAATTATTGTCATATATTTTTAGTAACTTTGGAATTTTTTTTTTCTAACAATTTAGAAAAAAAAAATATTTTTCTCTTTGTTCCAATGTTTATTTATTTTTTAAATAAATTATTTTTTTTCAAATAAATTTATTTATTTAATTATTGTAAAAATTATAATTTTTGTTTTACATTTATTCTAATTTTTTTTTTTTTCTTTGAATTTTCAGAAAATCGCGACAATTGTACATTGATGGTTGTTGACGGTTGAAAGCGTGAATATCAACTGGGAGTCTGTTATTGTAGAATCACGGAAGTTGGATTTTTTTTCATTTCTTTTTTTTTTTTAAGTGAACATTAACGATAGTAAAGGTAGACCGAAAGTGCGATTGGCTGTTCAGTTGAAGACACAGGCAAACTGTGGACGTGATATTGAAGAAGAAGAAGAAGAGACGAGAGTTATTTCTACGCGATAACGGTAAACGACGAAAAAACAAAATTCAGGCCAATTCGATAAGTATTATTTTTTTTTCTTCATTTATTTTACTAATTCAAAAATCAAATTCGCAGTACTTTCATTTTCGAAATTGAACACTGAAAAATTTTCAAATCGCAACTGTATATATATGTTCGCGCAGCTTCCCAACGGTCGTTAGAGAGATAAAAATATTTTTTTTAAATATTTTTTTAAAAAACTTAAATTTTGTTTTTTAAATCCATGAATAAGTGCTAAATTTTTATTTTTAGATTTTTTATTTAATATAATTTGGATAAATAGAAATTCTATTAAATGAAAATTCGACGTTTTAAAAATTATTATTTATTATTTTTTCGAATTTATTATTTGATAGAATTTTTATTTGTTCGAAAAATTCTATAGTAATAAATAAAAATTATTTTAGAGAAATTTTCTATTAAACGTAACAAAATTATGATTTTAGAATTTTTTTTTTAAATTCATTTTCGTTTTCTCTTGCAAAAAAAAAAATAAAATAAAATAAAGAAGAATTAAAAAATGAAAGGAGAAAGAAAAAAAAGAGCCGTATATAAGAACGTGGAAAAAAATTAAAATCAAAATATTAATATGTGAGATTTATTTTTGATGTAGGAGTTTAACTAAAATTAATTAAATTAACCATGAAACAAATTAGCATAATTAGATAAAAAGTGTGTCGATATAAGTATGCCTCTTTCGGTATCACCGTTAGACAAGATAATTCTTCAGTATACAGCGAAATTGATAGTTTTTTTTTTTCATGTCTTTTTGTTACAGGTAAATAATATAGTATGATATATGTTTCATTATGATTAAAATTCGAATATATTTTTTTGTCAATTTTTTTTCTTTCTCTTTTTCTATTATAAAATGTAGTTTTTAAAAGTCATAACATACTCTTTAATTTACATTTTTTACGAAATTAATAATAATAATAAATATTTTTATTATTATTATTAGTCTCCGATTTGTGAGAATTAAATTTGATTATTTATTATGATTTTTTTCTGCTTTCAAAAATGAAAATTTATCTCAATCGAAATTTGTAATTCAATGAAAATTCTTTACGAAATGAAAATTCAATTAAATTATTAAATTCTTTAAAATGAAAATTAGACATTTTTTTAGGCGAAAATGTTGTTAAATAAAAATTCGCAATTACATAAAAAAAAAAAGTTAAGGAAAAAATTCGATTTCGTTCGAAAAATTTCGTTAAATTAAATATTTTGTTTTATTAATGTAATTTTTTGAAAAAAAAAAATGAAAATTCGAAAATTAGAGCTTAAATTCAAGAATATTAATAAAAATTGGATACATTTAATTTTTCACTGTACAAAAAAAAAAAATATGTCAAAAGAAGAGCGAAAATAATTGAAAAAAAAATTACGTTTTGTTTCGGAATATAAACTCTCTTCTTCTCATTATTATCTATTTAAAACTTTCATTTCAATTTTTATCAATCAATCATTTCTCATCACAATTTTTTTTTTCTTCTCCTTTTTATCAAGGCTGAAAAATGTCGAATCATATCCTAGATTCCACAAAAGTTGTATACTATTATTTTGCTGTGCATATAAAAAAGTCTTATAGAGAACAGATATCACATATATGAGTGAATTATTATTTTAACGCTTATTTTTGCCCTGAATTGCAAATATCCTACAAAGTCAAATATGTGAGCGCTGATGTGATTTTTTTTTTTATAGACCGTGTGTATTTTTCATTTTGTAAACACATGTTATGTGCGAGAAGTAGCTACTCAATTTCCCCTCGAGCAATAAATGTGTCTTGAAGATTCTCTAAGGTATAAATCATAATTTTTTTTTCTTTTTTTCCATGCTGTCGTTTCTTTTAATAATTATAGCAATGAAGTATAATAGCAGCTGCTCGAGCAATTCACGATACAATCTCAAAAAAAAATTCTATTAACATATATTATTGTATATATCTCGTGAGAGTCAATGAAACAATTTTACAATTTATTAATTTTTAATTTCTTTGATACAAATATTTTTAATTTATTCTTTTTTAACAAATTTTTTCATCTTTAATTAGTTTTCGGACTGGTCTCGTACAATTTTTGTAATTTTCGATTTTTTGTGATACTGCATTATTTTTTTTTAAACAATAATTTTTGAAAAAAAAAAACAGAATTTTTTTCTATCGAATTAGAAAGTAAAGAAACTAAATATTATTGTCCTGTAGTAACCTTTGCTCGTCATTTTTTAAAAACAAAAATGGCAAGAGATGCACTTCATTTATAATATAATTTATTAGTCATCGTGAGCGGATTAAATGAATGAAAATGAAAGAGTATTTGAAAAATGATTCAGTATATATGAATATTAATAAAAAAATATATATATTAAAGTATATGGTACAATAATGTGATTCAAATCGATATTATTCTATTCTAGATATTTCATTATCTTCCATTCAAACATATATATATATATATATATATATATATATATATATATTGTCGCGCAGACAGATACGAAATAGGCAGGATATTCTGACGGTATAGACCGGATGCAACAGTCCTGGAATATTCAAACAGTTCCAGAAATTAAGGAAACACCTTCGACCGATGAGATGATCCATCCAAACGCAATTCATTAAAAGATAGTAATTTCCGATTTAAAACAAAAAAAAATTGCCCACTTTTAAAATTCTTTTTTCAATAAATATAATTTTCAAATTTTTTTTGCGCTTTAAAATCCATTTATTATAAAGTTAGCGTTTCAGAGTATATAAAAATTCGCGTGTCATCAAATTCTAAAAATAATTTCCAATTTCTATTTTAGCAGAATTTTTTTTAAGTAGTTTTTTTTTTTATTAAATCGAATTTTTATTTAACAGAATTTCTAAAAAAAAAAAATCATTCTAATTTAAAAATTGGCCAATCAAAAATTTGAAAAAAAAAAATTCTAATTCGTAGAATTATAAAAATATAAAAAATATAAAAAATATAAAAAATATAAAAAATAGATAAAAAAAATATAATTTTAAAAATTATAAATATAAAAATTATAAATATTAAATATTAAAAACAGAAAAATAATTTTTTTGGGAAATTATTAAATTGAGGATTTTTTTTTTATTTTTTATAGAAAATATTATATATTTTTGTCTAAATTATATAAAAATTTCTCTGTGACAAAATAACTTATGGAATAATGCGTTTATATGTGACGACACCGATTAAACAATGGCCATATCTTCTATCCTTGTTTATGTGTGTGCTGTGTAAGGCTCGTTAATGTCCTGAGGACTTCAGATTGACTCCTCTCAGTATATATTTTACTTTCACGAGACACTAACGTTTCCATTTCTCTTCACAATATATTATACATGTATATATAAATATAGATCGTATATACGTGATACCATATAAACACAAAAAACGGAAATACCACTCCACATTATATTATATTTTAACACCATTTATAATTTCAATTATAATAAAAACAATTTTATTCAATTAAAACGACAAAAACAAAATTAAAAAAAAAAATTGATAAAATATTAAATTTATTAATTAATTATAAATATTGAATTAAAGTTAATTAATTAATTTTATATCAAATTTTTTTCTGAAAAAAATTTTTGGCAAAAACGATTTTTTTTTTCTATAGAATAAAAATGTCAAAAAGAATTTTAATTGTAAACAATTTTAACTTGAAATTCTATTTTAATTGAAATTTAATTATTTTTTTAAGAAAATTAATTTCGAATCCTATTTAGAAAAAAAAGTTTCATTTTGCAAAAATTCGGTAAAAAAAAAATTAAATTAATAAAAATTCGAAGAGTTTAAAACAAATCAAATTTTACAAATAATTATCAAATTTGTTTCAAAAAATTGACAATTCGAATTTAAAATTTCAGTAAATAATTAATTTCAATTAAAAAGGAAAAGAAAAAATTCGTGAAAAACGTTTTTTCCATAAATATTTTTGAAAAATGCAATTTTTCTCTCAGTTCTAGTTTCCGAAAGAATTGTTTTTTCTCACAAAGTGAATTGAGAATTTTTGTGCAAAAAAGAAGAAACAAAAAAATGTAAACAGTTTAACATTGTGTGATGATAATTATTGTTTTTGAAAAATAAGTGAAATGGCTTTTTATTGCAAATTATTGAAAATATTGAAATTGGATTTTAATTTGAAAAATTCCGTCAATTAAAATTAATTTTGATATTTATATTATAAATTAAATATTAAATGGAAGAAATCAGTGATAAAGTGAAAATATCTCGTTTTAAAATGAATGCCGAAGAAATAAAAATTGGATGTTTTCATATTTTTGTTATAATTTTTCTCAGTGTTAATTATGTGATTGTATCGATGAGTCATTTGTTACCGGTTTTTTATAACTATACTCCTAAATTTTTCTGCAAGGTAAAACGATCTTTTAATTTTTCTATGCATTATTAATAATAGTAGTTTTAAAAAAAAATTAAATTATAAACAATTAAAAAATAATTTGTCACAAATTTTACTTCAATTAATTATTTTTCAATTTATTTTATAAACGGTTTTTAATTATTTTCTTTTTTTATTTAAGATTTTCAAATTTTTTTCCTCATTTAAAAATCATTAGGTTATAAAAAAGCCATTATTCTTTTCTGTCTCACATCAATCAGAATTTTAATATTTTTTATTTTTGAATCTCTAAATTTTTGTTTTTAAAGAATTTTTTTTTTGTTTATAATTAATTTTTCTTTTAAGTTTTATTTTTTTTTCTTTCTAATTAAAAGTGTTAATATTTTTTTATAAGTTAATTTTAATTTACAATGTAATTTGTTTAAAATTGTTTAACTTAAACAGTTATTTATTATAAGTTTTAATTTTTAGCAGAAAATTTGTAAAAAATAAAGAAAAGAAAATATTAATTTTAAAATTTTTTTCGTTTATTCGAATATTGAAAATAGATTATTGAAAAAAATATTTGAAAAATAATTATTTAAAATTACAATCAGTATTTTGTTAAAGAATTAATTTTTTTGTCCCAATTATTCGACTTAATTTAATAGGAGATAAAATTTTGATACCTAATTTATTATTATATCGTGAAATTTTACACTCGCGATTATAAAAACTTATCTATAGAATTGTTTCCGTTTATTTTCTAGGAATTAGAGAATTTAAATTTATTACATTTCTTATTTATTATTTTATAAATTTTTCATTAAAAAAAAATTTTTTTTTTTCCTTATAATTAAAATTTATTTTGTAAATTTCATTTTTTTAATTTAAAAATTTTCATTTTCTTTCAGGCTTTGTATTTGAAAAATGGAACTGAAGGTTGTATTTCACAAGAATTTTTCAAATCATTTTCCAATTATACAAATGAATTTGACAGTAATGTCATTAAACCATCCTCATCATTGACATCGTGCTCGAATGATTATATTTTCGAAGTTGAAAACGGCGAATCGAGCATTGTAACAGAATGGAGTTTGGTTTGTGAAAATGAATATTTATCATTACTTGGAAATGCTATTTATTTTTTTGGCAATTTAATGGGCGCCTGGATTGCTGGCATTGTTGCCGATAAAATTGGAAGACTTCCGGTTTTGGCAATATGTCTCTATACACAAGGAACGATGGCCGTTTGTCTTTACGTTGTTCAGGTAAATTCATAGAAAAATATTAATTAAAATATCGTCTTTTTTTAGAAATTTTCTTTATTTGAAAATTTTATTTAGAAATTTTTTTTAATTTTTTAATAGTATGAATTTTATATTTATAGACTTGAAGGAATTTTTGTGGCTTCCAATTACTAATTATCAAATTTGTAGAATTACAATTTAGTAGAATTTTGATATGTACTTTTTTTTCGTAATTAAAATTTTTTAAATTTTCAAAAAAAAGTGATTTAAAATGCAAAATTTAGAAAAAATTTGTTTAATTTATCAGGACTATCCAGTGTTTCTTGTTGTTCGTGGACTTCAGGGGATTTTTGTTCAGGGATTAGAAATTTCAACATACATTTTGGCACTCGAACTATTGCCATCGAAATTTCGAACAATCGTGGGATTAATAATGCAAATTGCGTGGGCCGTTGGTTTGTCACTTTTAGCTGGACTCAGTTATTTCATTCCTGACTGGAGAATTCTTCAATTGGCCATCTCCGTTCCTACGGCTGCCACCGTTCTCTACATTTGGTATATCTATATTTATAAATTAATAAAATTAAATTTTCTCGCGAAAATCTAGAACAAAAAAATAATAATTTCAACAATGAATCATCATTTTTATCTACAAAATCGTGAATTTTCCTTTTTTTTTAGAAATAAATAAATTTTTCTTTTTTTTTAAATAATTATTTTCAATAATTATTATTTCTTTAAATTATTTTCTCAAAAAATATTGTTTTGGAAATAATTTTCGAAAAAAATGATTTTTATTAGGATAATTCCCGAATCGCCACGTTGGCTGTTGGCAAAAGGAAAGTCAACGGAAGCTGATATTGCGTTAGAGAAGATTGTAAATTATAATGGATGTTGTACGAGGTGGAAAAAAATAAGGAAACATGATATTGTGCTCAGCGAAAATGAAACACCCGTGAATAAGAAACAGGAGAAGAAACGTATTTTAATTCATGATGACAATAATAAAAAAAGTGCAACAGTCAACGAAACTATTATTATTGAAACGGAGAATTTACTCGAAAAATCATCAGATAATTCCGAATATCAAAGTATATATATATATATTTATTTATTACTTTCAATTAATCAAAAAATTAATTTTTTTCTTTTTCAAAAATTTAGAATGAAAAACATTTCTAAAAAAATTAAATAATTTATTTTTATTATTACAGAAGGTGAAAATTCACAACTTGAATTGAATGTAAAATTGGAAATTTCTTGTAATGAGATCGATGACAAAAATGCTGATAATGAGGATAATGAACAAGATATGGAGAAAAATGAAAAGTTATTATATCTTAAAAAGGAGAGACACTCGATTAAAATTTCTCAATGTGAAAATGATGACAATAATGATTCTCAGAATGAGACACCGGTTTTGGAAATAATAAAAAATAATGATAAACGAAGGACAATTATTTTATCGGATAATAAAACAATAAAACATGAAAGTTTTAATGAGAAGAAAATTGTTTCTAATTTTTTTGATTTACCAAAATATAAAACAATTTTACGTCATTTTGCAATTTTAATTCAAATTTGGTAAGTTAAAAAAAAAAAATAATAATAATAATAATAGCTATACAATTTTACTGTTTTAATTTTAACAAAAAAAAAGTTTGCTAAATTATTTTTTAACTAAATAAAAATTTAGCTAAAGGAAAATTCTGCTCAATTGTAATTCGAAATACAAAAAAAAATTAATTAATGATACACTCGGTAAAATAAAATTAAGCTAAATTAAAATTTGTATTAATTAGTAATGCGATTTATTAAAATACAAAAAAAAAAATAAATAAAAAATTGAATTTTCCAAAATGAAAATTTCAGGCTCAGCTCATCGGCCGCTTATCAATGTGTCGAGTTTCTTCTTCCAAATTTAAATTCAAATCGACACATAACTTTTGTCATGGAAGGTGCATTGGAAATAGCCTCCTGTCTTTTTGTTTATTTTACATTAACAAAATATGGAAGAACGTGTCCCTTGAGTCTTTGCAATATTTTAATTGGAATAATTTTCATTGGTCATGCATCGATTGATTATTATCTTTCTCAGTCATCGTTATTTTTTATCGGTTTGTATTTGAAATTTATATATAAATTTCTCTTTTTTTTGCATTTAATTTATTTATTTTTATTCAATATTTAAAAATAAATTTTTATTTTTTTATATTTATTATATTTAAAAATAAATAAAAATCTTTCCTACTTTGTATTTTTTCTTTTGCAAAAAATAAATTAATGTTTTATATAAATTTTTGAAATAATTACAGGTCCAGTGAAAAAGATATTTTTATTATTGGCAAAAATGATAATTGCCAGTTCATTTTTCACATTAAATTTGTACACTGCCGAATTATTTCCAACAATTCTTCGGGCATCATGCTTTGGATTTTGTGTTATTTTCGCTAAATTTGGAAGAATTTTAATTGAATATTTCTTGGAAATTGTACGTTTTACTAGATATATTTCATAATTTATTAATAATAAATTATTTTAGAAAAAAATATAATTATAATATTATAAATTTTGTTTGTTTTTTTTTAGGAGAAAAATTACATTCCCACATTTGCACCATTGGGAGTTGTTGGAATGTTGAGTTTCGGTTCAGGAATTATTGCCCTAACACTACCGGAAACATTGAATCGAATTCTTCCCGATACAATGGAGGAAGCAAATAATTTGGGAAAAAAATTCAAATTAAAACGAAAAAATGTAAAAAAAAATACAAAAAACAATGACGCAGTGAAGCAAAATTTAAATGAGAAATTATTTTCTGATGATTCAGTTGACGTTGGCAATGGAATAATTGTTAATTTCAATGAGGGAAAAAATTCCAATTCTTCTCAGTGAAAAAAAAAAAAAAAAAAAGTTTCTTTTTTTCTGTAAATATTGTCCGAGGCTAAGTTACCAAAGTATGTAATATTATATAAATATTTTATAATACACGATAAATAAAATTTTACAAAAAAAAAAATCAAATTTTCATTTAAATTATCATTTATAAATAAAATTTTTATAACTGTCGAATTTATTGGAAATTAAGAATTTTTATTTTACCTAATTTATTAAAGTTAGAAGTGAAGGTTTATTTTTTTGATATTAGAAGAATTTTGTTAAATATGAAAAAAAAAAATTTTTTATTTCCTATCACAGCTTACAAGACCTTAGATTGAATGATTCCATTATTTTGTGGTGTAGCATTTTGTGTTTGCTCAACTGCAGTTTGTAATAATCTCGTTCTACGTCTTGTATAATGTTGCCACAAAAGAATTTGTTGATCGTCAATGAATTTTGTACATTGTGCATTGACGACTTCGCGTCGAAAATGTTCGTGTTGCAATAAATCGAGGAAATATAAACACATTGGATATTTTAAATATTTCGCATATTCAGGCTCCTTCCAATATAAAAGATATTTCAAATAATTTATGAAATTTGGATCCTTAAAGTGATTACGTTGTGCTAAAACTGTAAGAAAATAATTTTTTTAAAATAATTTTTACATCAATTTTATTTGATTTTTTATTTTTACTATTTTTTGGATAATTTCTGTTTTATTTTTTCGTTTTTTTTTTTTTTCGTTTTTTGTTATTAAAAAAATATACTTACAATTCAAGTAGTTTGGATTCGCAAGACATTGAACGAATTCCAATTCTACTTGAAAACGTATTCGCTGTTGATCCTCAGTTTCTATTCCTCCTAAAAAAAAACGAATATTTTTTTTTTATTCTGTATTTTTTATACTTTAGTATAATCTTTAATAAATAATATAAAAAATAATACATTTTTTTTTAACTAAACCAGCTTAACTCGTTGTTATTTGTAATTTATTTCTTTTTTTCTTTTGACAAAATTCCGATAAACAGAAACAAAAATTCGAATTTTGAATTTAAAAAATACTCTAAACTTTAAAATTACATTAATAAAACAAAATATTTTAATTTCTCCCCCCTTTGAATCATTAAAAAATAACAATTTCCTGCGGGGAAATAAATTACGCAACATAACCTAAAATTTAAAAAATGTTAACTCTTATAGCACAGGTTAGAATTTTCCAAAAATCTTTATTCAAATGCAACTTTTAATAATAAAAAATAATTAAAATAAAATTACTCATTCTATTAAAAAAAAAATATATATATATATATATGCTTTTAACTCTTATTTCAAACTGTATTTTAAGGTTAGGTTTCTTCGCTAGATCGACAAATACAAAGTAAATGGAAATATTTACACCAACATTTAAATTTTTAAATAAAAAAAATTTGGAAATTACAATAAAGGTGTAAAAAAAAACATTTACATACCGTTCATTCCGATGTATGGTTTTCTAAATTTTAATAAATTTTTACAATCATCAAAACGATTCATATAATTACTATGAATCGAGAATAAGAAGAAAAGTTTCTGGAATGATTTTCAAAATCATTCCAAGGTTATTTGTCAATAATGTAATATATATATATTTGGCAAAATAAGAAATTAGAAAATTGTTATGTCAAATTATTTTGATATTTTGACAGGTAAATTAAAAGTCAACAGGTTGATAAATATTAGGTTATTTCGTTAAGTGTATCTTAAGGCTGTTTACATGACTCCGTTATTGTAGAAGTACCTTAAAACTACTAAACACAGAGTTGGGTTACATTTAAAGTATCAATTCTTCATGTGAATTTACCTTAATGTTTTCACACATCATCATCATCATCATCACATTTCGCATGTTTTCCTCCATAATGCAAAAGGGAGAAAGTTTTTTCTTCATTCAACAGACGCGTCATATTTTAGACATTCTACATTAATTCTAAACTCTCAAATAGTGTTTCAAAAAAAAAATTCCTTTTTCAAAGTGTTTATTTAAAAAAATAAAGTTATCTTAAAAATAGTGCATCATGAAAAGTGCAGTGATTAAAAAAAAATTGTTGAATAATCAACAAAAATTACATGTCTTTCTTTCATTGAATGATAAATTGAAAATTATTGAAGGTCTTAAAGCAGGTGAAACAGTGACATCTTTAGCGAGACAATATAATGTTTCACGTGCAGCGGTTAGTAATTTAAAAACAAAAAAAGGAAATATGAAAGATGTGAATAATTTGAAGAAATTAAATGAAATGGCTCTTAATAAAAGAAAAGTAATAAAACGAGTTCACAATGAAATATTAGAAAGGGCAATAGTAATGTGGTATAATGAAATAAAAAATGTCATGGGCCTACCAATTAGTGGTCCAATGTTGTGTGAAAAAGCATTGCATTTAAATGAAAAATTAAATGGTTCAGAAAAATTTAAAGCAACAACTGGCTGGTTAACAGCATTTAAAAGACGTTATGGCGTTAGAATAACACACGAGGATAAATTGTCAATTGATGGTGATGTTGCAAGGGAATTTTGTACAAAATTTCAACAATTTATTAATGAGGAAAATTATGATTTAAGTTTAGTATTTAATGCTGATGAAAGTGGAATAATGTGGAAAAGTTTGCCAAAAATTGAGAAAGACGAAAATCCATTGGGTATGAATTTTTTTTTCTATATTTTAAATATATTTCAATATTAGGCTAATTTAACTAATTTTTAGATTTTATATTACTGATATATGTTATTCTTTTTTAAAAATAGATTTTTTTTTATTTTTTGACAAAAAACTATTTTTAATTATTTAATTTTTATTTTTTTTTTAAATAAACTCGAAAATTAATTTCTTAGAATTTTTATTTAATAGAATTTTATAATCTAGAATTTATTTTTAGTCGAATTTTCATTTTTTCGAATTATTTAACTGAAATTCCATATTAAAATGAATTTTTATACTATACAAAATTGTTTAAACGAATTTTTATTTTCTACACAGAAAAAAAAAATTTATTTGATTCAAGTAATTGATTAGTTGAAATCGAGTAAATATTTTAATTGAACCAAATATTTTTTTCTTTGAATTAAATAAAATGTATATTTCATTCAATAATTTTCTGTATTCGAATAATTTCATTATTTCAGGCAATAATTTCTGTATTTGAAATAAATACAAATTTAATTGAATCAAATAATAATTATCAAATAAAAATAAATATTTATTTGATAATAAATAATCGATTATTTGAATTAAATAAATTTTTTTTTCAATTTAAACTTTTTATTTCGTCGAATTCAAATTCAATTAATTTAATTATTATTTTTCTCGAATTTTTATTAGAAAAAATAGTAATTTAAAAGAATTTCTAGAAAGAATATATTAGAAGGAATTAGATTCTAATGGAATTTTCATTTATTCGAATTTAATTTGCCAGAATTTATAAAAAATGACGTTTTTTTATTTTACAGAATTTTTATTTATTCGAATAAATATTTGGTAGGAAATTTTAAAAGAAAATTTTCAAATTGACGAATTAGAAAGTTTTTCTAAAATAAATATCTCTATTTTTAAAATAACTTTATGTATTTTAATTTGTGGATAAAATTTTTTGAAAAGTTTATTGAAAAAAATCTCTGATTTTTAAGAAGACAAGACACAGAATTTATTTATTTAATGAATCATCAATGAATGATTTTTTTTAAATTCAACTAATTTTACAAAAAAAAAAAAATACATTATAAAATAATAAATTAAAATAAAAAAAAATTCCGGTCTTCTAAAGGTTAATGACTAATTTTTTCTTATTAATTAAATTTTACTAATGAATTAGTAAAAAAAATATATATTTTTTTTTTGATAATTAATAAGTTTTTATACTAATCAGTAATAAAAAAAAATGAATCATTAATTTAAATTATTTAAAATTTTGTATTAATTTATTTTTTTTATTGATCATTTGGAAATAATTTCCATTGTTTTGTTGAATAATAATTGAAGAAATTTTCATTTATTTTATTCTATAAAAATAATGTCAATTATTTGATTTGCCAATTAAAGATAATTTTATTTATTATATATTATTATTATTATTATTATTATTATTATTATTATTATTAATTAATATTATTTTTATAAATATTTTGTTATTATTATTATTATTTAATAATGATGATTTTGAGAAAGTTTAAAAAAAAAATTTCTGAATTCGAATCTTGAGAATTATTAATACCTCAAATTATTTATTTTTTTTTTTCAAATATTTGACTAAATAAATATTTTATAAAGTAATTTTGGAGAACATTTTGTAAATCTATTTAAAATTGAAATTTTTTATTCAATTTCATCAAAATTCTGCTGAAAATCTAAATTAGAATAATTTTCAGAAATAAAAATTGAAAATCTTTTAGAACAATTTTATATGCAATTTTTTTTTAATTTAAAAAATTAATTAAATTATTTATTTTGTTTAATTATAAATAATCAATGAATTAATCTTTTTTTTTTAATTATTACATTTTTTTTTTTTTTTGAAGAATTAAGCATTTATTTTTTGGAGGCCTTAGATTGGATTTTTCTCTGATGAATTTTTTTTTTTCTAATTTCCATAGGTTGGAAGTGCGATAAGGAGAAAGTTTCAGTTTTATTTTGTGCAAATGCAGATGGTTCTTATGCTTTGCCATTGTTAATAATTGGAAAATCATGGAGTTCACGTTCATCATTGAGTACTGCTGAAAATATTCAACAATTACCAGTGATGTATCATAATCAATCATCGGCATGTATGACAACGGAAATATTTCTCGATTGGTATATGAATATTTTTATTCCATCAGTACAAGAAATGCAGACAAAAACAGGAAATTATGGCCGTGTTTTATTATTAATTGATACAGCAAAATGTCATCCATCAAAAGAAATTCTTAATTCGGTGAATGAAAATTTTCAAGTAATTTTTATACCACCAAGAATAACAACATTAATACAACCAATGAATCAGGGTATTATTGAGAAGACAAAAAGAATGTATCGTAAATTATTTATTGAATCAATGTTAAATTATACAGATGAAATGAATTTAGATGAATTTATGGAATTTCATACAATGGAAGATTGTTGTTTTATGATGTCAAATGCATTTGAATCGGTGACAATGTTACATTTGAAAAATGCATGGAATAAACTTTATGGATTATCACAATTGGATGAGAAAAATATTGATCAAGATGATGAAATGTTGGAGGATAAAGTATTTTGTCATATGTTACATAAAATTAGAGGTGAGGAACATATTTTTTTTTCTCTCTTTTATTTGTTTATAAAATTGTACATTTTAAATGTTTACAGGTTTTGAAAATGTTTATTCAGTGACTATTAAAACGTGGTTAAATACAGATTTATTTGATCTTGGATGGGAGCCATTGATTGATGAGGAAATTATTGAAATTGTCACTAAAATAGATGAAACAATTGACAATGATGATAATGAAGAAAATGCCGATGAACCAATAAGTGATGGGGATTTCGAAGAGTTGAATGTGTCTAAAAAGGAAAATGAGATTCAAGAATCAATAGAAATTCAATTGGAGCAGCTTGAGAAAAATGATGATAATTTCCAATCAATTGGTATCGAAGAATCAGTACAAAATATAAAACAAGATGTCGACAATGACGACGATGATGAGGATGAAAATTTTCAATTAACAGAAATTGAAGATTCAGAACAAATTATGAAAGAAGATTACGATAATAGTGATAACGATAATGATAATAATGATAATAATGAAAATAATGAAGATGATGGCGATGAAGAAGAAGAAGAAGATGATGATGAAAATGTGCAATCAATGCAATTGGAAGAATCACAACAGCCGAAAATAAAAGAGGAGAATACTGAATCGAAAATTGATTCACAATCAACAAATGTTGAAATTGCCATACAATTTTTACACGAATGGTGTAGACAAAGAAAGGAATATACAGAATCTGATTGTCAACTTTTGAGTAAATGGGAATCGCTTGCTAGAAAAGCATCGGAGGAAAACAATTAATAATTAATAATTAATTATTAATTAATAATTAAACAATTAATATTGTTTTACAAAAACTGTACATTAATTAATCGAATAAGAAATCTCAAGACTGATTTTAATTATAAATCTTTAATTTAATTAATTTATATTAAAAAAAATAGTTATAGAGAATTAAATGAATTTTAATTCAGTATTAAGGTATTTTATCACACCTTGGCTGCCTTTATTTTATAAATAAATATATAATTATATAAAATAGATATTTAAACCCGTAAATGTTTTGTGTTATCTAATTTACCAATTAATTTAATTTTTGAGAATATTTTATTAAAATAAAATTATTGTAATAGTATGTATTGTATTTAGTGAAATAAAAAAAAAAATTACGAAAAAAAATAATTGTATCAATAAACAAACATCTTAACTGTAAAAGTCCTCGAAATATTATCAAATTTAAAACACAGTTCGAAAAATTTCAAAATTATTGTTCCAGAAAGAAAAAAATCAAATTATAAGCGCCAAAAAATCACTTCCTTTTTGGAAAAAAAATTCTTTTTTAAAAATTCTATTAAATGAGAGAAATCTACATTGGTGATCGAGTTTGAGGTTATGTTTGCCATTTTCTAATTATTTATAGTATTGCCAATTGATTTAATAATAATTAATGTAAAAAGAAACATTCATTTATTATTACATCAATTATTTTTCTAACAAAAATTGGTTATTATATTTTAAATTTAAATATTTTTGTTGCGTATATTACCCAACTCTGAAGGATAATATATCTCTTTCCTTTTCTATCTCTCACATTGTGAATGTACCTTTTTATCGTCATTGTGTCAAAAGCCAAAATACACACAAACACACACTTTTAAAAAAAGAGAACTGCGGAAATTCAAGTTTATTTTGGATTTTGGCACTGTCAAGAATGTGTATGTGTTAAATAATTTATTTTTTTTTGTTTTTAACATGACGACATAATTGCACCAAGTTTTATAAACACAATAAATTAAAAATGGAGAAAAAGTTTTGCCAGTAAATCTAAATACATTGAAAGTGGTTTGTTTGTTTTTTTTAAAATAAAAATATATAGATTTCATCTGAATGACAACAATAACAGCAGCAGACGAACAAAGATTTTGGTTATGGCGACAAGTAGTTCTGATGGTTCTTGTACAGCACCCGCTGATTTTCAATTATCATCTGAACTTGAAGATGTTTCCGATCGTTTAAGTGTTAATCTATTGAAATGCTCATTATGCCATAATAGTCGACGAATTTTCTACTGTAGACAATGCATACAAAATGGTGATTTTGTTCATTCTACTTCTGTTTATTCCGAACGGTATGTATACATATATATATATTTATTTTCTTTCTTTTTTGTCTGCGCAATTATTTTTTACTATTTAGACTTTCTTTTTTGCGATTTTAGTAGATTTAAGTATTTTTTTTTGTCCCTTTGTATTTTTTTTTACAATTGCAAATTTTTGCTATTCTGTTCTTTTTTTTTTTAATATTTATTTATTCTTCAAATTAAATTTATTTAATTATTTTTTACATTATCGTTTTTTTATTCTATGTTTATAATAAAAATTTTGTTTGGTAATTTCCTTTTTCTAAAATGTATAAAAATTTCTTTGTTTTTGGTTAAATAAATGATATTTATTTTTTTTCAAAATTATTATTATTATTTTTTCCCGCTAATTTAAAAATTGTTAATTAATTCTCGTGGAGAACTTTTTTCTTCATATTTAAAATTTGGTAATTTCTTTGTTTCCAATTATACTTTTTATAATTAAATTTAATAGATTTGCGGATAAACAAATACGACTTTTACGATTAAAAGCGGCTCGTTCTCAATTAGAGGAAAAATGTGTGAAATCTTTAGAAAAATACAAACAAAAAGATAAATTGGTGAGTTGCATTTGTTTTTAATTTAAACAGAAAAAATTGTATTTTTACTACTTTTTTTAAATACTAAAAATATACTTAAAAAATAATTAATAATTATTATTTGTAAATAATTACTAATAATTATTATTTTTAAATAATTACAAAGAATTATTATTTGTAAATAATTATTAATAATCGTTATTTGTAAATAATTACTAATATTTATTATTTTTATATATAATTATTAACATTATTGAAAAGAAACTGAAATTTTAATAATCTAAATTTATTTTTTTTCTTCAAGCAATGTGATATAAATACATGTAAAGAACGAGTGAAACTTTTGCAATTATTGGTGAGCGAAACTAAACAGAGTATAAATAGAGGTACGATTTTCTTTTTTCTCGAAAAATAAAATAAAAATTAATATAAATCAAATTAAAATTAATTATTTAAACTTCTAATAATTTATAATAGAGTAATTATAAAATTTTAAATTAAATGTACTATTTGGTATTAATTAACTTTTTTTTTTAGGAAATCAACGTCTAAATGTTTTAAATGAAGTTAATTCACAATTGGCAATTAGACTTCCGAGGCATGAGGAGAGAGTCGAGAAATTACATCGTTATGTTGTTACATTAAAAGGAAAACAAGAAAAACAAAAGGAAACTGTTGAAAGAAAAAGACAACAATTAAAGAAAGTTATTCGAATTGCTGCGAAACAATTAATTCAATATATTTTTCCATTAACACAAGTTGAACCCAGTAAAAGGTATATTTTGTATTTAGTCAGTAAGAACATTTTTTTTTTTTTCCTAAGAGACGTAAATTAATTTTGTTACTCCTTTAAAAATTTACTCGATGTCTTATTCAATTTTTTTAATATTAAGCTTTTTTTTTAATTTTAAGTATTTAATAGAATTTTAGCCATTACATTTTTTTTTCTAATTATTAGTAACTTTTGTTAGACCAAATTTAAAAATTTTCAATGTCAGTGAAATGTAAGAAAATTGAAAATTTTATTCTTGTCGCAACCCTGTAATTGTATTTAATTTTTTGTAAGAATTAAAAAAAAATAATTGTTTTTCAAAGTTTGTGCAGTAGTGAAGAGGAGAGTTCATGCACCGATTGTGTAACAAGTGCATTGGCCGATGCTTCGGGAACTTCTTATGTACGAGGACGATGGATTAATGATACTGAAAATAGTTTAGAAATTCATCATCGTATTGTGGCTCCAACACTTCCTGGATCCGGTGACTATAGCGCTTATTCCCTTTGGGGTAAGTATAAAATTAAAATTGAAAAATAATTTAATGAATATTTCATTTTATAATTCAATAATTTTTCTTTCTATTCAAATTTTCATATAAAAACAGGGGGGGGGATAAATAAATTAAAGTGATCAATTCAAAAAACAATAAATTAAATTAATTAAAAAATAAATTTACTAATTTTTTATTTATCCTATATAGTTGCTGAAAATAAGGATGCAGTGCCTGGAAATAATAAAGAAAATTCAATGCACAATCCTGCTTACAATATAAGTGCTGCCCTTACTTATGCCACGCAATTGGTTAAAATAATTGCATACTATATTAATGTGAAGCTACCTTTCAAATTGGCATACAGGTAAAAAAAAGAAAAGAAAAATATTCAGTTAAAATTGAAAAATAAATCTTAATTTTAAAAACATAAAATTTTTCTTTCTTTTTTTTTTGGAAATCTATTTTTGAAAATAAATTTTTATACAGTGAAAAAAATATTTTATTATTATAAAAAAACATATTTATTAAAATTAAAATATTTTATAACTATAAAAAAAAATTAAAATTAAAAAAATATTTATCTAAAGAATTAAAATAATAATTGTAATATATTTTATTTTTTTTTGTTAATTTTCAGTGAATTTTGTGGAAGTGAAATGTCGGATCAAAAATTTGCAAGAAAAGTGGCGCGCCTAAATTGTAATGTTTTACATTTATGCTTTACACAAAACACGGACACAACAGTTTTACATCCAATGCAAACACTACAAAATCTCATGCACTTGCTCAATACTGAAATCAGTGATCTCGGCAGGTTTGTATTATTAAAATTTTATTTTATTATTAAAAATTAAAAATAATTAAAAATGCAATAAAAATAAGTTCTTATCCTCGAAAAAAATATTGGTCACTATTTTCGAAGATAAATAACAATTTTTAATATCTAACAAAAAGTAATAAAAAAATTAGAACTATTTTTTATAAAATGATTTTTAAAAAATAGTTATCAATGAAATGATTCTATTTTTGAAATTAATTTTCATTTTTTTTTTTTAGAATTGGTCCAGTTGAAGTAGATCCAATTGAAATGCAACAATTAAACAATCAATTAGTAGCAGATTTGGAAAAAAGTGACGATTCTGCCTCAGATGAAGAGGAAGATGCGTTTAATTGGGAATGGGAGGCTGTAAGTAAAATCTTTGATTTATTTATTGTTTCTTTTTTTATAAAATTAAATGTTTTTCATTCTTTTTTTTCAAATTACTACTATTTTGGAAAATTTCTGAAAAATTTAATAGAAAAAAATACTTTAACAAAATTGAATTTTCATACGTTTTAGATAAATGAAAATTTATTTTTATAAAATTTGAAAATTTTTAATTATTTTTAAATACGTGAAAAATTTCTCGTCTTTTCCCTCAAATTCTTCGATTAAATTTCTCAAATTTATTTATAAATTCTCGTGTATTTTCCCTCAAAAAATTTTTATTTTGTATTAAACATAAACATTTATTATAGTGGTTAAAATTTGGAATTAAAAAACTTTTTAAACACTAAATGCAAATGAGTAGTGATTAATAATTGCAAAAAATTTTCTTACTTCTATGATTTTATTTTTGAATTTTTTTATTGGGTTGAATTTAATCAACCCTTTCTAGAAAAAGATAACGTAAGAATTACTTTTAGTTCTTTAAACATAATTAAAGTGGTTAAATATTAAGAATATATACCCTCAAAGTTTCATCTCACTATTGAGAAAAGAGAAATTTCGACATCTAGCGGCAACTAAAGAAAGTACAAAACTATGCAAGATATATTTTTTTTTTTTTTTTTTAACGAAAAGCCAAAATTTTCTAAACACCTTTTCAATTAACAAAACGCTTAAAATATTAAATTTACTTTGAAAGCAAATAATTTATTTTCAAAATTTGTTATTTTTATTAAATATCATATTTTTTATTATGAAAAAAATTTAATTAAAAAAAAATTGTCAGGTACCAAATGTCGCTTGTCCCGAAATGGTGGTTCCAATTCCGGGTTCAATGGCCAGCCAACAATCGTCAAGTATGCAAGTCAATCAAAGTGTTGCGGGCGGACTAGTGACAAGTGCCGCTGCCAGCATCGCCTCCATCTGGAGAGGATGGACCACCAATAAATAGACTGATCACTCCAATTTTTTTTTTCTCATACAGCAAATTCATTCATCAAAATGTAATTATTTTTTCAAGTATATTTTATATTCTAAGAGATATTTCTCCTGCATAATATCGAGAAACAAAAATTCTTCATTATTTTTCTTTTTGACAATGACTATAATTTATTAGTCGATAAATTTTTGTTTAACGTATAAAAGAGAATAATTTACGTTAATTTTTCTTTTTTTTTTTTTTTATTAAAATATTATGTTTTCTATTATATAAATATTAACGCATAATCAAAAGCATATATATATATATATATATTTAATTAAAAAATATATACGAAATACTTTTATTCAAAAAAAAAATTTTTTTAATTAAAAATTTCTTTTTATTTAAAAAAAATCATTTCATTAAATGAAAATGATGATACAAAAAATCACTGAATTCTTTTAAGTATTTTTTTTAATTAATGGACCAAAAAAAAACTTCTGTGAAAAAAATATGACAAAAAAAAAGTATTTGAATTTTAAGTCTTCGATATTAATGAATTTCTAATTATACAATTGAAAAGCCATCGAAATCTCATAATTCCTATAATTATTCAAGTTGTAAATTTGTCCTATATATGAAAAAAAGTTAGATTTAGATTTTTTACTCTCCCTTTCTCTCTTTTTCTCTTAAAATTTAGAAAATTATTCACTCATATAATATGTAGACACAATAGATTATAGGGAATTTTCAAATTTTATCTCCGCATATAATTTAAATTATATTTCGCACAAAGTTTAAAAAAAAAAAATCAAAATTAAAATCAGAGGTTTTTTATTTTTTAAGAAAACTTGAAAAAGATGTAATAATATTGTTTTCATTTAATTTTCTATAATAATTAATTAGTTAATAATTATTTTCAATAATAGAATAAAATAATAAATAATTGTAATTTTTTTTTCTCTTATAAAATTAGTCACTTTGTGCGAAATATTAAAATGTCTCAGAATCCAATGAAAAGAATACATTTTATATTTTTAACATAAGTTTAAAAAAACAAAAAAAAAATACCGATTCTTTGGAAAAAAAACAACAACAATGACCACAACAGTTTAGTAATCTAATAATGTTAATAAAAAAAAAAATAAATAACGAGTGAAAGTTTTACGCTAGAAAGTACCTTATAGCGTAACGGAAGTACGCAAATTTTTTTTTTTTTTTTTTTTTGTAGAGGAATGGACTGACTTATAATTAATGAGAGAAAGAAAAAAAAAAGTGATATTGTGTACAGGATTTGGAGGAAAAAAAAATCGAAAGAAACTTTATTAGTAGTGTGAATTTCGAATGACAGGTTTTATTTAATTTTTCAATTATACAATATATTATATAAGGAAAAAAAATTTAATAATCTACAATTAAAATTTGTGACTGATCTTCTTTTTTCTGTCTTCATACGCTTTAAAGTGCAAAAAAGAGTTTTAAATCTATAATTCATTTTTGATTTAGTAATATAATTTCTGAATATTTTTTTCAACAATTGTAATTTTTTGTAAACTTTTTTCTATTCTTCATTGAATAATTAATTGCAAAAAATTGAATTAAAAGAAATTAATTTCAAATATTTAAATTAAAAGAAATTAATTTAGAAAAATTAATTTTAAAAATTTGAAAAAAAATTAGAATATGCAAAAAAAAAAATATAAATCCCATAGAGAAATGACAAGAGTTTAAAAGAAAATGATAAACGATTTAATTCCCTAAAAAAAAATAGTAGTATAAGAAAAACTAAAAATATAGTAACTCATATAGTGATTTTGATATAGTTAATTTAAAACAAAATAATAATTAAAACCAACCATTTAAAGTTCGCTATGAACTTTGTGTATAGTTAGCTAATTTTTAAACGATTTGAAATTGTGATAAAATATTAAATTCAATTTATGTAAGGAAAAAGAAAAATTATCAAGTCAGATATTGCATATGTATATAGTTTTCCATGATTTTTAAAATTAAGTGACACGATTTTTAAAAGAGGCACAAAATTTGTATAAAAAAAAAAAAATAAAATATGTTTTTGTGCTCAAAAAAAAAAAAACAAAAAAAAGAATCTTGTAAATAAATTATAAATGGGTCAATGTTTTTTCTTTATTTTATTATTTTTTTTTTATTAATAAAACCCCCTTCGTTACTTAAGACATAGTTGGGAATGAGTGAGAGCAAAAATGTAATTTGTAAATGTACGTGTAACAATTAAGGTGGCTATGTTTTATCGAAACAAAGTTTCAATGTGATATCAAAACAAATTACAATGTATGTTTTTCTTAATAAAAAAAAGAGAAAAAAAAAACTATAAGTTATTACGTGTTGTAATAAAAAATATATACATATCTCTAAAAATAAAATTGTTTTTTTTCTCTACTTTAAAAAAAATATATTTAACACTATTTTTCGTTAAATATTTTTTTTCTCATTTTTTTTTAAAATTATTATTGACCAAATAATTAAAAAAAAAATAAATTAAAAAATAATTAAAAATCAATATTAAAAAAAAAAAAAATTGGATTCATTAACAGACAAAATTTGATTATTGTTTTCTTCAAAATTAATTTTTTTTCCAAACATTTTATTCAGAGTTTCAAACAACGCAAAAAATATAAAATTTATTTATATTATTATCGCTTTGGAAAGTTTTTTTCCAAGAAATTTGTAATATTTTTTTTTATATTTTTTACAAAAAAATCGTGATCAGAATATAATAAATCGTAGGAAAAATAAAAAAGAAAATAAAATTCTGATTTTCGTAAAAAAAATTCCTAAAAATGCGTTTAAAAAATTACAAATTTATTACAAAGAAAAAAAATTATTATTGGAAATAAATTAAATTTATTTAAAAAAGTTTTGAGTTTAAAAAATAAAAAAGCAAGGGAAAAAAATTTAAAATTTCAATTTTAAAGTATTTTTTTTTTTAAATTCAATAAAAAAAAGTATTTAAATTAAAATACAGGAAAAAAATTAAAAAAAAATTATTATAAAAATATTAAAAATATAAAAAAAAAGAAAGTTAAATCGAAAATTTTATTTATAAACTAATATTTATTAAATTTAACCAATCCAATATTTTAAAATCGTAAAATTCTATTGTTAAGAAAATAATTTTAAAAATAAATTTTCTCATTTTTTTTTAGCAAAATATTTTTTTAATACATTTCTTATGAAATTTATACACGCAAGTCGTAAAACTTTCAAGGAAATGAAAAATAATAAAATTTCTTTATATTTTCGCATATTGTCAAGTCGTGAGGTGAGGAAGACTTTAGCGTGGAAAGAAAATAAAAAAATACAATAAATTTCGTATTTTTTTTCAATAAAAATTTCAAAATTTAATTACTTTTTTTTTTAAATTTACTTTTAAATAAAAAAACATAATTTAAAAAAAATTGACTAACAATTCCCTATAGTTTTCAATAGAATTTGAAAATTTTTATCTTTTATTATTTTATTTATTGATTTTTGATTTAATTTGGTGTTTATTAAAATGTCATCCACCGAAAAATTTATTTTCCATTTGAAATAATAAATCGTAATTTACTGTTTCAAAAATATGAAATAAATAAAATTTGGATTTTTCAACAATTCGTTATAAATTTTACGTTTGTAGAAGATATAAAAAATTGTTAAATTTTATGGCTATTGTTTTTTTCTTCAAAATCGATAAAGAAAAAATAAAAATATTTATCTAATACCAATAATGTTTTCAATTTAAATTATTGTAAAAAGTGGTTCGTATCTTCTTTTTTTTAATGACAAAATCACGAGAATTTTCAGTATAAAAGAGGCGAAGCTCAACTATTGTTTCATAGTCAACATTCAACTTTGTACACTACAATTATTGGTAAGAGAAAATTATTTATTTAAAAATTCTTATTATAAACTTGATATTTATTTACTTTATTTGATATTTATTGTTAATTTCTTTTAATTAATTATAAAATAACTAATTTCTTATTAAATAAATTATAAATTAAATAAATTGGATTGGATAAATTAAATAAATTAATTTAATTTAATTATTCTCATTAAAATTAATTTTCTTACAAATATTATTTAATTTTTAACATTTAAAAAATGTTAGACCTTATAAAAAATATAATAAAGAAACTACTTTTTATTGAAAATAATTTGAATACATTAATATGTTTCGATATAAATAACTACAAAAAATATTATCTACATTTTAAAATATTTTTCATTTTTTAAATTTGTTAACAATTTTTTAAGATGAAAATTTTTGAAAAAAGTAAAAAAAATATCACAAAAATATAAGTGGATTAAATTTGTAAAAATGATTAATTTTTCTTTAAGAAAATAAAATCATTAAATGAAAAAAAAAATAAATAATCGTTGCAGATATTTTTTCTGAAAAGAAAATGAGAAGTTTTACTTCAATTTTAATTGTCGCTGTCATCAGTTTGGTGATAATGGCAACATCAACAGATGCAGCGAAGCGTAAAGGATTCAAGTAAATATATTATTATTATTTATATTTTATATAAAAGAAAAAAAAAAAAAATTTTTTTGTAAATATTCTTTTACTTTAATTTTTAATAACTAAATTTTTTTTCAATTTACATTTTTATTTATTGAAAAAAATATAAAAATTAATTTCATTAAAATAATTGATAAATAAACATTAATATGCATTCAATATTAATAGTTAACAATTTTTCAATTCGCTAAAATATTTCAATATTTTCAATATTTTTTTAATTTTAAAATTTTTTATTTCCAGAGCATGGAGAGGGTACAAAAAATGATGTCGAAATCATATTTTTCTTTTTTTTCGAAATTAAAAAAAAAAGAAATGACAAATTAATACCAAAAATTGTGTATTATTTCTTGAAATAAAATAAAATGATAAAAAATTAATTATGCATTTATTATTAAATTTTATAACTTGTAGATGTGCATAGTGCAAAAAAAATAATTATTTTTTTCATAAAATTTTTTTTCCAATTAAAAATAAAAAAAAAATTATGTATGTATTACCTGAGGTTCCTTATCTTTCAACCAAAAGTTATGAAAGCTTAATATGTATATCTTATAAAACCGGGAGAACCGTAATCGCTTCTTTGGTCCCTCAAATCGCTTTCTCCATTGACGCGCGCACGTGTTTGTAGGTTTTCTGCTTCGGCATACATAATTCCATGTATATTATTATATTAAAATAAAAATATACTCTACCTTTACATGATCAATCTTTGTAACATGATTCATATGGGAAAACCCAATAATTTCAAAATTTACCAAATAATTACCGAGAGAGCAAAAAAAAAAAAAAAATTTATTTTGTCCTATACATTTTTTTTTTTTGGAAATAAAAATTTTATTTGTACTAAACAAAAATTTTCTAAATATTTTTAAAATAAATAATTTATTGCTATTAAATATTTTGTATTTTTATATAATAAAAAAAATTTACAAGTTTAAAGATTAAAAATTCAAATTTTTCCCATTTTTTGAAACATTTAATTTTTTTTTTTTTAAACATAACAAAAATAAAATTTTTTTGCCACAGAATGAATTAGAAATAATTATAATCGACAATTTGACAATCGCTTAATTATAAATAAAAATAAATTATTTATTTACAAAATCCAATTATTGAATTGTAAAATTTTTTTAAAAGCCATTAAAATTTCGAGGAAAATTTTTTTATTTTCTCCTTTGTATTTTTAAAATATATATAACAATAATATTATTTTCTGAGAAAAAACTTTTGAAATAATATTCCAATTTAAAAAAATTTTTTAATATAAAACAAAATTGCAATTTTTTCTCTTATAATTATTATTTTTATAAAGAAATTCTCTCAAACTTTTAAAAGCACTTTTGTTTGTTTATTTATTTTTTTTTTCTAAATAAATAGTAAATAGATTAAAATTTTGGAAATTAATTTTTTCAAAGACAATTTACTTTTAATAATAATAAAAAAAAAATAATTTTCTTGTTAAAAGAAAAAAAAATCTCAGTCATACATTTATAGAAATATGCTTTTTTTTTTTGTCTGCATCATTTAGGAATATTTTTGAGTAAAGTGTGTGAGCAGAATAAATAAACGAAAGATTTAGTCTCAGTAGTTAAATAAAAAAAAATAAAATAAAACATACATTCAAAAAATTTGGGAAAAAAGGCGTTAAAAACAATAATTTACTAAAATCTGAATAATTAAATTTTTTTTTCATTTTAATTGAATAAAATCAAATGTATTTTGTGAATAAAAATAAATAAATTCACATTTTTTCAAGTAATTGACTTTAAAAAAAAAATAATTAATTTCTATTGTTAATAATTTAATTATAGAAGTTAAATTAAAAATTTACTTACAAAAAAGTGTAAAAAAAAAATATTTTTCTTATGAGAAAAAAATAATTTTCTAAAAAATAATAAATATTAAATTTTTTTTTAAAATGATATTATTTTGTTTTTTTCTCTCTCTTTCTCTTCTTCAAACTTTTTATGAGTCGATGACCAGTTTTTTTTCAAATATATATATATATATATATATATATATATATATATATATATATATATATATATATATATATATATATATATATATATATATATATATATATATATATATATATATATATATATTTGAATATACATACAAAGAATATTTTTTCGTTTAAAATGTTAATACACAACCAATAGTTCATGGTCAGTGTAACACAAAAAAAATAATATTCATTTTAAATTCTTAAAACAAGACCTTTTATGTTTAAAATATGCGTTACTATAACTCATCGGCCTAAAAGTATATGTAAACTTAAAGACATTATAAACATATCTAGGAATAAAAGTTTCGTAAGACATAATAATTAAATTTTAGTCTTTAAAAAAAAAAAAAAATTCAAAGCTTTTATTATTTTTTTTTTCTAATAAATAATAATGGTCATATTTTATTTTATAAATATATTTATTTTTTAAAAATACAAAAAAGAAAAGAAAAGTCTGACACAATAGAAAAGTTACTCTCAAATGGAAAATAACAGTAAAAACAAAAAAAATTTCTTTAAAGAGAAAAAAAACTTGCTTTAAATAGAATATAAGAATAAAAAATGTAGAGAAATTTATCTTAAAGAATAGAAATATTTTTTTTAACAATAAAGAATCAAGAAGTTTTTTTATTGAAAAAAAAAATCGTGAAAAATATACACTATTACAATTTTTAAGTTGAATACAAAATTAATTATTGTATAATAATAAATAATTATTAAATGAAAAATAATAATTAACTATTAATATTGTAAATAATAATTAATAATAGGTAATAAAAATTATTAATTAATTAATATATTTGAATGAATTTACGAATTATTTATAATAATTTACTTCTGTAATTTAAAAAAAAAAAAAATCTTCTCATTTATCATCAATTTTCCAAAATTTAATTAAACAAGTATTTTTGCGTGACTAATAATATTTCTTCACACAAAAAATGATTTCAATGCGCGCACGTTAAGAAAATGAAAAAAAGAAGAAATTATTTTTTTTTTTTTCTGTCAAATATTAACAAATCCTTGGCGTTCTACTGAGAAAAAAAGAGATTCTTTGAATGAAAAGAAGAAAAATAATTTGTACATATTTAATAATAATAATAATAATAATTATAATTATATACACGAGTCAAAGTTCGGCGTATTATACTCTTGTAAATAAAGGGACCCTTCCAATGTTTTTCTTTTTCCTTTTTTTTTTTTTTTTTTTTTTAAAGTTCCCTGCGTGCTCCACTATATAAAAGAAAGCCATCAGTTGCTGACTATTAGTTTCTCAAGTTCGGCTGTATAGTAAACATTAAATTCAAATAATAAAACTGGTAACAAAAAAAAAGGAGGAATAGAATTATTTTTTTTTTAAATTTAATTAAAAAAAAGAAAAATTAAATTTTCTTTTTTTTTCTGAATTATGAAGTCAATTATTGTGCTGTTATTTGTGGTAGCGGTGGTATTCGCTGAGAAATATAACTCAAAATATGATAATGTGGATGTCGATGGAATTCTTCAAAATAATCGAATTCTCACAAGTTATATTAAATGTATATTAGAAACTGGAGCATGTACTGCTGAGGGTCGAGAACTTAAAAGTAAGAATAATTATTGAATTTATTTTTTTAAAAAAAGTTACAAAAAAAAACAAAATTTTACTTTCTTCTTCAATTATCTCAAATTTGATATTTAAACATTTTTTAAATTAAAAAATAAAATAATAAATAATTGGTTAAAAAAAATAAATTAGAGATTAAATAATTTAATAATAATTAATAAATAGGTAATAATAATTTAATAATTAAAATTAAATTTTTAAATTGCTTTTTTAACTATTAAATTAATTATTGAATCCAATTTATTAAAACATAAACAAATGGGACTTGGAAGAAAATTTTTTTTTTTTTGTATCTTATAATACGAGACGTCTTTTTTTCTCTTATGGTTCCTTGCGACGGGGTTCAATACACTTTCACACGATTGCGTAAGAAACTTCTTTGAACTTTCACGTTTGGGTGTCTTATATATATATATATATATATATATATATATTTCTCTTACTATATATGAGTAATTTTTTTCAAGTTGTAATTCGTTTGTAACACATTGAACGCTTATTACGTATATATACGATTATCGATGTATATTTTAAATATAAAACGCGTTAGGAAACCATTCGTGCATTTTAATTGAAATTCTTTTTACTTCTCATGCAATACTCGTTATACGACCTACTTTCAATAATAAATTTAATTATAATAATAAAAAAAAACAATAACAAAAAAATGACAGTAAAGAAAAAAAATTAATAAATAAAAAACAATACAAAATAAATCGAAAATTCATTTAATTAATTCACAGAAATTATAGAATTTCTATTAGTAAATTTTGCATATTTTACCCCGGAAACGCAAAAAAAAAATACGAAATTTGGTTCTTTTTTGTTTTGAATTTTACTATAAAAATTGTCAATAGAAAAAAAAATAGTTAACAATTTAAATTAATATTTAATTTTCTTATCTTTCAGAAACACTACCAGACGCATTGGTGACTGGTTGCGCGAAATGTAACGATAAACAAAAAGTAACTGCTGAAAAAGTAATTAAACATCTTAAAAAAAATAAACCCCGTGAATGGGATCAACTCATTAAAAAATATGATCCAGAGGGAAAATATCAACAACGTTATGATGAACATAAAGTTTCGCATGCCTGAAAATTAAAAAAAAAAAAAAACTAAAAAAAGAGAAAAAAAGAAAAAAAAAATGTAAACAAAATAATTTCAACAAAAAAAATAATAATTTTTTTTTTTTTGTTCCAAAAAGGTATTATATTTTAATTTGTATATTTATAAGAATTAAAAAAAAAATAAGTAAAAACCAATTTTTTTCTCTCCTCTCATTTTTTATTATAATTATATATATATATCTATAATTATGTGTGAAAACTTAAATAATATTCTTAGATAATTAAGAAAGTAAAAATTACAAGTTAATTTAATTTTCCTATATATATAGTCGATGAATTTTTTTTTTTCTATAAAAACAGAATTAGATTTCACAAATCTTTTTTTTTTAATGAATATTGAAATTAATTTTAAATTTCATTATTTTAAAATTTTTTTTGTGAAAATAAAATTCTGTTTTACTTTACACAAGTAAAAAAAATTATTTTTTAATAAAATGCCTTAAACTATAAAAAAAATTTTACTGTAATTCAATTATTCTACGCGTCTTTTCTTCACCAATGATCCAAGCTGAAAAGAATATTAAATTATTTTTTCGAATTCATTGACTAAAATCATAAGAATATTAATAATAGAAATTTAGTTTTAAACTAGCAACTATATAAATTAACTAACTAAACAATTTTTTTATATAAATTTAAAATATTTATAAGAGAAAAAATTTGAGAAATTTTGTTTTTTTCTCTCTACTTACAAGATCTGAAATTGCAGGAAGATTATTAGTTTGATCGCTAACTGGTGCTTCCGGTTCGCGGGTTTCTTTTGAAGCGGTGGTTTTTTTCATATTTCTATGTTGTGGAAATGTTGGCATAAATTTCGGGTCACAAGCTAGAAAAATATTAATTTATAATTAATTAATTTATTTATTTATAATTAATAAGTATTATAAATTAATAAGTAAATTTAAAAAATAATAATAAAAAAAAGAAAAGAACTTACGAAGTGGTGCCTCCTTGAAATAACTACTTTGTAGGCATTCTTCGGCGGTTGCTCGTTTCTTGGGATCGTACATGAAAAGAAAATTAAGAAGCCTAAGACCAGCGGCACTAAGCCATGGAAAACGTTGCTTCAAATTATTGTACGGCTGTTGTTTCAATGTGAAATTCTGCAAGGCCGGCAATGAATTGAATTCCGGCCAAATAGCTTCGCTTGGTGTGCCAAGTAAATCGACAATTAATTCTAATTGAGCAATTTCCGATCGTCCAGGCAATAATGGCCGATGTCCTAATAATTCACCTGAAATTTTTTTTTTTTAAATTAATTTGTACAAATAATAATTTTGTTAATATTAACGTTATGAAAAGAAAATTATGATTATACGATAATTACTGTTTAAAATTTTTTTTTTACAATAAATTAAATTTTCTGAATAAAGAAATATAAAAAAAAATCAGTTACCTAAAATACAACCAGCTGCCCACATATCAACGGATGTTGTTTGTGTTTTTGCCTGTAACAATAATTCAGGTGCACGATACCATAATGTAACAACGCGCGGTGTCATTGCCTTGTGCGGTAATCCAAACCATCTTGCCAATCCAAAATCGGCAATTTTCACGCAACCCTTGTCGGTCATTAATAAATTTGATACCTTTAAATCACGATGAACAATAAAATTATGATGAAGATATCTTAATCCTTTTAATACTTGTAGCATAATACATTTAACTTGACTTTCAGAGAATGGCGTTTGCATATTATCCAATAGACTTGCAAGATCTTGTTCACAATATTCCATTGCAAGAAATATACTCTCAAGACTTTTACCAACAACAACTTCTTTTAAATGAACAATATTCTCATGACGACATGATAATAAAACACTTATTTCACGTAAACCACTAACTGGTAATCCATCTTTTTCATGTTCCATTCGTACTTTTTTTAATGCAACAACTTTATCACTTTTTGTATCTCTTGCACGATAAACAATTCCATATGTTCCCTCGCCAATTCTATTTAATTTCTCAAATTCAGAGACAAATCTGCATTTTCCCAGCTGTAATTTATTTATGAAAATAAGAGAGAAAGAAATTATTAATTTTTTCCATCTAAATCACAATGAAATATTGAAAATTCATATTATTTAGGCAAAAATTTAGTTATTACATTAAAAAAAAAAGTATTAGAATACGAAATAATTTCTTACAATTTTCTTGTTTTTTTTTTTTAAAGAAAGAATCTCTTATAATAATTTAGTCGATATTCAATTAAAATAAAAGAGAAATTTATTAATAATTTAACACTTCAATTAATAATTTCAATTATTTGAATATAATTTAATCAATAATTCTTATTAAATAATTTTTTTTTAATTATTTAAAATTGTTTTGTAAATTATTTTAAAATTGTATTTTTGTTTTAAATGTAAAAAAAAAATATATAAATTTTAATTTAAATAAAAAAGAAAAATACTCACAACATCCTGTTCGGGAATTTCCATTGGTTTTCCCGATAAAAACGAAGTTAAAACACCTCTACGTGTTATTGGTTGTGATGGATCTGATCCAGCATCCGTTGATCCTTTATTTTCACCATCATTATTGTCTGATGATTTTTTAGAAACAACTTCTTCTAAAAATAACAATAAAAATCTCATTTTATTCTTTCTAGTTTTTAAATTTCTATTACAAATATTTTATTTGAATTTATTATTTTATTAATAATTCTTCCGAGCAACTACAAAAAATTATTATAATCTCTTCTCAATAATATATATAATGTTAATTATATATTAATAATTAATTGTTAATTATATATTTAATATTTTTAATTAAAATATCGTCATAATTCTATAATTATTATTTCAATTTTATTTACGAAAATAAAACTTTCTAAAAACAAAAACGGAAAATAATTTTTGTAGAAAAATATTCGGGAAAAAAGAAACATTAATTCTTCATAACTGTTAATAAATTAATCAAAAGAATGAAGAAATTAATAATTTTATGATTTTAATTATATAAAAAAAATTGAAACAACATTTGTTTGTTTATTAAAAAAAAAAAAAAAACCATGGAAACATAACCATTATTTAAGGTTATGTTGTCATCAAATATATAATTTCCTACCTTTCGTCATTATTTATCGGTTTTTCAATAAGATAATCAATAATAACAGCACTTAATGTAAAACATTCAGATAAAAGTACTTTAAGAAAATAAAATATTAAATATTTTAAAAATATTTATACAAAAAGTCACAGAGAAAAAATATTTTCCCAAATTTTCTTATCGGCTTTTTAATTAATTATTATTGTCAGAAGGTGACGCTGTGATCGCGACACTAACGCCGCCAAGTGGAGAAAAATTCAACTTTTCTCTGTGTTTTTGGCGCGCTTTGAAAACAAAACATAACCTTAATTTTTTTTCCACCGACTTGACATGTCAAATATGTTGTTGGAAAGAATATTTTAATAAAAAGAAAGAAAATAATTATTTTTTAAACACAGTGAATACTTTTTTTTTCTATTATTTCGAAAATGACGACAAATAATGTTTCAATTGAAAGTGAAAATTCGAAAGAAAATCCAATTAATTCAGACGATGAAACTGAAGAAATAAAGTTAAATTTATCGGACACAAATAATGAAATTCCTCTATCACCTGCTGAAAGGTCAGTATTATTTTATTTTATTTTAATTAATTATTATTGTGTATATAGAAAAATAGTGATTTTCGATTGTGTTTGAATAATTTCAAAAATAACGTTTTTTTTTAAGCGCTTTTGTTTTTTCTCTATTCGTTTTTTTTTTTTAAAAGAATTTTTAGTAAACTAATTTACAAAATTAAAGATTTTTTAATAAATTATTTGTGAAGAAAAATAATAGTCGAGAAAATAAATTTTAAAATTTTGCCTAAATAAAATTTATTTGTAATTTCTGTCCCCTAAAAAAAAAAGAAAAAAATTCAATCTAATTAAATTAAATTATTAATTTTTTAATTATTAAAATATTTAATTATTAATTAGAAAAAAAAATATATTATTTTCCTATGTTCAATAGTTCGAAAAGCAATGATAATGAAAATAAAAAAGAAAATTCCGAGAATGAAAATATTATCGAAAATTCGAAAATCAACAATGAAACTGAAATAATGAATTTAGAAGAAAATTTTAAGGATAAAAATAATGATAATGTAGGATCATCAATATCTTTGAAATTAATCGATGAAAATGAAAATAAAGATGGGAAAATTTGTGAAATTGAAAAAAAAATAATTGAATCCAATAAAAGTGATGACGATGATGAATTTATAAATTTTAAAGTCAGCAAAAAATCATTGCAAACAAGTGGCAAAAAATTTACGCTCATCGATAGCGATTCAGATGATGAAAATATTTTTCATTCAAAAAAAATGTCAACAATTGACGAGGAAACAAAGTCAGTTTCTGAAATGTCGTTCAAATCAAATTCTGACGACACAAAAAAAACGAAATCAAGACTAACGAATATTTTTGACTCCGACTCCGATGATGATGATGATGATGATGACAAAAAGAGTTTAGCGGAAAAAAAATCCCAAAATAATATTTCAGTAAGTGTTTTTAATTTTTTTTAAATAATTATTTGTAAATAATTAATGATAAAATAATAGAAATTAAATTTGATTTTTTAATTTTTCCAGAAAGCAAATGACAAAAAAATGTCGATAGTTGATTCCGATTCTGAAAGCGAGACAAATAAATCGTCTGATAATAATAATGATGAATTTAATGGAAAGAAGAAAAAATTAATAAAAAAGGTATTTTTTTGAAGAAAAAAATATCTATAATTCTCAATTAATATTTATATTAAAAAGAAATTAAATTTAAATTAAAATTTGAATTAAATTTAAATTAGAATTAAATTAAAATTAAATTTAAATTAGAATTAAATTAAAATTAAATTTAAATTAGAATTAAATTAAAATTAAATTTAAATTAGAATTAAATTAAAATTAAATTGAAATTAAATTAAAAATATGACTACAATAAGTTATTAAATTCCTAAAAGGCCTTGTAAAATTTTATTTTAATCAATATTTATAACCATTATTTTACCAGTTTTTTTTTTATGTTCGAAATTAAAATTTTTTTTTCGCAGACATCGAGTGCAAGAAAAGATTTAATTGATTCCGATAATTCCGAATCAGATGGCAATTTAAGTAATGAAGAATTTTCTGCATCAAACAATGAAAATAAATCAGAAAAAACAAAAGAGAAAAAAAGAAAGGTAAATTAATTTTTTTTTTATAGGCAAATTTTTGATACTTTTTTCTTTTTTTTTTTTATTTACAATCAAAAATTCAATTTCTTTTAATTTTATATTCGTTAAAATTATTTTTTTCGCTTTTTTTAGAAGATTAATTTTCATTTTTCATTTTTTTTTTTCAGGGAACAGCGAGAGCTTCGAAAGATGCTGCGATGCAACAAATATACAGCGAATCACAAAGATTAGTGAGAGAATCGGAAATTTCACTTCCATATCATCGACCAAAACAACGTACATTACAAGAATTTCTTAATCGAAAAAAAATCTCTGCATCTCTACCAAAAACTATAACAACAGCGGCAAAAGTAAAAATGTTCGACGACATTATTATGTGAGTCAACTATTTAAAAAAAAAAAAAAAAAAAAACAATAATAATTCGAAATTTCATTTAAATAACTTCTTTTTCTTTTCAAGTTTAAATTATTTTTTTTCTTTTTTTTCAAGTAATTAATTCGATTCGATTAAATTTATTGTTTTTTATTTTAGAAAAGCCGTCGAGGAAAAAGAAAAAGAAGCGGAGAAATTTTATAAATCTTCCGATTCAGAGGATGAAAATGAAGAAATAAAAATTCAAAATTCAATTGAAAAAAGTCCCGTTAAAAATAATCAACAATCTGAAATGAATTTTGAAATAAATGAAAACAACGAAATGTCAATTAAAAATATTGAAAATTTAGAAAATCAAAATGATGAAAAAATAGAAACTAATAATTTTAACGACAATAATGAAAATAAAGAAAATTTATTGGAAACAAATAATATTGATGAAAATATTTCTCACGTATCGCGAAAATTATTTACAAATGAAGAAAATTTCAAAGAATTTGAAATTAATTCGAATAAGGAGAAAATAAATGATACAATAGAAACAATGGATATTGATACAAATGATTTTGAATTAAGATTTTCAGTTAATGATTTTGACACTGAATTCAATCTCAAGGAAACTGAAATACCAAGAAATAATGAATTACAAAAGAATGATAGTGAAATTTCATTGAATAATAAAAATTTAGAGAAAAATTTATCAAATTCAACAATTGAAATGAATTCAGAAATGAATTTATGTTCATCGATTGATGAAAATTCTTTGAGTAATTTAAAAACGTCAATTGATGATTCAAATTTATTGACAAATTCCAATTTTCCAATTGAAAGGAATTCAGATTTGAATTTAGAGACTGATTCGAATTGTTTAGAAAATTCTGATTTATTGAGATTAAACGAGAAAGAAAAAGAGATAGAAGAAGAAATTGAAGAAGAGAAGGAAGAAGAAGAAAAAGAAGAAGATGAAATTGTGAATGCAATTTCAAAAGGACATGTTCTTGGCTTACCACCGCCAAGTGAAGAAGATAAAATAATCAAGAAAAAAATGTTAAAAGAAAAAATTTTATCCCATTTTCTCAACGTGACACCAACTCTTCATGGATCGCCAGGTGAGAATTTATACATTTCTTATAATCTATAATATTTTTCAAAAAAAGTTTCACCATTTTTAAAAATAAAATTTCGTGTTAAAAATATTTTTTTATTATTTTTTTTAAGGAACAACAATAGAATTATCAGAGGAGAAAGATCATGAGGGTGTAAAAAAATTAGTCGACAGATTTGTTCGTCATTCACATATTAATAAAATTGAGGAAAATTCGGATGTTACGATGATTCATACGGAAGTGACACCCGAGGGTTTAAAAATTACTGAACAGGTAATTTTCTTTTTTTATTTAATTACAGGGTTTTTTTTGTGGTAAAAAAATTTTTTAAATATATTATATTAATATATTTCTTTCACGAATTTTTGTTCTTTTTTTTTACTAGACTCTTCCGTACACAATTCCAAAGGTAACGGAGGAATCAGATTTAAATAAGCCTGGAGCGAAATTACATAAATTACGGGAACAATTGCAACAGAAAATAATTAACAAAAGAAATGAGGAATGGCGTCAAAAAGAAGAAGCTACCAAAGCAATTGAGGATGAATTTGACGATGAGGAACTCGAACCCGAGGATAAGGATGAGGAAAAAGAAATTGACGACGAGGAAAGCGCCGAAAGTGAACCCGAAGAAAATGATGTAATCATAAAGGAGAACAAAAAATCGAAATGCGATTTTGCTGATGATGAAGCCGAGGTGAGTGATGATGAGGAAAATCAGTTCGACGATAAGGAGGAGGAGGAAGAAGAAGAAGAAGAAGAAGACGAAGAAGAAGAAAAAGAAGAAGATATCGATGAAAAAATCGATGACGAAGAAGAAGAAGAAGAAGAAGAAGAAAATAAAGAAGAAGACGAAGAACAAGAAGAAAACGATGATCATCCAAAAAAATTACGTCGCATCACCGCTGCATTTCAAGACGATTCCGATCAATCGGATTTAGAAGAAAATACAAAAACTCCACCGAAAATAACAACAAATACAAAAAAAAAATTCACAAGAACACAAACGGACGTTGATATGTTTGATGACATAAGCGATGGTTACACAAGTGAAATTGAATTAAATCTCACAAAAGCCGATTCCTTAAACAGTCAAACAATAGAATCAACATTGAAAGAAAGTAATTTAACAATTTTTAAAAATAAATCATCAAATATTGAATCTGAATTAACGCCTTTTTCACAAGAAGACACATTAAAGGAGAATTATCCAAAAAAATTATTCACAACACCACTAGAAAATTCTGTTAATGACGATGAACTCATGGATCTTTGTTCGGGAAATTTTGCATCCGTCGCTACATCATCGTCATCAACTCACATTAAACCATTAATGAATCCACAAATAAATTCACTAGTCACCGAATCACAAATTCTTGAATTATGTTCAGGTAGTTTTGCATCAGAAATTGATGAAAATTCACAAGATATAAAATTGACATTCGATGATGAAACATCAAAAAGTCCATTTAAATTGTCAAAGAAAAATGATGAAAAATTTCAAGAATCATCGAAAAAATTGAAAACCTTACATATTATTTCTTCGGATGATGAAGAAGAAGAAGAAAAAGACGAAAAAAGAAATCAAAGGAAAAAAATAGCGAAATTAATTTTATCCGATGATGAAGAAGATAAAGAAGAAGAAGAAGATGAATCCGATTTGGAAAACTATGAAGAAGAAGAAGAAGAGGCTTTTGTCGATTATGATTCCGAAGAAAACGAAGTAGTAATTCCAAAAACTGAAATTGGTCAACATGTGGCGAAAAAATTCTTCGAAGCCGAAGCTGAATTAAGTGAAAGTGAATGGGGTTCAGAGGATGAAGACGAAAAGGATTTGGATAAATTGGAAAAAGAAGCAGGCGATGATGATGAATTTGATGAGGTTCAAATGCGTAATCAATTGGGTAAAATTCATGCACGACAAGTGCAAGACGACGATCAACGTGAAGTGAAATTATTACAGGATATGTTATTTGAAGATGGTGATTTACATTCAGATGGTGCGGGTCGTGAACGTAAATTTCGTTGGAAAAATATTGATAATAATTTAGTGTGGAATGAAATGGGAACAGGGGTCAATAATGATGGGGAATTAATTGAAGATGCTTTAGATGATCAAAGTGAATTGGAATTACGTAAATGTCGCTATGAAAAGGAGAAATTTCTTGAGAAACAAAATAATGATGATATTGATGATGATTTTAATGATAGCGAAATATTTAAATGTGCATTACGCGTTAGAAATACAATTGTCAAGAATGATAATTTAATAAGTAGCGAGGAAAATGTGACAGTAAAGAAAGGCAAAAAACCATTGGCACCAAGTATTATTCCAAGTCTTTTGGAAAAATCAACGTTAAATAAATCTCCCTCGATGAAGGTAATTTCAATGAAATTAAAAAAATTTGATTTTTTTTTTATTAAAATTGTAGGAAATCAAAAATTGAATTAATTTTTTTTTTTTGCAGCTTCCAATACGTGGCTCATTCCTTGCTCGTGGAGATGCGACTTTAGCCAGAATAGCATCCATAATCGATGAAAAAGATAAGGTGATTCGTGCTCCATTAAATGGGCGGAGATTTGTTTTTGAACACATAAGTCCCTCGGTAAAAGATGCTGAAAAAATTCAAGAAGATGAATCCTCACCGTCAACGTCGTCGAGAAAGGTAAAATAAAAAAAAAAATTTACTTCGCACAGAAAATAAAATTAGAAAAAATTTAACGCATCCTAAAAAAATTACACATTAAAATTTAATTAAATATTAATTTACAGTCACGAAAAAGAACATCGACATCTGACTCAACACCAAAATCCAATAAAAAAATGAAAGTTGACAAGGAGTCTAGTGGCAAAAAATTATTCAGTTAACGAGTATAAAACAAAAATTTAATTTAATTTCCGGGTAGATTAGAAGCAAAAAAAAAAAAACCACAAGAAATTGTATATATTGTAAACTATTACATAAAAGTTTGGTATACATGTTTATAATAATATTTTTTAAAAATATTATTGTTTTTTACATATGAAATTAATATTAATAATTATGTGAAAAATAAACAAAATAATGTTTATATTACTGCTTATTGGTTGAAAATATTCGATACTCGAGTTATTAAAAAAAAAAAAAAAAAGAACTGAAATCATTTGCCTACGTGTGGGGATTATGTTTAATGTAATTCTATCCAATAATGCACATCCTGGCCTACGGCAATTGTTCTTCCTGCTTTGTGATCTATGTAAACGCGACGTCATGACGAAGGTGGGTCATTTAATAATATATACACAATCATATATATATATATTTACATATATTAAATACATTTTTTTATTCTAAATCTAATTTTTTACTTACAATAATATTAGTAAAAATCTATTTGAAAAATAATTAAAATTTTAATTTAATCAATTTTTTTTGTTGCAGTTACTGTTTTTAATATTTATTTCTAAACAATTTTCAGGAATATGCCAATAAGGCAAAAAAATGTTTCATGCTATGATGATGAATAATAATTTTCAAAGATTCTATGTTGACAAAAATGCCATTTGATTTTTACTAATATATAAATCATTGGATTGAACTGCGAGAAATTTTGTTACTTTGTTGTTTTTTTGGGGAATATTTTTTAGTATCATGAATCGATAATTTTTATTTCTAATTAATAACTGAAATTATAAAGAATTTTTTTTATTCTATTTTTACGCATAATGTTATAAAATCTACTGATTTTATAACATTATAACGATTTCATCTCGTCACAGCAGAACTATTCGGTTGAATATTTAAAAAAAATATTTTTTATTAATGAAACAAGTAACTCTACTATGTATAGGGGAGGGGGGGGGGGGGTTAAGAGAGAATTTTTTTTCTTGATATCCTTAATGTTAAATTTATATATATAGTATGGTCTTTTTCTTCACATAAACGAAGGGGAATCCTTAAGACACTATGGGCGGGGGGTGGGGGGTGGGGAAGAATGAAAAGCTTTGGCGTTGACGTAAGGGGGGTGGTGATGGTGGTGGTTTGTTGGGTAAGCCGATTAGAACATCACGGCAGTTGTTACGTCCAAGTCCCTTTTCTATATACCGAGACATTGGCAACAGAACGCTACTATGCGGTTGAAGTGCAGGCGCACTAGTCAGAGACACATTAAAATCGCATCAAATATGTACGACCAGTACACCCCATTCCCGGCTTGAATCCCGTGCCATGTTGGCGAAGCATAAGCACAGCCTCGAGCTATATCCGCGTATATATATATATATATATATATATATATATATATATATATATATATATATATATGTGTGTAGGCAAAAAGCCTTGCTCTGGATCCAACACGAATATATTCGTATATATATATACATATATCGTGCGGAATATATGTAAACGACGGAACAGTACCTTAGTCAAGCATTGATGTTTCCTCGATATTCCACTTTGAACCGACATAAAGCACAGAGGAATAGGATTAAATTTTTTCCCCCTATATATATATATAGGTAAACTCAACAAATTTCGAGTTTTATTCTTTCTTTAAATTATAAAAATTTAATTAGTCGGGATTCAAAATAAATTTATAAATATAAATTTGAAACGAAATTGATTATTTTAAACAATTTCGGGAATTCCGTTATCTAATTACGCAAATTCCGCGATCTATTTCCGTGAAAGCCGTGATCTAATTTCGCTAATATCGTGATCTAATTTCGCGAATTCCGTGATTTAATTACGCGATTAATTTAATTTTATTTTGCAAATACCACAACGTAATTCTGCGAAAACCGTGAATTAATGTTGTTACTATCATGATCTAATTTCGTGAATTCCGCGAAAACCGTGATTTAATTTCGCTACTATCGTGATCTAATTTTGCGAATTCCGTGACTGTATTACGCGATTATCTTAATTGTATTTCGCGAATTCGGCGACCTAATTCTCCAAATTCCGTGACTTGATTACGCGAATTTTGTGATTCAATTTCGCGAATATCGTGATCTAATTTCGCAACCTAATTCTGCGAATCCCGTGATATAATTACGCGCGAATATCGTGATCTAATTTTGCTAATATCGTGATCTAATTACGCTGATATCGTGATCTAATTTCGAGAATTCCGTGATTTAATACGCGATTATCTTAATTGTATTTCCCGAAGTCGGCGACCTAATTCTCCGAATTCCGTGACTTAATTACGCGAATTTTGTGATTCAATTTCGCGAAAGCCGTGATTTAATTTCGCTAATATCGTGATCTAATTTCGCAACCTAATTCTGCGAATCCCGTGATATAATTACGCGCGATATCGTGATGTAATTACGCAAATTCCGTGATTTAATTACGTGATTATTTTAATTTTATTTTGCAAATACCACAACGTAATTCTCCGAAAACCGTGAATTAATGTCGTTACTATATCATGATCTAATTTCGTGAATTCCGCGTAAACCGTGATTTAATTTCGCTATACTATCGTGATCTAATTTTGCGAATTCCGTAACTGTATTACGCGATTATCTTAATTGTATTTCGCGAATTCGGCGACCGAATTCTCTAAATTCCGTGATTTGATTACGCGAATTTTGTGATTCAATTTCGCGAAAGCCTTGATTTAATTTCGCTAATATCGTGATCAAATTTCGCGACCTAATTCTGCGAATCCCGTGATATAATTACGCGCGAATATCGTGATCTAATTACGCAAATTCCGCGATCTATTTCCGTGAAATCCGTGATCTAATTTCGCTTATATCGTAATCTAATTACGCTGATATCGTGATCTAATTTCGCGAATTCCGTGATTTAATTACGCGATTATTTTAATTTTATTTTGCAAATACCACAACGTAATTCTGCGAAAACCGTTAATTAATGTCGTTACTATCATGATTTAATTTCGTGAATTCCGCGAAAACCGTGATTTAATTTCGCGAATTCGGCGACCTAATTCTCCAAATTCCGTGACTTGATTACGCGAATTTTGTGATTCAATTTCGCGAAAGCCGTGATTTAATTTCGGTAATATCGTGATCTAATTTCGCGACCTAATTCTGCGAATCCCGTGATATAATTACGCGAATATCGTGATCTAATTACGCAAATTCCGCGATCTATTTCGGTGAAAGCCGTGATCTAATTTCGCTACTATCGTGATCTAATTTTGCGAATTCCGTGACTTTATTACGCGATTATCTTAATTGTATTTCGCGAATTCGGCAACCTAATTCTCCGAATTCCGTGACTTAATTACGCGAATTTTTTTATTTAATTTCGCGAAAGCCGTGAACTAATTTCTCTAATATCGTGATATAATTTCGGGAATTACGCGGAAACAATTATCTATTTACGCGTATATCGTGATCTATTTTAGCGAATTTAGTGACATAATTAAGCGAAATTTTTTATTTAATTTCGCGAATTCCGTGACTTAATAACGTGACTATCATGATCTTATTTTGCGTATTCCGCGACCCCGTTTTGGGAATTCTGTGATCTAATTTCGCTAATATGGTTATCGAATTTCGCTAATATCGTAATTTAATTTTGCGAATTCCGTGACCTATTTTCGCGAATATCGTGACTACGAAAAAAAATTCGTTTATATATAGCTATAATATAACGCCAAATCATAGAGTCAGAAATAAATTTGCAGAAACCTAAGCTCTAAATTGTTTCTTGACAAAATTAAAACATAACAATTGATTTTTATATACCCATATATACACCCTCATTTCTCAGCCTTTTTGATTGCGATTATATAACAATGATTGACAATAATTGTATATAGATTTTGTTCGTTAAGAAAAAGAGAGTATTGCGCGCCTTGAGAAAGGTTCTTTTGGAGGACCTGATGAGTGCCTCTCGTCCAATTACAGCGTGATTGTCCGGCCTCAGATGCTCCCATGAGGGGTGCAGATTAACCGCACGAGAATCGGCTAAAGGCACGCTTACAACCACAGAGATAAACTCGAACGTTAATAGTTCGGTGATAGAGAGAAACAGAGAGAGAGAGAGAGAGAGAGAGACCACCAACACGTTACACCACAGTATGCCCAATAGTGGAATTATTTACAATGAATTATTGAATGTGTTCGCCAGTTAATTAGCTAAGTAGCTCAAGAGATTACACACACATATATATATAATAATGTGAGCACTCATCAGGGGCTTTATATAACGAACATTCAATGCAATCCCCCTTCTTATGCATTGTTTATTGTTGTAAATGTTAATCCCCGTGTACGATAAAATATATTTTCCAAAAATCCCAGATTGTTGTGTTTTTATTTTTGCAAGTTTAATCAATTTTTTTTTTACTTTTTAAATAATACCGCAATTTTTGTATATTAAATTTTTTTTTATTAATTTCTTATACGCGCGCATCAGTTGACTTTTACTTATTTATTTCTGTATAATAATAATTAGTAGTACTTTTTCATGGACGTAAGAAATAAAACAACTTTCCGATTTTCACAGAAAAAAATTTTTTCATTTTTTTTACTGTATGACTTTTATATAGCAAAAAATATGTATGATTTTTTTTTCAGATCGACATATAAAAGATTGTTCCAACAAAAGGATTCGATATGCATATATACATTGACTTTTGAGTCTTGTCTGCGGCATATAAGACAACCATTAGAATCGAAAGGTTTTTTGATAAAAAATTCATACAGTACGCAGACCGTGTATATATGTATATATGTATATGCGAAAGTAAATTTCATCGCTGTATATGGAAATGGTATGTATAAGTGTATAATTATATATAAATCACCTGAAGCGAAATATATATATATATAATGCTACATATATCACCTTCACAACACGAATAGACGCGTCCTGAGGAAAATCGTTCTATTAATTTTTCACACGAATATATAGAAGACTTTTTGCCTGTACTTTAATATCACACACACAACGTCGCATTATCCTCTCTTACCCTCGATTTTTTTCCCTTGCTTTTGAAAAGGGTGCATACATCGTTACTTGAAAGAATCTCTAATTTTTTTTATATATTTAAAATTTTTCTTGTTAGAGGAAAAAAGAATTTTTTAAATTATCAAAAATTAGGCTCAGGTATGGGGACGTAAATTAAGTATGTATATAAGATAATCTACGTATAGTTCTGTATACGTAGATTACGTAATGATTTATACGTCTATAGTTTGTTATACGTAACTTACATTGTCTTACGAGTTTAAGTTGATATATCGAATATTGCAACATAACCTCAAAACAAGAAATAGGAGTGCATGATTATTCCATAAAACATTATGATTTTAATGGGATAATCATGCGCCCCTTTTCGATAAGCTTGATTACTGAAAAAATTTCTGCCTTGATCTGTTAGTACTGCCTTTAAGGAACCAAAAATACATATAAATTTTTTTAATAAAAGCATCTGCTATTGTAATTGCTAGTTGATTGAGTAGTACCATAGCTAAAGAATATTTAGTAAAATTATCTTGTATTGTCATAGATGTTGATTTTGTTTTTATATACTGATCTTTATTAAGAAAAATAATGTTCTCTTGAGAAATTTATCAAGGATTACAAATAAAAAATCGAGCTTTCGCCTCTCTAAGAAAGGCCTTTTCAAGATAACGGTTTTAAGAACTGTAACATAACAAGTTAAAAAGTTATAAAGATTACGTCGGAATAAGTCAAATTATCAATATTACAGACGATTCTAACCTATACGTACCATGTGAGCATTTACACTTTGTTCTTTCGGAAAGTTAAAGGCATATCAATGACTTATTCCGACGTAATCTTTATAACTTTTTAACTTATGTTATAGTTCTTAAAACCGTTATCTTGAAAAGGCCTTTCTTAGAGAGGCGAAAGCTCGATTTTTTATTTGTAATCCTTGAGAAATTTCTCAAGAGAACATTATTTTTCTTAATAAAGATCAGTGTATAAAAACAAAATCAACATCTATGACGATAATTGGACTCTGATCAACAATAATAACACCTTTTAAAATATTATCTTGTATTGTTAATATATATTTTTTCCACTACTTCGGTAATGGTCCTACAATATCCATAGAGACTTTTTCAAACGCTGTACCTTGAATATCTGTATATTTTTCATATTTTGACAATCAAAATTTTAACGTACTTTTAAAAGTCAATTTTTTAAAATTTCTTCATATATAATTTTTTTTTATTAAAAAAATGAGTATTTGATGAATTCTACCATTATAATAGAGTGCGGAGAAATTCTCTGGTACCATTAAAGTTAAAGGTGTAAAGCATCTCCCCTATCACCCTCTCTCCTCTGCACATGATGATGCGTAACACAATAGTTTGTACCACCAGCAAAATTGTGTCCGGGTGCGCGGATATATCGCCGTCATGTCGAAGGGGGTCGGATATGCACACAATATGTGTGTGGGTTGTAGGCACGCGCCACAATTCACCGTTAGAGAAGGAGACAAGCCAATGAAAATTGAGAAGGGGATTTCAAAGAGGCGGAGTTAAAATTTCCTCAATATTTCTTGTTGCGGGGGATTTACTACTCCAAACGGCGTCTGGCCACCGCCGCATAAACAACTGCGAGGTTGTCAAGGCTTAAAAAAAAAAAGAAACCTCACTGATATGAACAATTTCTGTCATAATTGAAAAAATGTCTCATTGAATTCAATTTTCCGCATCAAGAAGAAGAAGAAGAAAATTCGAAACAATGTTACACAGTACATTGCCAAGGGCATTTCTTCCTCCGGGACTCAATTATTTCGCGAGTTATTACGGTGATCAAATTCATCCCTATGCATCGTACATGAGTCTTGGCGCTGAGGAATATCCGAGAATTGCATCCGAGCAACATGTACTCTCATCATGGGAGGTGAATTCACGTTCATCAACACCGTGTCCATTGGATTTATCCCTAAAGACATCGCCAAAACAAGAGGAATGCATTGAGGTTGACGATGAGGAGGATCGTTTGGAAAGACATCAACGTGGAAGATATCCAATTTTATTGGAGAACGATGAGGAATTGGTGGTTGACGATCGACATCAACAAAGTAGTTCCTCGTATGATAATCAGAAAAAAGATTCTGTACTGGGTTGTCAGACACCAATTCGTACCCTAATGGAACAAAAGTATCAACATCAGAAACTTGTTTTAACACCATTGCAAACATATCAGCAACAATTGCTCCTAACACCTCAACATCAGGCTATTCATTCACCAATGACACCACCGAGTACACCATCACCACCGCAATGTCCCAGAAGACGTCATCGTGACGAGGACGACGACGACGATACAGTATCGCCTCGTCATCATACCACAATTGAGAAACAAATTCCCGTACCAAGAAAAAAGAAACATGCACGTCGTTTAAAATTTGATGAGGATACAAGTAGTCCCGTATCGGGAACGGTGATTCTTGGTCCCGATGAGGCTGTTGTAACAGGTGATATTGATCCGGCATTTAATATCGTTGAGGTGACTGATGAGGCACGTGCCGAATTGGCAAAAATTGAAAATCGCCTTGGACCATATCAGTGTAAATTATGTCGTCAATTGCACGACGATGCATTTCAATTGGCACAACATCGATGTTCAAGAATTGCACATGTTGAATATCGTTGTCCAGAATGTGATAAACGTTTTTCATGTCCAGCTAATTTGGCATCACATCGACGATGGCATAAACCAAGAGCATCAAGTGATGTTACTTCAGCACAAACATCAAATGGCGTTGAGGTTTCATGTACAAGATGCGACGCTAAATTTACACGTCAAGCGGCTTTAAGGAAACATTTGGCTACACAGCATCCGGAAATGCTTCATAATAACAACAATAGTAATAGCAACGGCAGTAACAACGGTAGTATCAATTTTAGTAACAGTAGTAACAACTTTAGTAACAGCAGTAGTAACAACGGTAACAGCAGTAGTAATAATAACAACAGTACTATAAATAATAACAATAATAACGAGAATAACGGATTGGAGATGAAGAATATTTGTAGTCCGGTGCAAATTGGAAGCAGTTCACTTAACGTCGAGATGCCATGACATCATCATCATCATCGTTTTCCCGCTAGGCCCCTGCCGAGAAGACCTGGACTCTATTGGAGATTTGGCATGGATCTTGTGTGAAGATTTGCTTAATATTGTGAGTAGATTTTGTGATCTTTATAATATACAAGGTATATAGGAGTTGTCTATACACTGAGAAAAATATTTTTGAATCAATAGCATTTTTGCCAAAGGTATAAAAATTATTGATTCCAAAGCATATATGCTATATAGAATCTTTAAAATATTTTACAGATTTTATAGCATATATGCTTTTGAATCAATAATTTTTATACCTTTAGCAGAAATTCTATTGAATAGCATATTTTTCTCAATGTAGATTGGAACACTGTTTTTCACATTTAGGTCGAAAAATTTTTTTTTTGCCGTTTAGTGCTCCAATCTGTTACAACCTTGACAACTCTTACCTTATATAAATATATACGTCATTTTTTATTATTCAGCCAAATTGTTTATTTATTATTTTTTTTTAAAAGTATACAGGATTTTTATGTTCCGGAGCTCCTAAAAAAATTTTTTCTCATTTTTCGTTTTTTTAAACAAAAATAATGGAATTTAAAAAAATTTTTTAGGCGCTCCGTAACATAAAAATCATACTCTGTATACTTTCTAAGGGAGATTTTTGAATTATTTATTTATAGATGTTTTTGCTTGTTTTTGTTATGAACAAAAAAGAAATAGAGAACCGTTTTTTAAAATAATATTTAAAAAAATAAAATAATAAAAAAGATAATAAAATTTTTAAAAAATTAGTTTGTTTTAATTATGAAAATTTCCCGATTTTTTCTATTTTAAGAATTTTTTTTCATTGAAAACAATATTTAACTAAAATGGAATGAGTAAATTTTAGGAGAAACGAAACCGATTCAATAATACTGTGTGTATATATATATCTGTATATATAGGAAGTCAACTTGTTGCATTCCATTACTGACTATATATACTAGAACCGAATATATATATATAATATCCATCCACTAACTCTTTAATTATTAATTTTCTCTAATAAAAATAAATAAAAACATAATTTTCATACAAAAAAATAAATAAAAAATAGTCCATGAAATTTTTGAGAGAAAATTCTATAGAATTAAAAAAAAAACACTTAGCGATGGTTTTCCCGTTTTACGTTCATAAATAAACAAATTGGCTGAATAAATCGAGGCTACAATGATAATAAATAAATAAAATAAAAAAAAACAAAAAAAAAAAAAAAAAAAAAAATGCTCGATTGTGGTATTAAAATCTAGTCAGCGATCTAGTCGTATAAAAAAACTATCTTCTAGTCGATATAGCGTCTATAATAATAATATTTCCAACAGTATTCTCTAAATTTACTCTCTAAATCTGAATTAGTAAAAATGTTTACTAATTTGAATTAGTGACTCACTTTTTGCTTCTGAATTAGTTAAATTTTACTAATTGTTAGTAAAAGTTACTAATAATTAGTAAAATTTTACTAATTCAGAAGCTAAAAGTGAGTCACTAATTCAAATTAGTAAACATTTTTACTAATTCAGATTTAGAGAGTAAATTAGTGAGAATTCGTTTATTAACTAAAATTAGTAAAAATTTCTACTAATTTTTAGTCATTTTTCACTAAAACTTTAGTAAAAAATAAATATTACTAAATCTAGTAATATCACTACTTTTAGTAAAATTACTACTTCTAGTAACATTTTACTAAAAAATTAGTGAAAATTTCTACTAATTCGAATTATTGAACAAATTCTCACGAATTAAAATTTAGAGAACGTGTTCTAAACTTTCAGAATGCTTAAAAAAAAATTCAATTTCACAAATTAATAATTAAATTAATTTATTTTTCTATCTTTTTTGTTTAAAAAAAATAAAAATAAGAGAACCAAACAAAGCAATAGTTAATCCTTAACCGCGTAATGATAAAATTTAAAATAATTTCCTATTTACCATGATTTATTTATTTAAATTTATTTAAATTAAAACGAAAAACTAAATTAATTTAATTATTAATTTTTTAATACAATTATAATATATAAGGAAAAATTTCGCTACAGCTGGAAACTCTTTTGCCAAAGATATTTAATCGTTGATAAATGTACGCGCGTTTACTTTGTAAATTATTGTAAATTGGCTTTTTAGTCGATAACTAATAATATATATATATAATATATATATATATTATTATCGAATAGTATTGGATTAGTTATATAGTGAATGTAAAAAAAAATATGAACAGCTTTAGAAATGTGAAATCAATGTAAATAGTTTAGATAATAGAGCAAAAATAAAAGCACGAACAATTTTTATAAACTTTTAGCATTAAACTATATATATATTTACATTAAAGAGAAAGAGAATAGATAACTCAATAAAATATCAATATATTTTTTCAATATCTTTAGATATTTTTTATTAGAAAAAAAAGTGATTCGAAAAAAATTATATGTTAATTAATTTAATAAATAAATAAAAAAAATAATAATTTACAATAAAAAATTAAATATATATAATATTTTAATAATACATAATATGTGAAATATTTACTGTATAATTTTGAATATTTTATAATATTGATATATATTAATATTTTAATTATATTTTAAATTAAATACCAGATGCAATAACTGCTTCTGTGATTTAATAGTCAGAGCCCCTCCCACAGAGCCCCTTATTGGTCACTTTTCAAGGTCATGAGGCGACGATTGGCCGTCGTTTCACGACCTTGAAAAATAGCCAATAAAATTCCAAGGGAGGGATTTCACACACTATTCAAATTTACAAACGAGCTGCTTATTGCATTTGTACCGTAAAATATTTTTACTTTTTCATAAAAAAAAAAAAAAAGAAAAATAATTATAAAAAAAAGAATGTTTAATCATAAAAAAAATGTATTTAAATATTTTTTTCACTATATAATAGAAAAATTCTATTACAAGAATAAAAATAAATAAATACATTTTCGAAATAATGAAAAAAATTGTTCGTGTGAGGGTACAATAATGTAGTTTTTAGAATATTTGTTTAGTTTTAATATATATATATATATATATAATAATAAATAATTACACCGGAAAAAATATTTTTTTGGATAATTTTTTAAGGACAATGGAAAGCTAATGAATAAATTTAATAAATTAATAATAATAATAATAATAATAATTATTATTATTATTATTATTATTATTATTATTATTATTACTATACAATTTTGAAAATTATGATAATAATATAATATAAAAAAAATTTAAACAAATTAATTATTATAAAAGTGGAAAAAATATTTTTTCTAGTGTAATAAATATGTATACACGTTTAATATTTATGAATATTTAAACATATATCAAAAATCATGATTCAGATTCATACAGCTGGTGCATCAAAGAATAATAATTTATATGTAGTGTTTTAATTAATTTAATTAATTTTAATTAATTTTCTAATAAAAATTAATGAAATTAATTAATTAATTAATAAATATGAATATGTAAAATGTAAAATATTATATATGAGGATATGAAAAAAAAAAAATCTCTAGTCATCATCATTATCATAATAAATAAATAAAATAGGTACATTTGGTTTTTTTTTTTTTTCTCTGAAAAATAATAAGGCAACCATATACGATTCTGTGTTAACATTTAAAAATCAGTGGCGCGATTCAATAATGTTGAAAACTATCAAAGTAAAGCTTTCTTATAGTCACGATAATCTATGTAGACGATTATATAATATATATATATTCGTGTATAGATGTACCTATATTTATATTTCTAGTCTATTTCCATAACTGATGAATTTTCTATATACAGAATACGACGATTACAGTATAGATAACAATAATATTATTTCATTCGAGACTGTATTGATTTTATTATCTAGTCGCATTGTGTGACCCTACTATATATGCATCTTGCTTTTAACTATATATCTTTTTCAACAATAATTTTTCAGTCGTTTTTTTTTTTTAATATAAATAAATTATTTTTTTGATTCAAAAAAATTTATTTCCATAGCAAAGAAAATTATTTCAATTAAGGGTATTTCTTTGAATAAAAAAAAAAAATGAACGCAATTTAAAGAAAAGGTAGCTAAGATTTAAAAAAAAATTATAGGTTATGTTTATGATAGGTTTTGTATTTTCACTTCAATCATAAACATAACCTATAATTTTTTTTTCCTTAGTTCCCTTTTTTCGCACAAATATTTAAGTCAAAAAATTTTCCAAAGAAAATCTATATAGTTAAAAAAAAGATGCAAATACAAAAAACAAAGAACAAAATAATAAAAAACAAAAACAAAAACAAAAACAAAAACAAAAATAACTAATTTGAATAATTGTTACAAAAAAATGAAAAGCAAAGCAAAATAAAAACAAAATTTCATTCCTTATACATATATATATATATATTTATGGAATAATTAATAATAAGGTGTGTGCAAATTTTTAGTTTCCAATTTTCATTTTTGTTTTGCATTATTTTTTTCATTCTACATCAGCTAGAATGAAAGAGTAAACGTCTAGTCCAAAGAAATCTAGTTTTTTAAGTCACGACTCTCGAATTCGTTTATTATATGTAATATTAGTCTAAAAATATAATTTTTTTTTTAAACTGTATAAATTTTTAATATGTTTAATATTAAAATTTTTTGCAATAATTACCTTTAAAAAAAAAATTATATCGTCAAAAATGTAAGATTTGCGTATAATTTTCTCCGGTTTAGAATTATAACAAAAATATATATGTAAGCGAACACTAAAAACGACTGCAAAAAATTTTATGATTATGTAGAAAAGAGCTTGAATGAGATAAAAGAAAAAATTTAAGAAATAATTTTACACATTTTTTCGGGAAAAATGCAATTATAATTTTTATATATATATATGTTTTTTATATAAATATTAAGTGAAAAGAAATATATATTGTATATATACAGCGTATAATTTGATTTATAAATTAAAACGATGATTTTTATCAAAAAAATGATTGTAAAAAAAAAAAAAATATTTATTTGCGTCTTTTATTGTAAATTGTTATAAAAAAAAAATGTTTGCACAATAAAAAAACTATTTTTTTCCTCTTTATTATAAGAATTTTAATTATATAAGTGCACTGTAATTTATTGTATTTTTTCTTTATTTATAAAAAATATTAAATTTTTGATAATTTATTTAAAGAAAAATGATATTAAAATCATTTCATTGAATTTGTATCGTCATGTATTTTTTGCGATATTTTGGATCAATTTTTTTTGTAAATAATGAATGTGACCGAAATTGTAAAAATGTATGATAAGTTTTTGTAGTCCTAGAAAGGAAGTACTTTTCTGTAATTATCAAAAAAAAAGAGAAAAAAAAATGAAAAAAAAAAAATTTGAAGGATATTATAATAAATAATAATCGCTAAATCGTAGAGCACATTTTATTGTTCAGAAAAAAAAAATCCTCCAAATATTCTATGTAAGCTGTTCACATGTGTAAATTTCCTTATCGAAATACAGACGTCTTTACATATTAATATTATGCCTTATTTTATTCAATCAACATAACCTCAAAACTAAAAAGCAATTTTTCCATTTTTATTTGCAAACATTAAAAATCGCAAATTTTTATCCATTTTCTACAAATAATCCAATCAAAAATAAATTCCATAGTCAAATTTTAGCGTATAAATGATGTTATTAATATATTTTTTCTAACACGTACCGAAAGTACATCATTTCTTACCTGTATAGAGGGTGGAAAATAAGTCTTTCGGATCCCTCCCTGGGAAAAAAATAATAAAAATAAAAAATAATTATTTCAAAAAAACATATTTAATTTTTTTTTTAAATATATTATATATTAAAAATTCTATATTAGCTGCGGTAAAAGTTAATAAATAAATGATTCAAGTGAATATAAGGACTGATTCGAATTCTTATTGTCCAAGGATGATGTGTAGTTCAATATTAGGCACTCTTTTGAGCTTCTCACATAATGCCTCTCATATAGAATCCATACAGAAAGGGATTGGTTGGCCCTGTAATCTTCGCGGGACCTTTGTGCCAAAAGGATAAAAAGATAAATCTCACCCTCTTTTTTTTTTTTTCCTCGACGAACGTTTTAAAATCTCTGACATATTATTTTATTTCTTTCGCAAAGTGTACATATAGAATGACACATTTTTTTTTTCGCTCTAATTTTAATATATTAATTTTACGACAAATTGGAATGATATATAAAACTAAAAAAAAGTAATAAGTAAATAATATAATAAAAAAAAAAATTAATGTTACTCTATTGCAATGAGGGCGGTACACATAACCTAAATTTTTTCTACATATCTTCTCTCTCTTTCTATTATTTTCAGAAATTCTATTTCTCTAAATTTAAATTCATTTCATTAATATTATTTAACTTTTAATATTTATTAATTTATAATTTTTCAAATAATTTATAATAATTTTATAATTACATTTTTGACTATTGAAATACCATTTCAAGGTGCATTAGAAATAAGCAGTTTTTTTTCAAATCATATGTGAAAAAAAATGTTTTTTTTCCTTCTGCTGAACTGTAACTGAAACTATGCGGACATAGAAAGACAAACTCATGGAAATTATTTTGAATCATCATAGATGGAGCTGAGATCGTTCGGTGGATATCAATATCGATATCTCGAACAATCGTTTTCTAATTGGCTAATGCATTTTCGGAATAATAGCGATTAAAATTTAAAAATATTAAAGTTTTATATTAATAATGAAATTCATTATTAATATTAAAAATGTAGCATAACGTTTCTATATTACTATTTTTTTCGGTTTTTTGTAATATTAAATAATTTTTAAAAATGATACACTGGATAAATATTAAATTTACAATAATTATCAAATTTAAGGTTATGTTACTTACTAAAAGTTTAAGACAACATTTTACGTTGAGATTTAAGGTTATGTTACCCAAAAGAAAACTGTCACTCTTTCTAATAAAAATATTTCTCTAATTATATTAACAATTTCAAACTGTAACGAATTAAAAAAATGCATATATATATTTGATAAGAGAATTTAAATAAAAATTTATATATTCCCACAGTATATTGAATTTAAATTGGATATATGTTTCAAGATATTCTCGTAACTGACAATTTATCAATGAAACGAGATCTATATGTGTAAAAGAAATGGAAGGGAAAAAAATGGACAAATTTATCGAGATTTTGATGCGCGTGAGGCGATTTGTATGTGAGAAGAAGAAAAAAAGTCTCACTCGCTCCCTTATATATAATACTATGTCGTTCGGCGTTATATGTATGAAGGGGAAGATGGCACTTGGCGTTGAAAATTCTATTTTCTCGCCGAATAGCAAAGCGAAGATGACAAAGTCAGGAGAAAATTGAGAAATTGCTTCTTCCTCTTTTTCAGGCAAGTAGCTGAGGCGCGTCCTCTATGCGACAGGAAATAGTGCCGTTCTTGGGATATACTCCTGTGGGACCATGGATGGTAAAAACCCTTCGAACTAAGTGGATTCCTGTTTCCTTTGTTGGGTGCAGTGAAGTCTTTTTTTTTTTTCTATCAGTATAGAAAGTTGAAAAGTAATCTAACCTCAAATTGATAATTGAATAAAACACTATTTAAATTGCATAAATTTCTTTCCGGTTTGAGGGCATTTTGAAAAATCGTGTCACTTCTATAATAATTTTATTAGTTCATGACTAGTATATAAACCATACGCCATGAACTAATAAAATTATTATAGAAGTTTCATGAATGCCGTCAAACCGGAATCTTTTAAGCTGTGTCCACAATTATTTTACGAGATTAAAAATTAAGAACTCTATTATGTTAACATGAGGAGCCTATTGACTCGGCTTTATATATATAAAAGAAAACCTAACTAAAATAGAAAAACAAGAATATAATTTTAACTTATTAATTATTTTTATTTAGGAAAAATTTTATAAAATAGTTTTAATTTGACAGATCGTCTTTAGAAACAAATCCCAGAGAGGATCAAGACGTTCTCTGGTGCAAATTATATAATTGTTTTCATGTTCTGACCCCTCTGACATGACGCTCTGTGGCTGTGGCATTTTTCCCAACCCCATGAAGGGTTCAGACTGCTTCTCCCTCTATTACACTCGACTGTCAGGAAGTCGATGTGAAATAACCCAGTGGATATATAAAACATACCAACGCCGCAATAAATCCCTCTAAAGGTTGATCAAAACTCTGCTCCTGTTTCTCAAATCTCTCTCTTTCTCTCTCTCTCTCTCTCTATATATATAGATGACAAATTGTTGAAAAGCAAATCTTCTGAAGCTATTTTTAGTCCCTATAAAAGCCTTTCCGATCACTGTAAATGAAATTTCTCGATAATACCTTATATATATATTTAGAGAAAAATCCAACTGGACAATCGACTAATGAATAGATATTGCGTAAAAATAAATAAAGAAAAGTTCATTTTACACCCAGAAAAATGTTTCTTTGAAACAAAGAAAAGATTTTTTTGAATCAAAAAAAAAAAGTTTTCTTTGAATAAAAGAAATACTTTTTCATTTTACCCTGTATCAAAGAAATACTAAAAATAATAGAAAAACATAAATTTATATTTAGAAAGAAAATAATAAAAATATATATATTCTCTTGAATTTTAATATAACAGAAATATCTATATTTTTGAGTGTTGAGCTTGGGAAAAAGATCAACAGTTGCGGTGGTCAAATATACATATACACATTTATATATAGAGAGAGGAAAAGATAGTAACCGATTAGAAATTGCGAGATGAAAGCTCGGGGATAAACGGTTTGTTGGCAAAAGTATTTGAGAGATGAGCAAACAGTTTTCAAGCTTTTATCACTCGACAAACAATGATCACATTCAAACATTGTATTTCATATATATATATATATGGATAGTACACACAAAAGATGGTGACCACAATATCATTCTGATCCTTTGCCACATAAGCAACACCTCAATGATATTTAATAACTGTAAAAGCTTTCGGAAAATACTCACGTTATAGTGATTTTTCTTGTATCATTTAATTGATATTTTATATGAGGCATTTTTTGACAAAAAGACACCCTCTCCGGCCAGAATAGATTTAATTTGACCACAAATGTTAAAAAAAAACCTTCAATATTATCGAAAAAAAGTAATTTTTTTTAAATACAAGGTTAAAACTTATTTTTTAAGCCGACATAGAAATCTACATTACCGACTGAAAGAAAAACAGAAAAATGAAAATATAAAAAATTACCGACATAGAAATCTACATTACCGACTGATGGTCAAACAGGAAAATGATGATACCGATTTTATAATTAAAATTTTATAATTATAATATTTTTTTAAAAAAAGAGATATATATATATATATATAGATGTTACGATGTGGAAGTTCAACTGAGAAACCCGTGAAATTGGTCCACACGCCAATCGACATTCTTCCCTCACGATAGAAACATTCTTGAATCGGGGACGTAAATTCTTTCTCCATAATGGAAAAATGCTATTATTTTGAAAGGACCCCCCTTTAACTAGAAATATATTTTGAAATGAATTAAAATTTTCCAAATTTGTTACTATCAAATAGAATAAAAATTTGCCAAAATTTTAAGCGAAAAAAAATTTATCAGGAACAAAGAAAAGTTTTCACTAAAATAGTGAAAGATTTAACTGTGAAACAATTAAAACTTTTGCTCTTCTAGTGAATGATTTCGCTATTCCAGGTAAATTTTTTTTACAGTGTAGTAATTATTAATATGGATACGCTTAAAACTTTGGCAAAATACATTAGAATATCAATTTAACAAAATTTTAATCCAATAATTTTTTAATTTTGTAACGTCTGATGAAGAATGCCCCTTATATGCATATTCATATTTATAGCGTAAGAAATCAATTTTTAATATTATCAGTGCGTCTCATTTGAAAATTTATCATAATATATATAGAGAAGAAATATTCTTCTCTAGTATATATATATATATATATATATATATATATAAAGAGGGACATAATTATTTTCAGGATAAGATGAATTAGAGAAATGTATTTCGATCTTCCGGATTCGTATTCATGGCACAAGGATCAGCCGTTGGAAAAAGTATCTTAGTAAGTCTTTAACCAACCATGTGCTCAATTCCTGATTCCTTAGCGGTTCTTTGATATCATATAGTACTATCATCCAAGGGGTTGCTTTCACAAAGAGTGAAATAAATATAACCGTCTCTCTTCTAATCTTCAGTAGCTTTCATGTTTTCAAAAATCGTCATTAAAAATTTTCATAGTCTTTCTTCCTTCAAAAATAGGAAGAAAAAATTTAACAAAAAAAGGAAAATTTTAAATAATTATTAAATAAATTAAATTTTTGTAGATTTATGTTTTTAATTTATATGAATAATTACCTCTTCTTTGATACTTTTAAAGCAATTAATTTTTCTGCTATTTAATAAAAAAATACTATGTAATAATATAGAAAAGATTATTTTAAAACTAGAACTAGGGAAAAACTATTCAGAGCCCTGTTAGAATTTCTATATTTTACCCTATAATATGATTGTTGAACTTATAACGCCTTATAGTATATAAAAATATTAGCAACACACGCGCGCGCAACTGCGCGCTGCGAACATTTCATTGGTCAACTTTCTTATATAAAAGTTATTAAATCATAATGATAACGTAATTTTATAAATCAAAATAATGAAAAATTGTCAAAAAATTCAGTACATCTAAGGCACACCATTTTATGGCAAATTCTTGAATTAAATATACCTAAAAGTGTAGAAAAAAATTGACAGCCCGATCCGAGTAGAGGAACACCAATTTTATGACCATTTTAGCGATTTTCGTCAAAAAAAAATTTTCAAAACAATTCAATTTTTCTTAGGCGGACTATTTTATTTCAATTTCTTGCACAAAATACACCTAAAAGTGTAGAAAAAAATTGACAGCCCGATCCGAGTAGAGGAACACCAATTTTATGACCATTTTAACGATTTTCGTCAAAAAAAAATTTTCAAAAAAATTCAATTTTTCTTAGGCGGACTATTTTATTTCAATTTCTTGCACAAAATACACCTAAAAGTGTAGAAAAAAATTGACAGCCCGATCCGAGTAGAGGAACACCAATTTTATGACCATTTTAGCGATTTTCGTCAAAAAAAAATTTTCAAAAAAATTCAATTTTTCTTAGGCGGACTATTTTATTTCAATTTCTTGCACAAAATACACCTAAAAGTGTAGAAAAAAATTGACAGCCCGATCCGAGTAGAGGAACACCAATTTTATGACCATTTTAGCGATTTTCGTCAAAAAAAAATTTTCAAAAAAATTCAATTTTTCTTAGGCGGACTATTTTATTTCAATTTCTTGCACAAAATACACCTAAAAGTGTAGAAAAAAATTGACAGCCCGATCCGAGTAGAGGAACACCAATTTTATGACCATTTTAGCGATTTTCGTCAAAAAAAAATTTTCAAAAAAATTCAATTTTTCTTAGGCACACTATTTTATTGCAATTTCTTGCACAAAATACACCTAAAAGTGTAGAAAAAAATTGACAGCCCGATCCGAGTAGAGGAACACCAATTTTATGACCATTTTAGCGATTTTCGTCAAAAAAAAATTTTCAAAAAAATTCAATTTTTCTTAGGCGGACTATTTTATTTCAATTTCTTGCACAAAATACACCTAAAAGTGTAGAAAAAAATTGACAGCCCGATCCGAGTAGAGGAACACCAATTTTATGACCATTTTAGCGATTTTCGTCAAAAAAAAATTTTCAAAAAAATTCAATTTTTCTTAGGCGGACTATTTTATTTCAATTTCTTGCACAAAATACACCTAAAAGTGTAGAAAAAAATTGACAGCCCGATCCGAGTAGAGGAACACCAATTTTATGACCATTTTAGCGATTTTCGTCAAAAAAAAATTTTCAAAAAAATTCAATTTTTCTTAGGCACACTATTTTATTGCAATTTCTTGCACAAAATACACCTAAAAGTGTAGAAAAAAATTGACAGCCCGATCCGAGTAGAGGAACACCAATTTTATGACCATTTTAGCGATTTTCGTCAAAAAAAAATTTTCAAAAAAATTCAATTTTTCTTAGGCACACTATTTTATTGCAATTTCTTGCACAAAATACACCTAAAAGTGTAGAAAAAAATTGACAGCCCGATCCGAGTAGAGGAACACCAATTTTATGACCATTTTAGCGATTTTCGTCAAAAAAAAATTTTCAAAAAAATTCAATTTTTCTTAGGCGGACTATTTTATTTCAATTTCTTGCACAAAATACACCTAAAAGTGTAGAAAAAAATTGACAGCCCGATCCGAGTAGAGGAACACCAATTTTATGACCATTTTAGCGATTTTCGTCAAAAAAAAATTTTCAAAAAAATTCAATTTTTCTTAGGCGGACTATTTTATTTCAATTTCTTGCACAAAATACACCTAAAAGTGTAGAAAAAAATTGACAGCCCGATCCGAGTAGAGGAACACCAATTTTATGACCATTTTAGCGATTTTCGTCAAAAAAAAATTTTCAAAAAAATTCAATTTTTCTTAGGCACACTATTTTATTGCAATTTCTTGCACAAAATACACCTAAAAGTGTAGAAAAAAATTGACAGCCCGATCCGAGTAGAGGAACACCAATTTTATGACCATTTTAGCGATTTTCGTCAAAAAAAAATTTTCAAAAAAATTCAATTTTTCTTAGGCGGACTATTTTATTGCAATTTCTTGCACAAAATACACCTAAAAGTGTAGAAAAAAATTGACAGCCCGATCCGAGTAGAGGAACACCAATTTTATGACCATTTTAGCGATTTTCGTCAAAAAAAAATTTTCAAAAAAATTCAATTTTTCTTAGGCACACTATTTTATTGCAATTTCTTGCACAAAATACACCTAAAAGTGTAGAAAAAAATTGACAGCCCGATCCGAGTAGAGGAACACCAATTTTATGACCATTTTAGCGATTTTCGTCAAAAAAAAATTTTCAAAAAAATTCAATTTTTCTTAGGCGGACTATTTTATTTCAATTTCTTGCACAAAATACACCTAAAAGTGTAGAAAAAAATTGACAGCCCGATCCGAGTAGAGGAACACCAATTTTATGACCATTTTAGCGATTTTCGTCAAAAAAAAATTTTCAAAAAAATTCAATTTTTCTTAGGCGGACTATTTTATTTCAATTTCTTGCACAAAATACACCTAAAAGTGTAGAAAAAAATTGACAGCCCGATCCGAGTAGAGGAACACCAATTTTATGACCATTTTAGCGATTTTCGTCAAAAAAAAATTTTCAAAAAAATTCAATTTTTCTTAGGCGGACTATTTTATTTCAATTTCTTGCACAAAATACACCTAAAAGTGTAGAAAAAAATTGACAGCCCGATCCGAGTAGAGGAACACCAATTTTATGACCATTTTAGCGATTTTCGTCAAAAAAAAATTTTCAAAAAAATTCAATTTTTCTTAGGCACACTATTTTATTGCAATTTCTTGCACAAAATACACCTAAAAGTGTAGAAAAAAATTGACAGCCCGATCCGAGTAGAGGAACACCAATTTTATGACCATTTTAGCGATTTTCGTCAAAAAAAAATTTTCAAAAAAGTTCAATTTTTCTTAGGCGGACTATTTTATTTCAATTTCTTGCACAAAATACACCTAAAAGTGTAGAAAAAAATTGACAGCCCGATCCGAGTAGAGGAACACCAATTTTATGACCATTTTAGCGATTTTCGTCAAAAAAAAATTTTCAAAAAAATTCAATTTTTCTTAGGCACACTATTTTATTGCAATTCCTTGCACAAAATACACCTAAAAGTGTAGAAAAAAATTGACAGCCCGATCCGAGTAGAGGAACACCAATTTTATGACCATTAAAGCGATTTTCGTCGAAAAAAAATTTTCAAAAAAATTCAATTTTTCTTAGGCGGACTATTTTATTTCAATTTCTTGCACAAAATACACCTTAAAGTGTAGAAAAAATTTGACAGCCCGATCCGAGTAGAGGAACACCAATTTTATGACCATTTTAGCGATTTTCGTCAAAAAAAAATTTTCAAAAAAATTCAATTTTTCTTAGGCACACTATTTTATTGCAATTCCTTGCACAAAATACACCTAAAAGTGTAGAAAAAAATTGACAGCCCGATCCGAGTAGAGGAACACCAATTTTATGACCATTTTAGCGATTTTCGTCAAAAAAAAATTTTCAAAAAAATTCAATTTTTCTTAGGCGGACTATTTTATTTCAATTTCTTGCACAAAATACACCTAAAAGTGTAGAAAAAAATTGACAGCCCGATCCGAGTAGAGGAACACCAATTTTATGACCATTTTAGCGATTTTCGTCAAAAAAAAATTTTAAAAAAAATTCAATTTTTCTTAGGCGGACTATTTTATTTCAATTTCTTGCACAAAATACACCTAAAAGTGTAGAAAAAAATTGACAGCCCGATCCGAGTAGAGGAACACCAATTTTATGACCATTTTAGCGATTTTCGTCAAAAAAAAATTTTCAAAAAAATTCAATTTTTCTTAGGCGGACTATTTTATTTCAATTTCTTGCACAAAATACACCTAAAAGTGTAGAAAAAAATTGACAGCCCGATCCGAGTAGAGGAACACCAATTTTATGACCATTTTAGCGGTTTTCGTCAAAAAAAAATTTTCAAAAAAATTCAATTTTTCTTAGGCACACTATTTTATTGCAATTTCTTGCACAAAATACACCTAAAAGTGTAGAAAAAAATTGACAGCCCGATCCGAGTAGAGGAACACCAATTTTATGACCATTTTAGCGATTTTCGTCAAAAAAAAATTTTCAAAAAAATTCAATTTTTCTTAGGCGGACTATTTTATTTCAATTTCATGCACAAAATACACCTAAAAGTGTAGAAAAAAATTGACAGCCCGATCCGAGTAGAGGAACACCAATTTTATGACCATTTTAGCGGTTTTCGTCAAAAAAAAATTTTCAAAAAAATTCAATTTTTCTTAGGCACACTATTTTATTGCAATTTCTTGCACAAAATACACCTAAAAGTGTAGAAAAAAATTGACAGCCCGATCCGAGTAGAGGAACACCAATTTTATGACCATTTTAGCGATTTTCGTCAAAAAAAAATTTTCAAAAAAATTCAATTTTTCTTAGGCGGACTATTTTATTTCAATTTCATGCACAAAATACACCTAAAAGTGTAGAAAAAAATTGACAGCCCGATCCGAGTAGAGGAACACCAATTTTATGACCATTTTAGCGATTTTCGTCAAAAAAAAATTTTCAAAAAAATTCAATTTTTCTTAGGCACACTATTTTATTGCAATTTCTTGCACAAAATACACCTAAAAGTGTAGAAAAAAATTGACAGCCCGATCCGAGTAGAGGAACACCAATTTTATGACCATTTTAGCGATTTTCGTCAAAAAAAAATTTTCAAAAAAATTCAATTTTTCTTAGGCACACTATTTTATTGCAATTTCTTGCACAAAATACACCTAAAAGTGTAGAAAAAAATTGACAGCCCGATCCGAGTAGAGGAACACCAATTTTATGACCATTTTAGCGATTTTCGTCAAAAAAAAATTTTCAAAAAAATTCAATTTTTCTTAGGCACACTATTTTATTGCAATTCCTTGCACAAAATACACCTAAAAGTGTAGAAAAAAATTGACAGCCCGATCCGAGTAGAGGAACCCCAATTTTATCACCATTAAAGCGATTTTCGTCGAAAAAAAATTTTCAAAAAAATTCAATTTTTCTTAGGCGGACTATTTTATTTCAATTTCTTGCACAAAATACACCTTAAAGTGTAGAAAAAATTTGACAGCCCGATCCGAGTAGAGGAAACCCAATTTTATGACCATTTTAGCGATTTTCGTCAAAAATTACTCCATTAAATCTTTAGTAATACAATTGGGTAATTTACAGAAACTTTGACAGGGCTTTGACTAGTTTTTTCCTAGTTCGAATGTTTAGTCTAACTTTTGCTTATTATTATACAGTATATAAGTCATATTAAGTTGACAATTATAAAATATGATAATATAGAAAAACTCGTAACAGGGCTCTGAATAGTTTCTCTCTAGTTCGAGGGTTTAAATTAACTTTTCTATATTATTACACAATAAAACCCATATATAATAATGTTAGCGTGTTTTTGGTGTCTTCACAAGACATGTATCTACAAATATAAATTCTAGAATGGGACAAATTTCTGCCTGGCTTCTTCGTGATAATTGTAAATTGTTGAAACACGTCAATTGTCGCCTTGTTGTGTATAATAGAGTAGGGTTTGTCAACAAGTTCGACCACATCATTAAAGCCAAGTTGACCATATATATATATATTTCTCTGCTTTCTCCGTGCGGTTTCCTTTGAAGGGTAAAAAGAGAGATACACTGTCGCGTAACGTCTATTCAGTATATATATATACATTTTCCTAACAAAGTAGTGTCCATAACGTCTCTTCATATCCATTCTGTCCAGCTGAGCGGAAATTTGAAACTGTCTCAGGTAACAGAACACAAGACTTTGCCAAATGGAAAAATATTCCATTGGAAATAAGACAAGATAAAATCTCTTCTCAACCAGTGGTTGAAGAATATAACTTTCATTTGTATATGTTTCTTTTCAAAAAAATAATTTAATTTCGTAACATCATTTATCGACATTTTTTGATAAAAAAAAAATTTTCATTTACTTTTTTTTCGTTTTATAACTGGTTTCTAATTATTGTACAAAATTTGTTAACAAAAAAACTATTTTTTATTTGAGATTAAAATTGAAAAATAACAAAAAAAAAGCATTTTGTACTTTTTTTACAAGAACATTATTACATTCCTTTATTGCAAATTGCAAAAAAAAAAAAAACCACTGACTTAAAAATTAATCTGAATATATTTGGGAAGATTTTTCATATTCTGAATCTGTGAATAGTGAGAGTGTGGGGCTTGAGATATTCATGTCAAAATCCTCTCCGCTGGACAAAAAAGAATTCTTTGAAGAATCTGACCAACTGGTGAATGAGCTTTTACGTCTCGGCTATAAAAATGTCAAAATATTGGAGATTATAAAGTCAGAAAAATTTTTCCTTTTTTTTATAATTAACATAACCTCAAATTAAAAAGTTGGTTTTTTCACAATAAATAAAATTTTAATTTTAAAAGTATTTCAAAATAATTTTGCTAAAAAATTTGTTAAATAATAATTATTTCAATAATATTATTTAGAATTTATCACTCAGGAGGATTAAATAATAAACATGATGATATCGATCACTCCGAGTTAGAATTTAATTCTGACTCGGAGTGATCGATATCATCATGTTTATTATTTAATAATTATTTCAGATTTTATATTTTTTTTTTGTTTAAAGTTGGTGAACAATATTGTTATTTTGTATTTGCCTAGTAATAGTCTTTTTTAAGTTCAGTTTGAAAAAAATAATCAACAAAACGACTGCAGCGCCACCTGTACTAGTTACTTATAAAGCATTGAGTTTCGCCTCTACGTACAAACTTCTACATTATCAATGCTTTAAATCATTATTCGAGATTCTAAATATTTAGAAGAAATTGAAATAGAAATTAATTTATCAATTTATATATTATCATTTTTTTTAGTTTGAGGTTATGTTACGCGTGGGTCTAAACCAAAAAAAATACCTTTTCAATATTTCTGTAGCTAAAATCAAAATTTTCATCATGAACCAATAAATTATTTCCATTAATTTTTTCTCTCATTCTCATTTCAAATTGATACAATTCTTCACGTAAATTCTCAACAACTTCCTCAAGTTTACAATCCATTGCCTCATCGTTAGACCAAAAAATTTCATTATTAATATCAAAATATCGAAATCCCATTCTTGATTCAAATAAATTGTCATTTTTCCCCCTCAATCTTAAGGAATCATCATTTGTCGAACGATAGGAATTTTTTTCTATTCTTTGTTCGGTTAGAGAAAAATCCGTATGAATTCCCGAATCAATAGATTCGATTAAATTTCTTGTTGGTGAATTTTTTCCCTCATTTAATTCAAGATTTCTCCATTCAAAATTTTCACTATTTTCTCTCATTATTAAATTTAATTCGTTATTTATTAATAATTTCTCATCTTGTAATTTCATTGATTTTATTGCTTTTGGTATTAGTGATTTTTTTGGACTTTTTTTCATACGAAATGTTTTGGGTGATAAAATTTTTTCATTTTTTTCCAAATAGGTGGTAATTTTTTCATTTTTATGTAAAATTTTTTTTTCCATTATTATAGTTGATGAATTTTTTTCATTTAACATTATTCGTTGGGGTAATTTGGAAATTGGTGAATTTTGAATATTAAAATTTTCTGCAAAATCTTCGTCTATTCGTGTTTTTATATTTTTCAAAATATCTGATTCAATGGAATCATTTTGTGAATAATTAACAATTGATTCACATTTAAAATTATCTAATTTTCTTAATTCTGTTTCGCAAAAATTTAGCGAATCAATGGAAATTGTTTTAATTGGTGTAATTTTTTCTTCCGATGTAATTTGTTTTAATTTCTCCGATAGTGTGTCTTCACAAAAAATTATTGATTCATTCATTGTTGAAGATTTTGTTTTTTGGGGTATTTTAGATTTTTTTTTAATTTTTGAATTTTCAATTATTTTTGTTTTATTACAAATTATTGTTTCGTCAAAATTTTCGTGATTTTTCAAATTTTCTGAATTTTTGGAATATTCAAAATTTTGTAATTTTTCACAATTTTTGTTACTATTTTTCACATTTTGAGAATTATTGTTATTTTTGTGATTTCTCGATTTTTTGAAATCAAAATTACTCGAATTTACGAAATTTTTTTCTTTTTCACAATTTTTGAAATTAGTATTCATATTTTCAAAATTACTGAAATTTTCCCGACTTTTTGAATTCTTGGAACATTTAATTTTACTCAAATTTTCAAAATTTTGTGATTTTTTACAATTTTCGAAATTATTTTTTAAATTTTCAATACTTTTGTCATTTTTGCGACGTCTAGAATTTTTGGAATTTTCAAAATTACCCAAATTTTCAAAATTATTGACATTTTCCTGAATTTTCGAATTTTTCTTATCATCTAAATTGACAAAATTTGGCGAATTTTCATCATTTTTCCAATTTTTGGAATTTCGCAAATTTTCATTTTTTTCCAAATTATTTGAATTCATTAAATTTCCAAAATTTTCACTACTATTAAAATTCTTCAAATTTCTTCTATTTTGAAAATTTTCTCCACATTCAAAAGTTGAATTTTTTTTTAAATTTTCCCCTTTTTTGACATTTTTTTGATAAAATTTCCATTTTTTTCCATTTTCCCAATTTTTTCTCTCATCATCGAAGCTCAATTTGTCATTATCCGTAAATTTTGCAAATTTTCCATCAATTAATTTTTGAAAAGAATTTTGTGAATTTTCACTTTTTACACTCACATTAACATTATTATTATTATTATTATTATTATTGATTCGTATTTTTTTCTTTCTTCGTTGTCGACAAATTTTACGTGAATTACGACCAATTTCATGAAATGAATGTGTAACATGAATTTTAGTTTCAGAAAATGATTTCATCAATTTAATTGTATTTGTTGGTGAAATTTTTGAATGTAAAAAATTTTGTAATGATTGTGTTTTAATTGGTTTTGGATTATTAAAAAATTCAAGCCAAAATTTATTTTTAATTGTTTCTTGAATTTTTGTTTTTTCATTTTTAACATTGACAATGTTTGTTTTTGATAAATTATATTTTAAACCAATTGAATTAATTGTTGGTTCCTCGGGACCAAAACGTGAGAAATTTTTGAAAAATAATTGTTGTTCCCTAACGTTGGGACGATTAGTGAAAAAAATTGGTTTCCAATTTGGTAAATTACAAATTACTGGTACAATATTTTCGGGTTCTTGAAAATCTTGTTTTATACGATTTATTAATTTACTCACAAGATTTGTTGATTTAAAATTTGTTTTCTCGCCAATTATTTCGTCACTCGTTGATAATTTTAGATTTTTTCGTTTTCTGCAAAAATTTTCCTTTTCAATTTTTTTTTTTCATTTATATTTTTTAATTTTACTTTTAAATTAAAATAAATTCTTTAAAAATATACTAAAAAGTTTAATTAATATTTTTTAATTTTTTTTAAAATGAGTATTTGAAAATTATTTAATCTCTAGGGTCGAAAATAGTTATTTTTATTCCTTGAGTTTAAAATTGGCATTTTTCTCCCTTGGGTTAAAAATTTACTTTGTATTAAAAAAAAATAAATAAAATTTTTAATTCGGAAAAAAAAAATTTTTGAAAATAATTTCTTTTTCTTAAATTTTGAAAAATAATTACCTACCGATTTCGATTTTTAAAATTTCCCTTACGTAGTAAATCCAATTGAAAATCCTCGAGTAAATTTGTCTCATTCATTCCAAAGCATAAATTATTTAATTCGCGTAAAGATGATTTTTTACCAATAATCAAATCATTATCATGACATCCAATTATCATTGATTTTGAAATAAATTTTGTCTCACGATTTAAATTATTATTGTCCATATCAAAAATAATAATTTCATTCGTGTCGACATTTGATTTGAAAATAATATATCCACTTAATAATTATTGATTTAATGAAATTAGTTTCCAATAAATTTTCTATTGAAAAATTTTTTTTTTTTCCCCTCTTCTTTTTATTGATATTTTTGATGGATCACTTGAGATCAAACTCGAATAAGAAGACATTTATCTGATGAGATTATATTTATTATATTTTTTTTTTCTTTTGAGTAGAAAATTATTATGTTATCATTATATAATTATATATGTTTTTGTGTGACATTGATATTAAGATTAGCGATTTAAAGGTTAAGGTGAAAACCTGAAGGTTAAGATGAATGATTAAAGATCTCCATATGCGTGAAAAGGTTTTTTTTTTTATGCACACACTCACGTCTCTCACGATAAATGTAAAATCGATTTTAAAATATAATCATTTGAAAAATTATAGTTTCTTCATTTAACGTAATTTTCTTATTTAGTTTTTTCAAATTTTTTTTTTTTGTTTTTTGCTTTTATTTTTCTTGGACGTACAATTTTTCTGTGTTTACGTTTATTATTTTTTCTCTTTAACCTAATGATGAAAATTTACATTCTCGTTATGAATGCGGTTATGAAAATAGGGTTTTAGTTGCAACTTCATGTCATTTATATGCTTTTCGAATCAATTGTTAATTATTTTATTATTTTTAAATATTATTAAATAAATATTTGTATTAAATATAATAATTATTATTTGAGCTCATATTTGTTTTAAATACAGAAATTATTGTTTCAAATAAAAATTATCTAGTTCAAGTAAATGTTTATTTGGTTCAAATAAATATTTATTTGATTCAAGTAAATATTTATTTGGTTCTAGTAAATATTTATTTGATTAAAGTAAACATTTATTTGATTCAAGTAAATATTTATTTGGTTCCAGTAAATATTAATTTGATTAAAGTAAACATTTATTTGATTCAAGTAAATATTTATTTGGTTCCAGTAAATATTTATTTGATTAAAGTAAACATTCCCTTGATTCGAGTAAACATTTATTTGATTCAAGTAAACGTTTCCTTGATTCGCGTAAACATTTATTTGATTCAAGTAAATATTTATTTGGTTCAAGTAAATATTTATTTGGTTCCAGTAAATATTTATTTGATTAAAGTAAACATTTATTTGATTCAAGTAAATATTTATTTGGTTCCAGTAAATATTTATTTGATTAAAGTAAACATTCCCTTGATTCGAGTAAACATTTATTTGATTCAAGTAAACGTTTCCTTGATTCGCGTAAACATTTATTTGATTCAAGTAAATATTTATTTGGTTCTAGTAAATATTTATTTGATTAAAGTAAACATTTATTTGATTCAAGTAAATATTTATTTGGTTCCAGTAAATATTTATTTGATTAAAGTAAACATTCCCTTGATTCGAGTAAACATTTATTTGATTCAAGAAAATATTTATTTATTTGATAATAGTCAAGTAACCAATTATTTTGAATGAAAATAAATTATTTTTCACTGTAAATAGAAAAATTTTGACATCTTATATGAAATAAAATTTCTATAACCATTAGAAATTTCAACTTATAATAAATTGAGGGGAATATTAATACATTTCCCCATAAAAAGGTCGATCTGTATTAGTATGTCGCTAATAGGTACAAAGTCTGTGGATATCGTTATTAAATGTCTCAGTTAACTACCTTGGCTATGTGATGAGAAATTCCATTGCGCGTGATTGACCCTTAAATGTGTGTCTAGCTGGCGATCGTTCATAGAGTCTCTCTCTCTCACTCTCTCTCTCGGATATCTATAAATTTGTCTCGACTCTGATGAACTGCTCGAAATAGGGCGCTTGAGAATTTAGAAAATTTCATTCCTTATACAAGAAATTTAATGATTATTATTGTATCGCTATATTTATGTCCCTATATATATATATATATATTATAAATGTTCCTATACATAAGGGTCAAAGATTTTCGAATTTTTACACGGTTCCCATGTCTATTCAAAGAGCCTAAAGAATACAAAAAATTTAAATACCCTCATATGATAGTTATGATATAATAATAAAAAAAAAGGTATACATTTTTTTTTATATTGTTAAAATAAATATATGTTAATCCATTTATTTCTTTTTAAATTAATTATATATTATAAATCTACTCTAATAATTCTTGTATTTTTTTTTTTTTGACTGATTCTCTCTGACCACCCGCTGAGTTTGTCTCAACGATGAAGAAAACTTGTAACAATAGATAGAAAGAAATCCATTGATATAACGCCATATTAAATTTTTTTTTAAATATATTTTTTTACTTTAATTATTTTGAAACACTTGGGAAACATTTAAAAAAATTTTGTTTTGTGTCGAAAAAAAATAGAAGAGGAAGTTACATTAATTTCTCTCGCCGCTCTCTTTCTTTCGTTTCTCTCTCTCGCTCTCTCTCTCTCTCTCTCTCTCTCTCTCTCTCTCTCTCTCTCTCTCTCTCTCTCTCTCTCTCTCTCTCTCTCTCTCTCTCTCTCTCTCTCGTTGAGAGTCACTTGTTGCATTCCTATGGCTCGAAATTAGCGAGTTGCCTCGGATTTCAAGGCACTCGAAATGTATGTACATAACACGCAAAAACAGCCCGCTTTTTCATCAAGTTGCGACAACTATTCATCGATCGAACTTGCAACGAGGTATTTACGTGTCTAACAATAAGCAATTCATTCTTTTCATATTACGTTTACATATATATACATATATACTATATCTCAAGACAAATATCTTGATTCGCAAAAAATAATCACCCTTTATTTATATAATAATACTATAATACTGTTAAAAGGATTTTTTTTTAAATTTATATATATATTTATATGATTTTCCACTTTAAGGGTTAATTTTTAAAGGCTTATATGAAAATTATTAAAATTTTACCTAAACTCTGAGATTATGTTCGTTTCTTGGTTAAGGGAATTTAAAGTTATGTTTGTCCGACATAATCTGGAACCCAACGGTCTTTTGACATATGTCCTTGAATTTTGAGGTTATGTTTGATCTATGTTAAAAACAGACCTAAAATAGAGTAACTAAAGTAACTAGTAGCTAAAGTAACTAGGACCTAAAATAACTAGGACCTAAAGTAACTAGGACTTAAAGTAACTAGTACCTAAAGTAACTAGTACCTAAAGTAACTAGTACCTAAAGTAACTAGTACCTAAAGTAACTAGGACAAAAAATAACTAGGACCTAAAGTAACTAGGACCTAAAGTAACTAGTACCTAAAATAACTAGGACCTAAAGTAACTAGAACATAAAGTAATTAGGACCTAAAGTAACTAGGACATAAAATAACTAGGACCTAAAGTAACTAGGTCTTAAAGTAACTAGGACTTAAAGTATCTAGTACCTAAACTAACTAGTACCTAAAGTAACTAGGACATAAAATAACTAGGACCTAAAGTAACTAGGACTTAAAGTAACTAGGACCTAAAGTAACTAGGACTTAAAGTATCTAGGACTTAAAGTATCTAGTACCTAAAGTAACTAGTACCTAAAATAATAGTACCTAAAATTACTAGTACCTAAAATTACTAGTACCTAAAATAACTAGTACCTAAAGTAACTAGTACCTAAAATAATAGTACCTAAAGTAACTAGTACCTAAAGTAACTAGTACCTAAAATAACTAGTACCTAAAGTAACTAGTAACTAAAGTAAATAGTAGCTAAAATAACTAGTACCTACAGTAACTAGTACCTAAAGTAACTAGGACCTAAAGTAACTAAGAGAGAGTTGTTAGCAGGCGTATTAGTGCCAACCATGTAACACAAAAATTAGAGGTATTGGCGCGAAATTTAAAAAAAAATGTGGAAATAAATAATTTTTTGAATAATATATTTCCGTTTATGTGTAACTGCATATAATGTACTTGACGCGTGTCATATATTTATACTTTTCCTTCTTGTGGAATTAAATAGAAGAAGAAATTTTCATTTACTTGGAAAAAATAGGCGTACATTTATATATATGTATATATATATGGCGATAAGGTGAGGTTAGGGGGCCTTTTAGTCCATGGAAAAAGGCAATTAAAAATCTACGTGCGACGATAGCCGAACGAAGTGGAGGGACTGCTTTCGCAACTATATAACCAGTATTATAACTACGGGGTAAATGCAACCCAGATTGTACACTAATCGAATTTAATCTCGAAGAAGGTAACATGCACTCCGGTATTTACGTTAATAATTTTATCACGCATGTGAAACTGCGGTATATATGTATACTTGTGTGTATGCGGATAATTATCCACAGTGTATAAATGTATAAGTGTGGTAACTCGAAACAGAGGGGGAAGGGGGTATATATCCATGCAAACTTGCTTTTTTAGAAACTTATCTCACTTAACGTGGAAGGCCAACACGGAGCGACACTTTGTCGCACTTAACTACTACTTGGGGGCGTAATTTTGCGTCGCCTTTTTTTTTTTTTTTTTTTTTTTAATATTTATTAGGGATATATAGATATACATATATAGAGAGAAATTTTCCAGTAGCTATTTGAGAATCACATATCTCTGACACTTATAACGATCAAATCAGGGTCAGTTTTAATCAACAAAATACTTGTGACGCTGGTTAAAAAAAAACACATTATTTTTCTCGCGTCTTTTTTTTTTAAAGGGCTTTCAATTTTACATGCTTTATCGTTAGGAACATGATGTTAAAATAATATATGTGACAAGGGAAAAAAAAATGTTGACAAAATGTTTACTTCCCGTCTTATATTGGCTATTTTTATGTTATATTTATAAACCAGAAAAGGAAACTTAAAGAAAAATTTTTTTTAGGTTATGTTCAGTGATACTTTGGATTCAGTATAATAATAAATGTTCAGTTTTAATATAAAGTAAAATAAAAATCAGTTTTTATTGAATATTTTCGATCTAACAGGGAAAAAAAATCATTATTTGAAACAGCGATATATTTCACTATTACATAGCTAAAGTAGAGGACTTAAAAATTTCACCCTAGGGTGAAAAATGGTCATTTTACTCCCTAGAATTGGAAAAAAGTGATTTTTTTTAATTCCCAAAGTCAGGAAAACGTTAAATATGGTTATTTTGTTATTTATAAGATTTTAAAGGAAAATTTTACTCCCTCGGGTCAAAAATGCACTTTTTTACTCTCTAGGGTGAAAATTTATCAATTTTTTTAAATTATTATTATTATTATTATTATTATTATTATTATATTGTATATATATAATTTGGTATAAATATAATATTCACTAGAAAATAAAACTAAATAGGACAACTAAACCGCACATTGGAATTTCTTTTTTTTCTATTTATTAATCTTTTAACCGATATAAAATAGTATATAGTGACAAATCCATTACTTTGTGGAAAACATGATAAGAAATGAAACTTATTAGAGTAATGCTCTTTTCTAGAAACTAATTTTTTCCTTTTTTTGCATTAGCTTAGTATATATAATACATATTGGCGTAACATTACGATATATTGATACCTCGAATTCTAAAAGTATAAAAAAAAGTCTCGATATTAATCTATATCACGAATAGTATATAATAATACTAATTAAATCTGTGCGTCTCCCGCCACCTCTAAAAAAAAGGAAATTATTTTTTTTTTCATTTTAAAAAATACATTTCAATATTTTTTTTGGTTTTTTGCATTCGAATTTTTTTTACTAAACTCTCTTGTAAAATGACCTTTTATAGTGAAATATGAAACGTGTGATAAATAACATTTTTTTTTTGTCAAACTTTATAATGTGTTTGATCGATAAATTCTAAATTCCAGTTAAAAATTTTTTTTCACATCTTCACACTTATTTTCCTTGAAACGTCACATGCGTGCAACTGTCACATTCTAAAGAAACATTCTCTGCGTAACTGAAAGCCCTTTTTCTAAAACTCGATCGCCTTTTGCAATTCTGAATGTTAAATATTTTTCCCCGCTATTTTCAATGTTTCCATAAGTCTCGAATGTTTCATATATATATACATATATAGGAAAACTATTCCATATATTATACAAAACTTTCCATATTTTCTTTGTTAAACGAGAAAATGTATAAAACGACTGTTTTTTTTATTTAAAATAAATATAATTATAATACACGCAAGTTGGTTTTTTTGTTAATGTAAATTGCAATGAAAAAATAAAGTGTCAAACTAATACCAATCTTACCCTAAGCAGACAAATAAATTATAAAAAAAATTATAATATTAATATAATTAATTATAATATTATATTATTATAATATTATATTATAATATATTAGATTATATAAAATAATATATAACAATATAATAATATTATAACTTATATAAAATTATAAAATTTAAATATATAATAGTAAGTGTGTAATTATATATACCTTGAACGACAAATTGGTTCTAGTAATTATAATTACAATTTCGCTATGGTGGAGGAAGTGAAAACAAAGAAATTGTAACTGAATATAAGTCTTTTGAAACGTATTTACTTCTATGTACCCGAAGCGCACTTGGAAATGTCGAAGGGATGGGAAAAGAAGGGTGAAACGAGCGTATAATGTAGTACCTACTTGAATTAAGTGAACGATGTGTAACATGGGAACGTAAAATTCTCAATTCTTTACAGCCACAAAAATTCGGTCATGATTCTTAATGACAGTATTATACACGCATTTTTTTTTTTTTTTTTGAACAAAATATATATGTTTCGTGAAGCGACGTGGTAAGTGAAATAAAAATAAATTAAAAGTGAATTAAATGTGTAGTGAAAGTGAACCCTCACAGCACCAGATATCCTAGGATATTCCAAAAACATCCCTTGGATATCCTAGGGATACCCCAGGGATATCCTAAGGATACTTTAAGGATATTCAAAGTAGCGGCGGTTAGGATATCCTAGGGATATCTAAGGATGTCTCTACGACGTCTCAGGGATATCCTAATCATTTCCCCGGATATTATTAGAATATCCTCAGGACGTCCTAAGGATATCCCTGGAATAATTAGGGATGTCCTAAGGATATCCGCACAGTATGTCTATATTATCTTAAGGGTTAGAATATCCTTGAGTCGTTCTAAAAATGTCCCTAAGGTATCCATAAAACGACCCTAACATACAATTTAATTAAATAAAAATGGAAAACATATTTTTTGGATGTATTTATAATGTATTTCCAAGATATCTAAAATGATTTACCTTGTCTACAAGAATTCTTTTTTCTACTTTTTCTTTAAAAAAAACTCTTGAAACCAACTCAAGCGCTAACTATTTGTGTCAAAAAATCGCTATTTCAAATAGTCAAAATTTGAATCATAATGATATCCTAGGGAGATCTTAGCGATATTTCTAAAATATTTTAACGATATACCAAGTTTATCCCAAGAATATCACCACGATATCACTAGGATATCCCTGGAATATCCCAGGGATATTCCTGGTATATCCTCAGGATATCCCTAAAATATCCTCAGTATATCCCCAGGATATCCCTAAAATATCCTACGTAACGGCGATTTGGATGTTCTGAGGATATCCTATGGACGTTTTCAGGATATCCTACATTAGTTCAGGATATCCTGAGGATACCTTCAGGATATCCTTTTGTTGTAAGGGAAGTGAAAGTAAAAGGAAGCGTAAAAAAAGTAAAAGATTACAATAAGTGTTCAATATAAAATTTAATTATTATATTGTTGTTTTGTTCAAATTAATCTATATTGTGATATCGGATATGTTATTCAGTAATTTGACTTTATTTTAAGTTCACTTTCACTTCAATTTCATTTTATTTTTACTACACTTTCGCTACACTTTCACTACACTTTCACTAGACCTTAAAACACTTTCACTACACTTTTAATTCACATTCACTTTCAATTCATGACACTTTAAAACACTTCACTACACTATATATTCTCTTCACTTTCAATTCATGACACTTTAAAACACTTCACTACACTATATATTCTCTTCATTTTCACTTCACTTGATATTCACTTTATTTTCACTTCACTTGATATTCACTTCACTTTCACTGCAACGTGAAAATAAAGTGAATATCAAGTGAAGTGAAAATGAAGAGAATATATAGTGTAGTGAAGTGTTTTAAAGTGTCATGAATTGAAAGTGAATGTGAATTAAAAGTGTAGTGAAAGTGTTTTAAGGTCTAGTGAAAGTGTAGTGAAAGTGTAGCGAAAGTGTAGTGAAGATAAAAGGAATGTGAAGTGAAAGTGTATAAAAGTGTAATGAAAGTGAAGTGAATGTGAATTGAAAGTGTAGTGAAGATAAAGTGAAACTGAAGTGAAAATGAAGTGAAAATGAATTGAAAGTGAATTGAAAGTGTAGTGAAAGTACTTCAAAGTTAAAGTGAAATCAATTAAAAGTGTAGTAAAGATAAAGTGAAGTGAAACTGAAGTGAAAATGTTTACTACCTTTCTATTCTTCTATAAATAAATAAATAAGTTTTCTACACTTAGTACCAATTTTCCATTATCTTAGTATATAAAAATAATCCCTCTCCGTTACATACATACATATATATATACAAAACGAGCAGTCTTATAATATGTGTATAAGTATGGGCCTCGGGGCGGCGTACGGAACTAGAGAAGTGTAAGCGCGAATAATTTAGTCCGCCCTCGCATGTAGATTAGACATATGTACAGCTCTATATAGTTGCAGAGAAAGGGGGGCGGAGGGGGGGGGTGAGGCAAAAGAAAGGTCTTATAATGCCAAACAATTACATCGTATAATAATTAGTAATTACGCGTTGTAGAGTGCCTTGCGCAAAGTAGCGCGGACAATATCAGTTTTTGGAGTCTTTGCAATGTTTCATATATATATATATATATATATATATATATATGTGTGAGACTAAGTGTAACATAAGTGGTGGCTAAGTGTTATGTGGGCCACCGATTAGCCGCGCGGATAACTTACAATATCGCACCCCCCCCCCCCCACAGTAATTGATACACTGTATATATAGCTATGGATCTCTTATCGGATCGTAGAATTGCTTGGGCGCGCGATTCAAATAATAATCACAACGCGAACTTATAGCCGCGCATACAAGAAAATGTTTCCCTTATAATATATATATCTAAACTTACATGTAATCGCTTTCTCGGATTGTGGTGCGATAATAATTATAATCTCTTTATCTCACGGAATCCAAAACCTATTTTTATTTATAATGGATTTTTTTTTAAATTCAATTTTTTTTTTGAGATAGGGGGATAAACTAATTAATAAAATGTTGATCACATCGATATATATAGTGCTTCGTCTTATCGGACGATTGTTGGAAAAGATTTTGCTTCATTGAAAGTCCTATGGGAACATAATCGGTGGTGGATGCATTCCTACCCCTAAATCCTATGGGAAATATATCTGCGCTTCTCATCGTTGTCGTAGTATATATAGTTGGATTTCATGGCGTGCAAATTGGTTTACATGACGGTGGCGTGGGTTTTTTTTTCTCTCTATATATATATTTGCAGTGCATCTGCGCATGAAAATTGTGCAAAATCCATTGGGACATTTTGCTTTTACAAAAGCATATTCATGTGTAAAATTATTTTCTATATCATATATGTAATACGAGCACTTTGAATGGATTTTTATACTGAAAATTGTTTTTTTGATTTCTTTTTTAGAAAAGGGGTTTTATTCTGAAAGTTCACTTTCACTTTCACTACATTTTCGCTACACTTTCACTTCACTTTCACTTCACTTTCACTTTGTCTTCATTACACTTTAAAACACTTTCAATTCATTTCACTTTCAGTAGACTTTTAAATACTTTCACTTCACTTTCACTTTCACTTCACTTTCACTTTATCTTCATTACACTTTAAAACACTTTCACTAAACTTTCAATTCACTTCACTTTCAGTAGACTTTTAAATACTTTCACTTCACTTTCACTTTTTCTTCACTACATTTTAAAAAACTTTCACTATACTTTCAAATCACATTCACTTCAATTTTAATCACTTTCACTTCATTTTCACTTTATTTCCACTATCTTTTTAATTTATATTCACTACACTTTAAAACACTTTCATTTTCACTACACTTGATATTTACTACACTTTCACTTCATTTTCACTTTACTTGATATTCACTTTATTTTCACATTGCAGTGAATGTGAAGTATATATCAAGTGAAGTGAAAGTGTAGTAAACATCAAGTGTAGTGAAAATGAAAGTGTTTTAAAGTGAAGTGAAAGTCCAGAAAATATCAAGTGTAGTGAAAATGAAAGTGTTTTAAAGTGTAGTGAATATGAATTAAAATGGTAGTGAAAATAAAGTGCAAGTGATTGAAATTAAAGTGAATGTAAATTGAAAGTGTAGCGAAAATGTTTGAAAGTGTATTGAAGAGAAAGTGAAAGTGAAGTAAAAGTATTTAAAAGTTTACTAAAAGTGAAAACAATGTGAATTAAAACTGTAGTGAAAGTGTTTTGAAGTGTAATGAAGATAAAGTGAAAGTGAAGTGAAGTGAAGTGAAAGTGAAGTGAAAGTGAAGTGAAAGTGAAGTGAAGTGAAAGTGAAGTGAAAGTGAAAGTGAAGTGAAAGTGAAGTGAAAGTGAAGTGAAAGTGAAGTGAAAGTGAAGTGAAAGTGCAATACCAGTAAACCGAAAATATAATAATTCAAATACAAAAAAAAGATCATAAATATTTATCCCCAATGAAATGAAATATTCATCAGTATACACTTATATAACCAAAATAATTTTACAAAATCGACATTTCATTATTATATACCGATGAGAAAGAAACGAAGAATGAGTGTAAAGTGCGCTCTCACTTTATAATGCTCATACACCCCGTGTTCCCAAGAGTTCAATGTGTTATTCGTGTTGTGAACTTTACGGTATTTTGATATCATGGGAACCGCATATCCATAATGTCGGACTGGATGGATGGATTACCAAGTACACAATACATTTTCGGAGGCGGAAAATTCCCGATTGGTCACGTGCTGTTCTGACACGTGCAATGAGGGGCTACTACTTATATGTACAAAGGAGTCGAGTTCTCTCTTTATATATATACATATATATATATGTACATCCCATGCTATATGTATTTTTGCTCACAGGAGAGATTATTCGCAAACTACTTGAAGAGAAAATTTAATTTCACCAAACCACTGCGATAATAAAATTTTGCGACTATAATATCAATAATAATAATAATAATAGATGTGTATATGTATTTAAAAGAGTCTGTCAATTATGGCGCCTAACGGATAATATATGGTAGTGTCTATTATTATTTTATTATAACGTAATATATAACTGTCGAAAAAGAGCAATTTAATCTGTCGTAGATTAGAATTTAAATAAAATTACTTTCTGCGCAGTTGTATTTTTTGCCTGCGCAGTACTTTTCATTACAATTATTCACTGCGCATTATCACTAAATTGATGCGCAATAGTATTTTACCGGTGATTTTTAAGCTGCGCAGTATCTTTTTTTAATACAATTATTCGCTGCGCAATTGAGTCAGAGACAATTACTTTCTGCGCAGTAGTTTTCATTACAATTATTCACTGCGCATTATCACTAAATTGATGCGCAATAGTATTTTATCGGTGATTTTTAAGCTGCGCAGTACCTTTTTTTATACAATTATTCGCTGCGCAATTGAATCAGAGGCAATTACTTTCTGCGCAGTTGTGTTTTTTGCCTGCGTAGTAGTTTTCATTATAATTATTCACTGCGCATTATCACTAAATTGATGCGCAATAGTATTTTACCGGTGATTTTTAAGCTGCGCAGTAGTTTTTTATACAATTATTCGCTGCGCAATTGAATCAGAGGCAATTACTTTCTGCGCAGTTGTGTTTTTTGCCTGCGCAGTAGTTTTCATTACAATTATTCATTGCGCACTTTCACAAAATTGATACCCAATTGTATTTACAGATGATTTTTAATCTGCGCAGTAGTTTTTCCTGCAGTTATTTGCTGCGCAATTGAATTAGAAGCAATTACTTTCTGCGCACTTGTGTTTTTTGCCTGCGCAATTGTTTTTACAGTAAATATTGTCTGGTCAGTAGAATTTTTTTTGGCTTTTTTTCATTACCCATATAGTAGTCACAACAAAATAATAATCGATTTTTGTATATTAGCATTTATTTTTAAGTTTGTTATCATTATAAAGTGTGAGTTATATTGCGAGATAAAAAAAATATATATCTAAGGAAATATAGTGTCGGAGCTATCAAAAGTGGTATGACATTGTCGCACGTGTGGATTTATGCTATATCGTGAACGCACCCGCACTTTATTATGTATATATAGGAAAGTGCGTATACACTTGGCATGTGATGACAAAAGATATGCATACATATATATATAAGTGACTCATGCACCTCGTGCATTATGACTATCAAACTGATGGTCTTTTACATGGCACAAAGTAACACCTGCTAATGTAACATGATAAATTTTTCTTTCCAATATATGATAAATTTCCCCCTTTTTTTCTATAAATTCAAATATTCATTTATTTTATTACTAAAAATTGCTTTACCATTTTTTTAATGTATATATTAAAAGTGATTAAAAGTAAAGAAGTGATTAGAAAGTTTTAAATTTTTACGAATCAAAGTGAAAATAAATTTGTAATTGTTTTTTTTTTGTGAATTATTTAAAAAGGATGAAATTTGTCGAAACTGTTAAAACTAATTCGCAGCTGCTTTATATATATAGAGAGGACCTATTTAGGGCTTCGGTGTTTGATCAGATTGACTGCTCGTCTGACAACATAAGGGTTAATTAAAAAGGGTGCCACACAAATTATTTGATTACTCAACGACAAGGTTTCACAGCCCAGTTGCTAAAACAGTTTGTCCATTTTATATAACTACACTTTACCTTATAACTACGCATGTGAAAAATAATTTATTCAAAACGTAACATTCAATGTTAAATTACGTAAAATTATAAGACCTGTTTATTTTTAGAAAATTTAATCATTAATCACATTATATATATACTTTTTTGTATAATTAAAAATTTTTATTTGAATTAAAAAAAATATATCTATTTATTTATTTTTATAAAAGTTTCTTCCTGCGGAAATAATGGTTAGAATGTAAAGGAGAGAGAGAGAGAGTAAGTTAGAGAAAAAAGATGAGAGAAATAAAAATGAAAAGGAGAAAACAAAATATACACACACCGAAGTAAATTACGACACGCGACTAAAGCTTTTGCATCCGACTGCGTTCTCGACGTGTGACAATGGTGTGAATCAACGGGTCGCGTGCCACAGTAATAGAAGAGAGCACTGAAAATCCGCCTCTTTATTCTACGCTCAACAATAATAACAATAATATATATATATATATATATATATATATATAAATGCATTGTGTGTATACATATGTTCGATTCCTAAACAAAAAAAATAACTACAAATTCGTCAAGAGCCATTTACAATATCGGAACAAATATGTTACGCGTCTGAAAGAAATTGTTTCATTGAAATTATGATTCCAATAAATTTAATTCAATAAAATTTAATTAATATATTGTTGTTTTGTTCAAATTAATCTATTGTGATATTGGATATGCTATTTAGTAACTTTACTTAATTTTAAGTTGGCTTTCACTTCACTTTCACTTCAATTTCACTTTCGCTTCACTTTCACTTCACTTTCAATTCACTTTCACTTCACATTCACTTCACATTCACTTTCACTTTCACTTCAATTTAACATCATTTTCACTTCACTTTCATTTTATTTTTACTACGATTTCAAACACTTTTACTACACTTACACTCAACTTTCACTACACTTTAAAACACTTTCACCACACTTTCAATTCACATTCACTACACTTTTAATTTATTACACTTTAAAACACTTCACTACACTATATATTCTCTTCATTTTCACTTCACTTGATATTCACTTTATTTTTATGTTGCAGTGAAAGTAATGTGAATCTCAAGTGAACTGAAAATGAAGTGAATATATAGTGAAGTGAAAGTGTTTTAAAGTGTAATGAAGTAAAAGTGTAGTGAATGTGAATTGAAAGTGTAGTGAAAGTGTTTTAAAGTTTAGTGAAAGTGTTTTAAAGTTTAGTGAAAGTTTAGTGTAAGTGTAGTAAAAGTATATTGAAAGTGAACTGAAGGTGTAGTGAAAGTGTAGTGAAGGTAATGCAAAGTTAAAGTGAAATGAATTTAAAGTGTAGTGAAGTGAAAGTAAAGGGGAGGGAAGTGTAAGTGAAATTGAAGTGAAAATTATTTAAAAGTGACTTGAAGTTGTAGAGAAGCTAAGGTGAAATGAAATTGAAATTAGTTATAAGTGTAGTGAAAATATGTAAAAATGTTTTGAAAGTGTAGTGAAAGTGTAGTGAAGTGAAAGTAAAATTGAAGTGAAAGTGAAATAAAAATGAAGTTACAGAATTTCACCCCAGTTTTCAATCCGATATTATATTTCAAAAAAAAAGAATATATATATATATATAATACCCTACATCTAATTTTACAATTGAACTTGAAAAAATTTGATCGAATTGAAACTTGATACCTACAGTGGGGTATTTATATATATATATATATACATTAAAGTAAAAAATATAAAACTAAAAGAAACTTTCACTTGACAAGGTCTCGTATAACCTTTGGCTCACTTCTTATTTCACCCTCTTCACATATGGGCCGCGCATATACTTCTTTTTTAACTTTTAATCTCTCCTCTTGTATATTATATATGTGCGTGCTGTTTAACTCAAGTAATGGCATATTCGTTATAGAAGGATTTTCTCCTCGAACGTCGTCGCTTCTAATTTGATGAAATAGTCAGTTTACGTGCCAACATGTGATTCTTTCAATGGCTACAAGCGTATAAGCTTTTGTGCGAGCATATATATATATATATACTCTCACTTTCCTTATACCCCTAAAGCCAGACAGTAAATCAGACACGTGCCAAGCGTAATTGCCTCCGGCTACGATTTTTAATATGAGTTTCCTACTGTTGTTCGTCATCAACATGCTCATGTTACCTTCATGAACATTTTACATGATCAAGACTTATTTTTTAAACCCAAAACTATATAGAAAAAAAAACCCTCAAAAAATGTTTAAGAAACCCAAAACATTTAAAAATTATCACCAATTGGATGTGATCTACACTAATACTCAAAAGCCCTAACAACATTGCAAAAAGAAGTATCTTATTATAAGACACATTGGAAGCAAGTTACCAAAAGTATCTTCCTATCTATCTTATATCTTAAGAAACTAATGCATTTTAAGATGTTTTTGATATAACTTGGAAGCAAGTTTTAAAAAACATTTTAAAAAGGCGACCAAAACATCTTAAAATAAGATACTTCTTTTTGCAGTGCAAACAGCAGAAGATGTTAAAATTTTACAATTAAACTATTTGTAAACTTGTACTCAACTAATAATCTCAAACTAAACCTAAATTTTATCTATAGAAGTATAAAAAAGTATAGAAAAAAATACAAAGAGAAATTAAAATTTCGTTCAAATATAATTTTCAAAATTTTTAACAATTTGCTTCAAAAACATCTTAAAATGCATTAGTTTCTTCAGTTCTAAGATATTAAGATATTTTTGATAACTTGTTGCATTCCAAAATCGATACCATCAAATTAACAGTATTTTACTATAACATTTTGATAATTTTCATTTATAGTTTTGCTTCAGGCTAGTATTTTCCAAAAGTCCATTCCACTTTTTTTTTAACTAACAACATTGTTCCGAAAATAACGCGCATTTTGTAGAATTCGAATTTTTTTTTGCAAAAAAAGGTATATATATATAACTTTGAAATAAGTTGATTATATAATGTAGGTTGGGAAAAGGCAGAAGCTATCGTCGTCGCTTGGTTTAACGATATTAGGTGTGTACTGTGCTTATTTGCTGGATCGAGGTCCTGTGCCAACCCCCTCTGCTTTCATCTCGCTCTTTCCACGTAATCCGGCAATGCATTTTCACTTGGCATATCACACCTCACTAAATGCCAACTTCACTCTCCCATCTCTTGCGCATCTCTTTCTCGTATACATACAAATCCTAGTTTGTCATTCGAGGTGTACAACGTTAATTACAGTATTCACGAATATTGCCGAGCAAAAGGGTTATGCCCCCGTTGACGTCGTCGTCGTCTGAATAGCGAAGCTAATACTCCCAACGTAATTCACTTATACTTCACCTATTCTATATACCTGCAAAGTGAGAATAATTTGTCGAAGAAACAGTACGAGTCGCGCGATTCATCTCTCTCTCTCTCTTTCTCTCTGTATATACCTTATAATTGTATTATATCATCTACGTTCACCTGCGACGTTTATAACTCTATGCAGAAAAAAAAGTGTTGCAAGTTTTATAAAAATTTATTTTTATTTACAGATATTAAAATCTATGGTTTTAAAAGATTATTTAAGGGTAGTAAATAAAATAATTTATAAGAAATTAGAGGTGCATGGATTTTTTCCCTAACACTTAATTAACCTAAATTCGATTGGCTCAAAAGTCATACGGACTAATTATTATTACTTGGTACTTATTATTACTACTATGAACTAATTCTTATTTGGCCTAATCTTCTTTTAATCTAATCCCACTTGGCCTAAATTTTTTTGTAAACTAATACTTTTTTAGCCTCATTATCTTTATTTGATTGTTTGGCAAATAATGCTTAGGCTAAGAATTAGAGCAGATAAATATATTATGTTAAGAATTAGGTTCCATTAAAATTAGACCAAATGAGAATTAGGACAACTGACGATTGGTATAAATTAGGATTAAATTAAATTAAGATTAGGCCAAATAAGAATTAGTTCACATACAGATTTCGCGCTAAGTACTAATTAGTCCGTAAGACTTTTAGGCCAATCGAATTTAAGTTATAATTAACTGTTATAGGCCATATTTAAAATTTAGAGAAAACTCATGCGTGTCATTTAAATTTTTTGAAATAATATTCCTGTATTAGATAATACTTTAGAGAATTCAACTCATACCAAAAATTGTCATTTAGTAGTTGCGCATAGTTGTTAGCAAATTGTGGATTAATTATACATCTAATCTAAAACGAGCTTCATGCGAAAATCATCGAAACTTCTCATCTAAAAATAATATACATATAGGATTTTCTTCTCTAGATTTGACCGAAAAATTTATATAAGAAGAATATTTATATAAGGCGTTCTCTCATGCGATTTTCTACTGTCAGTGGCACGCGCTCATTAAGAGAGAAGTCGTTTATTCCGGCACACGGGGCATTGTGTTTTTGAAAAAGCTATATACCAATGGAAATATACGAAAGAGAAAAATCAAGAATAAAGCAAAGAGGCAAAAAAAAAGAAAGAAAGAAAGAAAAATGAATGGTAAACCTGCAATCTGCTTCGAAATGTCTCCTAATAGGGCCAAAAACTTGGTTGTACACCCTATCTCAATATACAGGGGGAATGAAAGTAGCCTCTGACACACAGACAAAACTAATAGGACCTTGGGGGTGAGTATATAAGAAGAATTCCACGAATCAACACGAACTCGCAAATCGTTTTTAAGCTCAACAATAAATGTTTCCTCAGGATTCTATTAATTCAACGTGTTTCATGGAATTTTTATTGTCAAAACTTTTTCACTTCATTTTATATTGTTAAATTAAATAATTAAATTTTAATTTATTGTCTCTATATCGACTAGGGATATTTTATGACGCATATATTTTTTTTCTTCTATAATATTTCTAGATATATTTTTTTTTTTTGTATTTTTAAAGAAAAATATGATTTCAATTTTAAACACAAGCTGCGGGGAAATTTTAAATAATTTAATTTTTGAAAATTTTAAACAATCACAAATTGCATTTGAATCAAAATTAAAAGTTTTTATGTATAGGAAACGATTTAGGTAACATAACCTAAAAATATTTATTATTTTTAGGGTTATGTCACCTAATGGGTATGGGTATTTTATAAAATAAAAATATTATTTTTAGCTTATGTTACTTAAATCGTAAAGTAAATATATTACTTTTAGGTTATGTAATATATTAAATCGTAAAATAAATATATTACTTTTAGGTTATGTAATATATTAAATCGTAAAATAAATATATTATTTTTAGGTTATGTTACTTAAATCGTAAAGTAAATATATTATTTTTAAGTTATGTTACTTAAATCGTAAAATAAATATATTACTTTTAGGTTATGTAATATATTAAATCGTAAAATAAATATATTACTTTTAGGTTATGTAATATATTAAATCGGAAAATAAATATATTACTTTTAGGTTATGTTACCTAAATCGTAAAGAATATTATTTTTAGGTTATGTTACTTAAATCCGAGGGGGAATTTACTCAGGTAATCAAGTGTACACTCTTCCTGTAATACTTGTGTAATAACGTGTAATACCGTGTAATAATGCGTTATTACAGTGCTGTAATAACACAAAAAACTCTGTAATATCACTGTAATAATGTGTAATACTCTGTAATAACGTGTAATACTTAGTAATAAGGGTAATATGAGGTGTAATACCGGTAGTCAAGTGTACACGTTTTTAACTAGTAAATTCCCCCTCGCTTAAATCGTAAACTAAATATATTACTTTTAGGTTATGTTACCTAAATAGTAAAAAAAATTATTTTTAGGTTATGTTACTTAAATCGTAAAATAAATATATTACTTTTAGATTATGTTACCTAAATCATAAAATAGAAATATTATTTTTAGGTTATATTATACATAAATTATTTTAAATTTCACCATAGATTTTTTTAAAATTTTAAATTATTTTTTACTTTAAAAAAATTGATTGTACAATTTTTTTGATACATATGCGTGTATGTAAAATAAATTCTTCATTTTTTAATTGTGACATTCACATGGGCAGATGTGCATTATTTTATTACACTAACGGTTATTCTCGTTAAATGTTCGGAATGGGGAGAGGGGGGGTTTGTGGAAGACATGCTTTTGTTTCAACAAATTATATCGAACAAACACCTGTAAGAACCTGTGTTTGGTACCTGCTTGAACAGAGGTCACGCATGGACACGTATTTCAATTTTTATCCCTTCTATATATATTGAATGAATCACTTATATATATCTAATAAAACTTGTAACCGTCAATTTTGAAAATTAAACGAACTTCAAAAAAAAATATTCTAAATTATATTTTATACAAAAAATATATTTGTAAAAAAAGTAAATTATTCAATTTTTATGAAATTTTTCCTATATTGACATTTTGGAATTGGTAAATTTTAAATTTGACATTAGATTGACAAAATCCAAAATGGCGGATCCAATATGGAGGACGTGTTTTTTAAAATTTTAACAAATTCACTTGAAACTTGTTACTCGGGGGTTTTTTGGGTCGCTGATTACGAATCCGATGTTAGATTTTCAAAATTCAAAATGACGGATCCAATATGGCGGACTTTTTTTTTTAATTTATCCAAATCACCTGAAAATTGTTACTCGGGGGTTTTTGGGGTCGCTGATTACGAATTTGATGTTAGATTTTCAAAATTCAAAATGTCCGAAGCAAAATTATATATTACGGAAAGAAACGTTCCCCTGGAACATAACGATAAGTTTTACTAAAACAGCGATATATTTCACTAAAATAGCCAAACTTTTCGTTATTCTAGAGAAACATATCGCTGTTCCAGATAAAGATTTTGTTTCCTTTCAAAAAAGGAAAATTTCAAAGTGCGTGACAGTATATTCACACCCCCACATCTATACATATATAAATTGTAATACGCAAAAAAAAAAATTGCGTACGTCAATTATAAGTGCGTTCGTGATTCTCCCACGTGAATTTTCACTGTAAAAATGGTTGTGCAGAAGTTTTGGTTGCACGCGCACTCGTATTATATGATCGCGCCCTCGATAATGAGGCCGAGGGTGACGATATCTACTTTGGGGTACTCACACACACACACAGATATTCTGGGACCCCCTAAGAGTAGACAATGCCACCAAACACAAGGGGGAGAAAATGTAGGCGGTAAATAAAGGAGATCGTGTGGGAATCTCGTTTTATATATATATAGACAATCGCGAGGTAGTTACACAAAAAAAGAACCCCACCCCCCCCCCCTATTGGTTGATGGGAATGCATCGAGTGATCATGCATTTTCAAAAATTCTAACGAAACACACCAAACAATTACTTTTTACGATCAACACAGTCATTACTATTAATGTATAGGTATACATGTATATATGCATGAATGGATGTGTTTGCATACTCTCACAATGCCTCGACGGCCGTTACTGTCGTAATTTTTTTTTTTTTATTGATCAGTAAAAAAAACAACCCTCTCCCATTAAACGAAACGCAAAGGACTACGAGACTACATCTTCATAGTTTCATTATAGTTTGTTTTAACAAAATAATTTTTGTACAAAATTTAAGTCACTTACCATATTGAATGAATATTTTCCATCCTTATGAGTCGAAGACAAATAATTGTTGATATGATTGTCTGAAACAGAATTATATTATTGAATAAAAGAATAATAATAAATAATGAAAAATTGATATAAAAAAAAAATTTTAAGAAAAAAATTAATGCACAATGTATCATAATATATCATAATGTATCATAATGAAGCACAATATACCGTAATGTAGCACAATGTATCATAATGTAGCATAATCATAATATAGCAAAATATATCATAATACTGCATAATGTATCATAATATAGCATATTAAATCAGAATGTAGCACAAGGTAGCAAAATGTATCATAATGTAGCACATTGTATCATAATGTAGAACAATATACATACTATAATGTAGCACAATGTATCGTAATGTAGAACAATATACATCATGCTATAATGTAGCACAATGTATCATAATGTAGCACAATATACCATAATGTAGCACAATGTATCATAATGTAGCATAATCATAATATAGCAAAATATATCATAATACTGCATAATGTATCATAATATAGCATATTAAATCAGAATGTAGCACAAGGTAGCAAAATGTATCATAATGTAGCACATTGTATCATAATGTAGAACAATATACATACTATAATGTAGCACAATGTATCATAATGTAGAACAATATACATGCTATAATGTAGCACAATGTATCATAATGTAGCACAATATACCATAATGTAGCACAATGTATCATAATGTAGCATAATAAATTAGAATATAGCACCATATACAATGATGTAGCACAATATATCATAATGTAGCACAAGGCATTACAATATAGTATAATGAATCAGAATATAACTTAGTGCATCATAACACAATATTTATATAATATAATATTATGATACGTTATATTATGATACAGTACACTTCGTTATGGTGCACTAATTAAATTCTGATTTATTATACAATATTATAATGCCTTGTGCTACATTATGATATATTGTGCTACAATCTAATTTATTATGCTACATTGTGCTACATTATGGTATATTGAGCTACATTATGATACATTGTGCTACATTATAGTATGTATATTGTTCTACATTATGATACAATGTGCTACATTATGATACATTTTGCTACCTTGTGTTACAGTCTGATTTAAAATGCTATATTATGATACATTATGCTGTATTATGATATATTGTGCTATATTATGATGAATTATGCTACATTATGATACATTGTGCTACATTATGATATATTGTGCTACATCATTGTATATGGTGCTATATTCTAATTTATTATGCTACATTATGATACATTGTTCCACATTATAGTATATTGTGCTACATTATTATACATTGTGCTACATTATAGTATATTGTGCAACACTATGATACATTGTGCTATATCCTGATTTAATATGCTATATTATGATACTTTGTGCTACATTATAATACAATGTGCTACATTATGATTCCTTGTGCTACATTATGATACATTGCGCTACATTATGTTATATTGTGCTACATTATGATACATTGTGCTATCTTATAGTATTTTGTTTTGCATTATGATACAATGTACTACATCATTGTATGTGGTGCTATATTATAATTTATTATGCTACATTATGATACATTGTTCCACATTATGGTATATTGTGCTACATTATTATATATTGTGCTACACTATAGTATATTGTGCTACACTATGATTCATTGTGTTATATCCTGATTTAATATGCTATATTATGATACCTTGTGCTACATTATAATACAATGTGCTACATTATGATTCTTTGTGCTACATTATGATACAATTTTGCTACATTACGTTATATTGTGCTACCTGACAGTATTTTGTGCTACATTATGATTCCTTGTGCTACATCATGATACATTGTGCTATATTATGTTATATTATAGTATATATGTTGTTCTATATTATGATACATATATGATACATTATCATACATCTCTTTGCTTGCAAAAAATAAGTGTCTTCTTTAAAAAGTTTTGGTCATTTTTAGTTTTAAATAAATGTATATATGTATTTTATAAATAAAAATGAAATATTACACTTTTGCCTCATGCATAAAAATATATTTATACATATACATAAGTTATGCTTTAAATATATATATATACATAAGAAAGAATCTATTTCTTTTTTATTGAAACATGTGGTACAAATTCCGTCGGTTCCTTTTGAAGAAAGGGGTTTACTTTAGGAAGTTGGAAAATTAAAATCTCGCCTTGTGTCGAGGATTAATCGGTTCAAATAACACGAGTGTCACACTCGAAGACATTTGTGCTCTATTTTAAAAATCTTTTAACGTGCGCGGGAATGTCGTCGTGATGTATATATAACATATAGTCCCATCAGAGTTGACTGGAATATAGAGTTGTCCCGCAAATAATAAATTTCATTAGGCATCAAAAAAATAATTTAATTCTACGTTTGAAGAAAAAATATTAATATAACATTACATATATAATTTTATTTAACAAATTAATTTTATTATTTAATTATTTTAATTTTATTAAATTTAATATAATAGTTTATATATATATATATATATATATATATATATATATATATAAATAATGGGAAAATAATTTGAAAAAATAGATTAATGAAATTTGAAATTTAATTTTTGACTGATGATTCACTTGACCCCGGTTGCTCGAAATGTTGACACTGAAGCTTTCCGCAAATACGTATACTCTCTCTTTTATTCTCATCATTCATCAACGGCAGTGTGTCACACACGCGACCAAAAAGAGAATATTACAAAAAGAAGAATAAAATTTTGCGTCATTTGAAATGTGTCGCGACTCTCATGCAAGAGTTCATCACTTTTTATTTGACACTTTATATAATTTCGTCAATTCAATCAAAAATTTAAATAATTATTATTATTTAAAAATTTACATTTTTTTTTTTTTTTTTTTTGATCCAAAACAAATGTTATTTTTTTATCCCAATAAAAATTTTTTTTCTTATTAAAAAAAACTCCTAATATTTTTTTTAGTGTATTATAAAAGATACATTTTTTTTAGTGTTAATTTTTCTGAGATTTAAAATTAAAAAAATATATATTTTTAAATATAAAAAAAAATATAATATAATTTTTGTTTTACTGAGTATATATACATTTAAATTGAGCTCATTGACTCATTCACGTTAGTATTATTAAATGAGTCGAGTTGTTAAGAGGCAATAGGGCAGCTAAGAAAAAAGTTGTATAGCTTATTTTTTGTTATTTTTTTGAAAGTCCCTCGTGGCGCCAAAACTTTTGGCGCCCACAAACAGCGTTACGTTTTAGTGCTTAATGAAAATATCACGACGCCCCGACTAAAATGCAATTTCACTTGTTACTTAAATATAGATGAGAAATTTTCAAATGAAAAATAAAATTATAAATAATAAACATATATATGTATTCCAGTAAATTTAATAAATGCATTACGATGCCAAATTATGTAGAATTATTCCTATGATACAGTATACTGTCTTATGATACATTATATATTATACATTATGCTATATTATGATTTATTATACTGTTATGATACAATATGCTCTGTTATTACATTCAACTATTTTATATATTATACTACCTATTATGATACACTTCGTTACATTCTGTTATAATATGCTATAATATGATACAGTATATTGTATTATGATACACATCATTATATTATGATAAATAATGCTATAATTTACAGTATTATGTTAAATTAGGTTGCATTACGCCTTATTGTGTTATGTTGTGCTTTATTATGATATAATATCCCATATTATGATACAATATGTTGCATTGTGCTACATTATGCTACATTCTGATACATTATGCTAGATTCTGATACATTATGCTACATTCTGATACATTATGCTGTATTAGGGAGCGTAATAAATCAGAATGTAGCATAATGTATCATAATACAACATATTGTATCATAATATGGGATATTATATCATAATAAAGCACAACATAACACAATAAGACGTAATGTAACACAGTAGCCTAATTTAACATAATACTGTAAATTATAGCATTATTTATCATAATATAATGATGTGTATCATAATACAATATACTGTATCATATTATAGCATATTATAACAGAATGTAACGAAATGTATCATAATACGTAGTATAATCTATAAAATAGTTGAATGTCATAACAGAGCATAATGTATCATAACAGTATAATATATATCATAATATAGCCTTATGTATATATAATACTTTAGGTTATAGCATTGGGTATCATAATATACTAAAGTATAACGCATCATAATATAGTATATTGTATAATAATGTATAATAATAATAATAATAATAATAATAATAATAATAATGTATCATATTATAACATAAATTATCATATAATATTACATACTGTATCATAATGTAACAGTGTATCATAATATATCACAGTATATCATAAATAATAGAATGTATCATATTATATTATATCATATTGTATCAGATTGTATCATATCAAAGCCTAATTTTGATATGAAGAGCGCGCGCAAAATAATATAAGATTTGAAATGCAAAGAAATGCAATATGGGAATCACCGCGCTCGCACAGCAAAAAGGGGCAATGTCGAGTGCAACTATTTCAAAGCGTCATGTGTCATTGCGTGCACGCAATATTTAGACATGTCACTTGCCCCCTTTTGCCCTTCTCTCTCTTTATCTCATGTTGTATACAACATCGAATATATATATATATATATAAGTTGGGCGTCGAGTGAGTCAGAGCGGTAGACGACGACGCCAGTCTAGACGCCACCACCCTGTTCCTTGTCGACTTCGTCGTCGTCGTCGTTGTCGTCACCATAAGAATCATTATGGAGTGTATTACATACATGCTTCTGTGTATTATACAGTTAATGACTGTATACTATATACAATATCACAAAATTATAAGTATATACTTATATAAAATATGATAATAATACATATTATGGAGTGTCGGCATCAATGGAACACACTTTTTTAAAAGTTTTAATATTTTAATTTAGTCTAAATTTTTTGCTGAATTTTTTTTTTTGCAAGTATGCAAAAGTTAATTGTACTTTTCTTGTGGATAGTAGTTTGTAATATTACTGCAATATTGCTATTATAAAACTTACTGTAATATTAACAGTATAATTTTAAGGAAAAATATATAAAGTAACTTTTACTATACTTACAAAGTAAAACCTAAATTCTTCGAAATATCTGCACATCTCTGTAATATATACAACTTTTGTTCCAGAAATATATAAAAAATACTCCTAAAATAGTTTTTTTTTTTTTTACTATTTTCCAGAGTAAAAGGAAATTCCAGACAGTTTAGAATTTACTTTATAAGTATAGCAAAAATTACATTATTCTTATTTTCAAAAAATTCTTAAAATATATATATAGAAAATTTTCTATATATTTTAATGAAACAATTTTATATTAACTATGAAGAGAGCGTGTATATATATGTATAGTTTTTCTATGGGGAAAAATATTTAATAAGTTGCTATTAAGGAGAAAAACGGGGTGTGTAGGTGACTATATATACATATAGTAACTATAGTAACACTATATACTAGTCAGTCCAGGTGAATCATGACGATATCCCTGCGTGTGCAATAACCCCTCAATTAGATTGCGTGAAGACCACACGAATCCCTGGCAATTATATATTATATATATATATATACCTTATAATGACGGTTAGGCGACAATTATTTGCCCTGATATATTACGCCCAATTTTAAAATTGGGCCCTTTGTCCCATTACTGTCACCCATCTTTTCCTTAAACGTTACATATTTATTGTCACGGTCACCATATGCACTTTTTTTAAGGTAAAAAAAATTTTTTTTTCCTACCTTAAAAAAATTATCTATTATACTGCCTACGCATTTTTTTTTATTTATATAATGATGCTATATGCTAAATTTCAATTTCATTTATCATAATTATTTTGTACTTGCGTTGGTCAATTGAGTTATAATTGGTTTTTTTATTTAATATTCCATATGCTAAATCCTAACCTCAATTCATTTTTTGGGGATTTTTTTTTTTTGAACTGTCGGAATAATTATATAAGTACAATAACGGCAAAATGAAAATATATTTTTTTCTCTTTCAGATGCAGAAAAAGGTTCATCGAAAAAAGGTTTTTTAATGAAAACTAAATCGTATTTATAACTTTTTGGATGTAAAAGTCAACGTGGCCGCGTGATCAGAGTACTCGATTTGCATCGCAAGGGTCCTGGGTTCGATTCTCAGTGCGTGCGAGATTTTACAAAATTATTCTTAAGTGTTTTTATATATTTATTTATTTATTTATAATTGTCCAAGTTTTTATTTGTTCGAATTTGTATTTGTCCAAGTTTTTATATGCCATAATTTGTATTTGTCCAAAATTTTATTTGCCCGAATTTGTATTTGTCTAACTTATAATTTGTCCGAATTTGTATTTGTCCAAGTTTTTATATGCCATAATTTGTATTTGTCCAAAATTTTATTTGCCCGAATTTGTATTTGTCTAACTTATAATTTGTCCGAATTTGTGTTTGTCCAAGTTTTTTTTGCCCGAATTTTTATTTGTCCAGGTTTTTATTTGTCCGAATATTTATTTGTCCAAATTTGTATTTGTCCAAGTTTTTAATTGCCATAATTTGTATTTGTCCAAATTTGTATTTGTCTAAGTTTTTAATTGCCATAATTTGTATTTGTCCAAAATTTTATTTGCCCGAATTTGTATTTGTCTAACTTATAATTTGTCTGAATTTGTATTTGTTCAAGTTTTAATTTGTCCGAATTTGTGTTTGTCCAAGTTTTTTTTTGCCCGAATTTTTATTTGTCCGAATATTTATTTGTCCAAATTTGTATTTGTCCTAGTTTTAATTTATCCGAATTTATGTTTGTCCATGTTTTTATTTTCTCGAATTTGTATTTGTCCAAATTTTAATTTGTCCGAATTTTTAATTGTTCGAATTTTTAAAAAGCACCGAATTTTTATTTGCCCAAAATTACAAATTAACCGAACCGTATTATATAAGTACAATAACGGCAAAATGAAAATATATTTTTTTTATCTTTCAGATATGCAGAAAAAGGTTCATCGAAAAAAGGTTTTTTAATGAAAACTAAATCGTATTTATAACTTTTTGGATGTTTAAGTCAACGTGGCCACGTGGTCAGAGTACTCGGTTTGCATCCCAAGGGTCCTGGGTTCGATTCCCAGTGCGTGCGAGATTTTACAAAATTATTCTTAAGTGTTTTTATATACTGTATATATTAAAATAAACATAAGATGTAATAATAATGTAATACTAAAACAAATATAAAATATGATAACATTAGCATAAAATGTAATAAAAAAAAATAAGCATAAAATGTAATAATTTAAAATAGAATAAAAAAAATAAAAAATTACACTATCTCACAAAACAGGGCAATTTAGAGGAAAACTCTAATAAGGTCCTGATAAGTTTTTTTTTCCCGTAATTAGAGTACATTAGTCGTGAACAGCGTATAACAGCCTGCGTGAACTTGTAAAATTCTTTTATTCACAGTTTATATCAACGTCCCGTAATCTATTACATGAGACTTCCCTTAACTTATTCATGAACCTGTTGAGGCGTTCAAGATGCGCTTAGGGGTTCAGCAGAAGTACCATGTCCCTTCTGTCGCCAATAGATATAAGGGTAGTTAGCGCCCCACCGCTATTCATGGAATGAAATCACTACAATAGCCAAGGACTCGTGAAATTGCCCGTTTAAAATACATATATATAGAGAGAGAATATTACTATACCGTTTTTCGCGTATACCTTATGTGCCAACTTGCGTGTATATATATATATATATAGCAACGAAAAAAAATTTCTTTATTCGTTTTTAAAGACCTTGTTATAAAACTACATGTATACGTATTTTTATACTTTTTTTGCATATAAAGAGATATTGAAACACATTGTAAAAAGTATTATTTATTTATATATTCAATATATTTTTTTATATTTTTATATATTATATCTATTTGTATTATAAAAAGATTTTAACCTTAAACCCAACGGTGGCGTCTTAAACGTAGAAATTAATTTAATTTTGAGGTTATGTTAGCCAATTTTAACCTCAAACCCAGAGGCGGCGTTTTGATCTAGAAATTTACCTGATTTTGAGGTTATGTTAGCCAATTTTAACCTCAAAACCAACGGCGGCGTTTTGGCGTAGAAATATAGATTTAGAGGTTATGTTAGCCAATGATATTCGCATTAATGTTCATGCAAAAAAATAATCCTTATTGTAATATCCTACAAAGTGGTCCCTTTTCATGCGCGATCACACATATATGTATATAAATGAAAATCACGATTGATGTGTGAGGACATTCAGCCTATTAGGATTTGCATTTTAATTTAAAATTCATTGCCACTCGTTTTATGATTACAAACGCGCGAGAGCAGTCAATTGTATTTTCACATAAATATACCGCAAATAGAAGATAAAAAAGCCCTCAGATGTTGCAAAAGTGATTATGTAATGAGAGTATAATTATTCCTTAACTGCAAAAAATAAATTTAGATTAAGTTAAGTGTTCTATGATGTAAAATCAAAATCAGATTTTCATTGAATATTATTCTAATAAAATTTAAGAAACATCAATTTGTATTAAGAATTAATGCTTTTTGTGTATTATTCTAAAATTCACAAACATAATCTACAATATTTATACCCCTTCACGGTGAAGCGTTATAAATTTAATTAATATAATTACCAAATTAATTATAAAGGAAAAATAAAATCTCTATCTATAACAGCGATATGTTTATTTAGAATAGCGAAAACTTTTGCTGTTTTAATGAAACATATGTATATTATGGCTGTTTCAGTGGAATTTATCGCTGTTTCATGGTGAAGATATTTTTCCATCTATATAAGCATAACTTAGAATTTAATTAACACAATGTCAATTGTATATATATATATATATATATATATCAATTGGATCAATAAAATCAAAATTGTCCCAGTAAATTACATAATCAGAGCATTTAATTATAACTAAACAAATCGATATATCATTGTCTGAATTTACATTGTAGAAAACAATATCTATATATATTGCAGCTATCCCTTGAATATATATTATATCGAAATTTCAATACAACCAATAATCGAACAAAATATAAGGCAATTGTTGTTGACAAAGCAAGAAGTTATTTCACTCTAACAGATATATAAGTTATTCATATATAAATATATAGTAATCCCTATGCTTTATATATATATAAACGTGAGAATAAATTGACTGTGGCAACTTGAACGAGATGGAGTTGTACTATATATATATTATATATAGTAAGTGGGAGGACCGTGAATTTGCATGGAAAGTGCCTCTTGAAGAAGTTTTGCTCCGCGTTTTTCTGGCAGATTGTAAAAGCAAATAACCCCGCACAAATTCGATAATAAAGACCCGCTCAACGTACTGCCGGCAATTTCATGTCACCCCGTGTAATAATCAAATAACATGCATTGCATTAGGCTACCACACACACACACACCAACACACGTGGAAAAAATAAAAGCCAGCCTATTAAAACTTCTTATAAAGGGCGCCTTAATTACTCCTTATCATAAATATCCCAATATTTATAACTCACGTTATTCATAATACTATTAATTATTTATATATGTATATATACATATATAGGTGCTATTTAGCAAAATTATATATTGCAATTTCAATTGAAAATATTTTTATTCGCAATTTTTTTTTAAATTAAAATTATAATTAAAATGTTTAAGATTATTTCCCATGGATTATATTCTTAAATTTAGAAAAAAATATACGTATACGCAAAAAAATCTTCACTTGGAATAACGATATATTTCACTAAAACAGAGAAAGTTTTCGCTATTCTAAAGAAATATATATCGCACTGTACCCGATAAAGATTTTTTTGTATGTATATACTTTTAAAATAAAAAAGAATTATTAATTTAAAAATCAGTTCTGAATTTAAGAATTATTTTTCTAATTTTAAGAATATTTTATTTAGCAGAATTCACATTCACTATCTGATTTTATGCGATTCGAATTTTTGATGGACGCAGAGAAATGCAATAATTTAACGAATTTTTATTTAGCCGAATTTGAATTTGTCCTAATTTATATTTGTTCAAGCTTTTATTTGCCCGAATTTTAATTTGTCCGAATTTGTATTTGTCCAAGTTTTTATTTGCCCGAATATGTATTTGTCCCGGTTTTTATTTCTCCGAATATGTATTTGTCCCAGTTTTTAATTGCCATAATTTGTATTTGTCCAAGTTTTAATTTATCTGAATTTGTGTTTGTCCAAGTTTTTATTTGCCCGAATTTTAATTTGTCCGAATTTGTATTTGTCTAACTTATAATTTGTCTGAATTTGTATTTGTCCAAGTTTTAATTTGTCCGAATTTGTGTTTGTCCAAGTTTTTTTGCCCGAATTTGTATTTGTCCAGGTTTTTATTTGTCCGAATAATTATTTGTCTGAATTTGTATTTGTCCAAGTTTTAATTTGTCCGAATTTATGTTTGTCCAAGTTTTTATTTGTTCGAATTTGTGTTTGTCCAAGTTTGTATTTGCCCGAATTTGTATTTGTCCAGATTTTTATTTCTCCGAATATGTATTTGTCCAAGTTTTTAATTGCCATAATTTGTATTTGTCCAAAACTTTATTTGCCCGAATTTTAATTTGTCCGAATAATTATTTATCTGAATTTGTATTTGTCCAAGTTTTAATTTGTCCGAATTTATGTTTGTCCAAGTTTTTATTTGTTCGAATTTGTGTTTGTCCAAGTTTGTATTTGCCCGAATTTGTATTTGTCCAGATTTTTATTTCTCCGAATATGTATTTGTCCAAGTTTTTAATTGCCATAATTTGTATTTGTCCAAAACTTTATTTGCCCGAATTTTAATTTGTCCGAATAATTATTTATCTGAATTTGTATTTGTCCAAGTTTTAATTTGTCCGAATTTATGTTTGTCCAAGTTTTTATTTGTTCGAATTTGTGTTTGTCCAAGTTTGTATTTGCCTGAATTTGTATTTGTCCAAATTTTTATTTCTCCGAATATGTATTTGTTCAAGTTTTTAATTGCCATAATTTGTATTTGTTTAAAATTTTATTTGCAAGAATTTTAATTTGTCCGAATTTGTATTTGTCCAAGTTTTAATTTGTCTGAATTTGTGTTTGTCCAAGTTTTTATTTGCCTGAATTTTAATTTGCCCGAATTTGTATTTGTCCAAGTTTTTATTTGTCCGAATTTGTATTTGTCCAAATTTTAATTTGTTCGAATTTTTAATTGTTCGAATTTTTATTTGCCCGAAATTACAAATTTAACCGAACCGTATTTTAATTTCTATCATTTTAAAAATTCGAATCACATATGAAATTCAATTGCGAATGAGAAATTCTCTCAAATTGAAAAAAGAAAATTCGCATCTAAAAAATAATAATTTCTAATAAAATTCTTAAAAAATTTTTTTATATAAGTATATTTGTAACTTGTCAGACGAGTTCGTCAATTATTACTATATACAGTGCTGTATATATGAAACTTTTAAATTCAACACGCAAATTACTTGCGTTGTCTTACGTTGGAATCGAGTATGTGTATATGTATATATGTTTGGAATCGATATAGGGAAAATATAGAAAAGTGGATAAAAAGTATATAAATACGCGGATTGTAATATCCAGACTGAAGGCCAATATTACAGACAATCATTTACAGACAAAAAAGAAGAAGAGAGAAAAAGCAGTTGCATAACATGAAATGTCACTGCGACGATCCCATTCCCCCTTCTTTTATAATAACTCTTAGGACCGAGTTAGGTATATATAGAGAACGCATCAATGGAATATATCGATTATATATATACCTTGGCTTAATTATACATATATATATACTGAAAAACGCACAGTTTCATGTAATTTGATAAATAATAGAAAATTTAAATGTATGGCAAAAAATCGAAATTGTAAAATTAATTTTTATAATAATTATCACTTTAAATTTTTTATAATTTTAATTACCAAAGTGGATTAAAATAGATATGCAACGCTTTAACCCTCTGTCAAAAAATGTTGACTACTGGCGCAGTACTGGCGCGATACTGGTACCGCACCAATACACACTAATTTAAAGGAATTTGTTAATTTTTTGTATAGGAAATTTTAAGTTTTATTTGGACACAATCAAAATTTTGTTATTACAACAAAAAATAATACTAGAACTTAAAAAAAATCTTCACCTGGAACAGCTAAATGTTTCACTAATAAAATAGGGAAAGTTTTCGCTATTCTAGAGAAATATATAGCTGTTCCAGATAAATATTTTTTTCCATGTATTATATATTATTATTATATAACATAGTAACAATAAAAATGTATATATTATATACATAACCTATATTAAATAATAATAATAATAATAATAATAATATACAATATAAAAAAAAGTGTGGGATATAATGAGGATACCTATACGCCTGTCAATTAGACCCTAGTTTTAGGCTAGAAGAAGTAATTAATGAAGTCTTGCGTGTAAACACGTGACGTGATGCTTGTGTAAATCATAGCTGAGCTATATATATGCACCATATGGTCACCGTTCAAAGGCACTCGCTCTCCTATCGTGCATTTTGGTGTCCATAGTGACCTTCGGGCATCGGGGAGGAGGGGGAGAAAGAATGAGGTATTATACGCATCCACCCACTAGTCCTAATCGAAATTCTTATAGAATTGTATATCGTCCCTTTAATTATATATATAGACCGATCTCATACATTTTTTCACACTCACAAAGCAAAATACGAACATTCATCTATATGTAGTCACATATTATTGTAGATTTTACCATACTACTAGTAGAGCAATTCTTACTATACTAAAATAACAAAAAAAATTTATTTCTTCGTATTTATTATTATTACTATTTTTATTTTTATGACTTATTATTATTATTATTATTGCTATTATTACTGTTGTTGTTAATATTATTACTGTTAACTATTTTTATTAACAATAACAACAACAATAATAATATTAACAAAAAGAAATTTCCATTTTGTATTCTACTCTCTAAATCTGAATAAATAGTTTTCTACTCTCTAAATCTGAATCAGTAGAAATTTTACTAATTCAATCAGTACTTTTCATTTTAACTGAAGTTTCAGTTATTTTTTGAAATTTACTAATATAATTAGTGAATATACAATCAATAGAAAATAACTTATGTAAAACAGTAATTTATATATAACATAACCTTTAAAATTAACTATTAAATCAGTAGATTTTGCTGCCGCCGACATATATTTATATTACTGATTCAATCAGTAATTGATATTTTACTAATTGAATCAGTAAATTTCTACTAATTATCAGTTGCTCAATTCTCGCTATGGCAATTAGTAGATTTCTACTGCTAATCAGTGAAATATGACTGATTCAGATTTAGAGAGTACTAATGAAAGAGTGCGTATTCGTTTACCAATTGAATTAGTAACAGTTTTGACTAATTTTTAGTAAAACTACTAATTACTAGTAGAAAACTACACTAATTCATGCGGAGTAAGTCATCGTATTTTTTACTATTTCAAATTAGTAAGCCGATTTACTCCATGAATTAGTAGTTTTCTACTAGCAATTAGTAGTTTAATAAAAATTAGTCAAAACTGTTACTAATTCAATTGATAAACGAATACGCACTCTTTTAGTAGAAAAGTACTAATTCAGATTTAGAGAGTATATATAATTTTAATAAAATAACGACAAGAATTATAAGTTCGATATAAAAAAAATAAAAAAAAATAAATTACATAAAAAAAAACCATATAAAATGATTTCTATATGGTGGACGTAAAATGCCATCGATCGAACATGGTGCCCTTAGGCAATTTTAATGAAAGGCGATACTTCCCGACGGGAGTGTATATATATGTATATAGGGTGCGTCTCTCACACACACAACAATATTATCTCTGTTTCTATGTGAATCTATGAGGGAGAAAAATTCCCTTTTTTGGCCCCCCGCACAACCCCTTTAACTCACTCACTCATTCACTTTTTTTCTCTCTCTTCTTTCTCCTTTTAGCAAAGTTTGAACGAGTCCTTATATCCTATATATACATGGTGGTCGTCGGGTCCGTCTAGCGCTTTAGCTCGTGCCCTCGTCCTCACCTGCGCCCCTTATTCTAATATCCTTCTTTCTCTAACCCCCCCCCTCCCCCCATTCCGCCATCCTATTACCACCGCGCGCTCACCAACTCCTGCATAACTCCCCCCTTCTTGGCCAGGTGATGACTCACCCCATCCACTATAGCTTCACTTAGGGGGGTCGCGCGCTGTCGTTCCTGTGTGTTACGTAATTTTAATACCAGCGCACATATACGTATATATATTCATTCTAGTAAAAAGAAAAAAATAATTAACTTTTTAGATTTTTTTTCTCCCCTTTTTTTTTAGTTTTTCATTTTTAAATATTTTTAAGTTTATTTTTAAAAAAATAATTTTACTTAGGGTAAGTATGTATCAATTAAGGCGCATTTATAAAAAAAGAACTATTATTACTATTATATATTTAATATAATATAATGCTAAATGATTTAAAAAAATTATTTTAATCTTTTTGTGATTTTACTTATAAAAATGCATATATTTAAACAATTATTTATTTCACAAAAAATTAAAAGACATTAAAATTAACGCTTATTATTTTAATCCAATTTTGCTTATTTTAATCTATTTTGGTATTAAAATAAGCAAAATTGGATTAAAATAATAAGCGTTGCAGCTTATTTTAATACCACAGAAAATTAAAAGGCATTAAAATAAGCTGCAACGCTTCTTATTTTAATCCAATTTTGCTTATTTTAATCCGTTTTGGTATTAAAATAAGCAAAATTGGATTAAAATAAGAAGCGTTGCAGCTTATTTTAATGCCTTTTAATTTTCTGTGACCTAATAATTTTTTGTGTTAATATTATTTGAGATCAAAATTTTTCCCTCGCCGTAATTGAAACATTTTTAAAATTTCAATTGGCTTCAATTACGGCGTGCAAAGTAACTTCAAAATACGCACGTAATTTTAGTCACCGAAACTGATGATACAAACTCGCCGTATAATAGAAAATTACAGTATTAGTTTTAATTTCTCATATTTGTTTAAATAATCGATTTTTATAAAGTTAAAATTTTTTTTTAATATCTAAATAACATAACCTTTTAGTTTAATAACCCGAGTAGAAATTCCCAAGGTATGCCTTAAATGATAATTGGCCCTAAGCTGGTCCTAACTTGGCAGAAAATGTTAATATTTCCTAATTTGGTCCTAACTTGGTCCTGCTTTTACAAGTCATTTTAGTAATATCGGAGTATTTTGGCATTATTAATTATAATTAATAATAATATTATAATAATAATATAATTATAATAATAAAATAATAATAAAATAATAAAAAAAATATATAAATACAATAATAAAAATAATAAAAAAATAAAAATATACCATAGTTTTTTAAAAATTTTAATTAATTATTATAAGTCTTAAATTGACTTTATATACAATAGAAATATCGAATTTTCTATTTCAAAGGTATTTTGACTAGAATCACGCCGTAATTAGTACATTTACCCTAGTTTTATTTTTATCGAAAAAACTAATTTTTATTTTGAGGTTATGTATTAAGAAAAAGAAGCCATAATTAATATGTATAAAGTATATAAATTACACGACAACGTGACATCGAACAGTGAATAACCTACAATCATGTATTAAAATTGAGATTTACATTTTCGTAATATACCCCTTTCATTAAATTCTCGTTATGAGAAAAAAAAAATGTTTCACAATTTCTTTTTTCTAATAATTTCTTTATAAATATAATACATATATATACATCAACCAGAGTAGTCGGATTTTTTTTTACTTAAAAAAAAAATGTAAATTTTAATTTTTTTTTGGTTTACGCATCTATTACTTATTGCATCGAAAATACTGCGCGCGCAATATTTGAGGAGTGGGGCTAAGTGTTTGCTCATTGGTAATACCCCCACTTCTAAGCTGCGCGCGCAGCATCCGCGGTCCAAGAAGCGTCTCCTGATTGGTGTTCTCCCCTCTACATCGGTCAAAAAATTTAGTAATTTTTACCGAAATCGCACTTTTTTTAAATAAAACTAATATTTAAATAAATATAATATACTATACTTCTTTAATATAATATAATAGAATATATTATATTATAATAAAAAATATTATATTTAAAATAAATAATATTGTATTAAGTAAATATAACATTCGTATCAAAAATTGACTACTGGCGCAGTACTGGCGCAATATTGGTACCAGTACCGCGGCAGTACACTGTAAAAAGAAGGTACTAAAATAGTACCGATTTTAGGTATTAAAATAGAACCAAAAGGCAATTTAGTACCTAAAGTTGGTATTAAGTTAATACCTCTCATTTTACAGTGTAATCGTGTCTAAAAATTTTTTGTTAGTGTCAAATTTTGCCTATAAATTTAAAAATGTAATTTTTCCCCTCAGATGTTCGTAAATTCCTTACTTTCCCCCTATAATATTTTGGAAATTTTTTTTTCAATCATAAAAGGTATCTATTTTTCTATATATATTTTTTTCGGTTTTTTTTTTTTTTGCAGCACGTGCGTCAAAGTATAAAAAATTGAAATTTGTATCTTGTATATATACCTTGGCATGTGGAAGAAAAACCGGTGTGGCACGAGATACACGGGGGAGTGAACCCCATGAAGCCGAATAGACAGGATATGGTTGGCGCGCGCGTGAGGATGTGATTTATACGATATACCGGAACCCCATGAAAAAAAAAAAAAAAATTAAAATAAGAAGGGAGGGATGCCAGTGTTTAATGTCCATAAGGAACATACGGAGAGCCTTATGTTACACCTCTCTCTCTCTATATATATATTAACTACTGAATCCTAAGTCAACTCTATAGCTCGAACAAGAATGATTATTATTACATGCCCTTTTCATTTTTTTTTTTTATCGTGACTAATTTAAATTCTACATATATCTAATAATCGACAATTTAAATTCCAGATTCAACATAATCCGCATGTAATCATTACTTTACATCTATTTATATATTAAAATTGACGTCATTATTTTATCACGTCTATTTTTTATATAAATTAAATTTTTTTGTTAAACTTTCAAATAAATTTACGTACTATTGCTAGTAGTATAGTAAATAATAATGTTCCTTATCATAAATAATTAAATATAAATTAAAATTTAAAATATATTTGCGAGAAAATATATAACTTTTTTTTTTGAATTATTTTAATATACATTAAAAGTCTTAAGAAATATAAAACGGGATTTATGGAGTATTAATGGAGAAAAGAAAACACGTGTAGAAAAACAACTTAAAGGAACCTTGCAGTCTTTTGTGTGACACCTTACGCTCATTGATTCTTGTAGAGGAAATCTCTCCCTCGACCGGTTTCTTCTACCGCAAAAGCAACCCCTCGTCGCATCGTGTCAAGTAGAAAATCTTTCTTCCATTGAATACAAGGAACAAACTAAATTCCCCTGAAGGTCAAAGATATATATATATATATGTGTGTGTGTATTTGAAATCCTTTTAAGAAAATCTATACATACACAATTCACAGTGTGGATTTTATCTATATATAATACCTAAATAATACCAGATGTATTTATCCGATTATATTACACAATTCAGCTAATAATATTATATTAAAAAAAAATTTCGAGTGGCAAGTTTCAAGAAATTTTGACACATTTTTAAAGAATAAATCCGACAATTTGAATTTTTGAATTCTGACCTTGGATTCGTATTCAGCGACCCTAAAAACCCCCGAGTTATAAGTTTTAAGTGATTTTGATCAATTTTGAAAAAATTAGTACGCCATTTTGAATTTTAAAAAACTAACATTGGTTTCGTAATCAGCGACCCCAAAAACACCCGAATAGCAAGTTTCAAGTGATTTTGATCATTTTTAGAAAAATAAGTCTGCCATATTGGATCCGCCATTTTTTTGAATTCTGAACTTGGATTCGTATTCAGCGACCCAAAAAAACCCACGGGTTATAAGATTCAAGTGATTTTTGATAAATTTTGAAAAAATTGGTACGCCATATTGGATCCGCCATTTTTAATTTTGAAAAACTAACATCAAATTCGTAATCAGCGATCCCAAAAAACCCCCGAGTAACAAGTTTCAATTTTGAAAAAACAAAAATATATATATACGCACGGAAAAAAGAAAAAGTAATTTTTACTACTTTCATATAGTAAAATGGGAACTGTCCGAAGTTTCTGCGCATCTCTGGCAACTTTTACTTCAAAAATAGTAAAATTTACTATTTTTGTAGTAAATTTTACTGTTCCGTAGTAATTTTTACTATTTCTGGAGTAAATTTTACTATTTTTTGAAGTAAAAGTTGCCAGAGATGCGCAGAAACTTCGGACAATTCCCATTTTACTCTGAAAGTATAGTAAAAATTACTTTTTCTTTTTTTTCCGTGTACAGTTGAGAATGGTATATATATATTATAATTTACAATGAATGAACGTAGTAACGACAAAGTCTGTAATACAACCTACGTTAAAGAAACCATAGAAAATTTAGCCCCACAATTCAAGTAATCCATAGAAAATGTGACCGGTGAATGAAACCATAAGTGAAAATCGTTATCGTCTACGTCTTATTTACAGGCAAAAATGTTTCCAAAAACAAAATAACAAAAAGAAACAAAAAAAACACTATATATATATATAAAATAACAAGGAAAATTATTTTTAGGTTATGTTTTATAAGAAAACAATGTAAAAATTAATTATGAAAAATTTTACTCTTTGTTTTTGAAAACTTTCGAGATAAATTTAAGAATTTTAAATAAAAAATTTTGATTTTTTTGGCATAAATTAAAATTGCATTTGTAGAAAATATATAAATTTTATATTTGAATTCAAAATAATATATTTATTTGATACAAGTAAATATATTTATTTAAAACATGTAAATATTTATTTAAAACAAACAAATATTTATTTAGATCAAACAAAACCATATAAATATATGGTTTCCATAAATGGAAAAAATCTTGAAATTAATTTTCTTCTCTGTTATTTTCATATATACATATGTCTAATGATATCCGTAGACTTTTAAAGGGAATTTAATTATATGAGAAAAACATTCCTTGCATGGTCAAGGCCAATTTATATCTGCGGCGGCCTTTGAATGTCTATTGTTCCTTATATATTTGGAGAAATTTTATATATAAACTGGTCGAGAGAGTCATTTCTAAATTGTCTATATATATTTATGTATCGCAAGCTTTCAAAAAATCGTGATTAATGAAAATTTCTTTTAATAAAAGATATACTGAATTTAAGTATATATACAATATTCTAGAAATTTCAAAATTTTCTTTTCTCTCAGTTAACATGTGCAACCAAAACTATTTTGCTTCTATGAAAAATTTAGTTCAAACTTTAGTTGGCACAACCAATCTTTGGTTAAAACTTTAGTTGGCACAACCGAACTTCGATTAAAACTTTAGTTGGCAAAACCAAATTTTGGTTCAAACTTTAGTTGGCACAACCGAATTTTAATTAAAACTTTAGTTGGCAAAACCAAACTTTGGTTGAAACTTTAGTTGGCACAACCGAACTTCGATTAAAACTTTAGTTGGCAAAACCAAACTTTAGTTAAAACTTTAGTTGGCAAAACCAAACTTTA